>NC_052093.1:0-348640 GCF_015852505.1 Tachyglossus aculeatus | reverse complement strand
AAGTCTCTGAGGTCCTGGAAAGACTGCAAACCTTTGGGAGCTATGCATAGGTTCTAGGATTGAGGTTTCACCTGTGGTAACCCAACGGGACACAGCATGCCCCGGGGCTACTTTGTTGGCTCCTTGAGGCCAGGGATTGCTCCTATTTACTCTATTGTACTGCCCCAGGTCCTTAGTACAGTGCTATAATCATAGTAGGTGTTCAGAAAATGTTATGATTGACCGGGATCCCGATCCTGAGAGGTCGGCCCTCCATCACACTACACGGCCCTGCTGCTCCCGGAAGGATACTCTCCTCCAGACGCGGCCGCGAAGGCCGGGGCTCCCACCCTCCCTCCCTCCGTCCGTCCATCCCCGAGCAGCCTGCTATCGGGCGCCCATGCCCCGCAGCCGGGCACCTGGCTGTCCCCCGTCCAGACATCTGCATCCTTACCGAGGACACCGAGGTCCCTGGGCTGGGCCCCCGACCCCCCACCATCACTACACCCACCTCTCGAAGCCACCTCCAATCTGTCCAAGTAGCCAACTGGGATCGTGGGACATTGTGTTCCCCTGCTTGATCGTGAAACATTGTATCCCCTTGCTTGTTCGTGGAACATTGTGTCCCCCTGCTTCCATTCCCCCCGTTACCCCTTAAGCGACTGTCATTGAGGAGCCCCCCCTCCCCCCCTTCCTGGTCCGGATCTGACTGATTTCCCCCCTCTTCCCCCTCCCCCCAACCGCCCCGACCTTCCCTCGGGAAAAGGCCCTCGTTATCACCGAGTTACTTTAACAACAACCTCATTCGCACCTAGTCAGCCCACCCATGCTATTTGGCTGTTCACTTCTCTCCCCAGGTATCTCTGCTCCCATGACCCCCTTAACAGTTCCACCCTACTCCAGAACTGCCCTCCATAGGACTCTGTCCTCCTCCACTCAGAGACAATTTTGCCAAGAGCCCCTGTACTCTCCTTGCCATTAACCTCTTTGATCTGATTTGACTATCTATGGACAATTCATCCCTCTGCTTTGAGCATCATCTGCCTACTTTATGGTCGCTTCTGCATGTTAATTGTTAACTGCTCTCTGTGATGTCATCAGCTGCTTATTTTTTGCCTCCACATAGTAATCTGCTCTCAGTGATATCATCATCTGTTTATTTTATTATTGCCATAGCATGTTCATCGTTAACTGCCCTCTGTGATGCCATCACCTACTTATATTATTGCTACTGCATTGCTACTGCATTTTAATTGTTAACTTCCCACTATGTTGTCAATTACCTTATTGACTCACCATGAACTATCAATTTCCCTGCTCCCAACTGCCCTTCTCATTCCACACCTTCCACTTCCCCTCTCCCACCCAGCTCTTTCCCTCCCTTTCCCCCGCCCCCACCACTTCCCCTTACCACCTCCCCAGGATCGCTCTGTACCAGCACCAACCCTCAATCCTCCCTCCCAGCCCCCTTCCTCCCCTCCTCTCTGCCCCCACCCCACCCCAGTTCTCCTTTCTTATTGCCACCCCTTTTCCCACTCTCCCCGCCCAGACCCCTGCCAACTCATCCCTAACCAAACCCTCGCCACCCCTTGCACCCTTCCCCCTCCCTACCCTTCCTCCACAGCTGCTGCCAAGTGTGGTCTTTGGAACCCCCGCTCCATTATAGGTAAGCTCCCTTTCATACTGGACCTATTCCTTTCCAGCTCTCTACTCTTCCTCGCCCTAACTGAAACATGGCTCTCTCCGGACTACACGGTCTCTTCTGCCGCTCATTGGAAGCCTCTTCTTCCACTCACCCAGACTCACCGGAAAAGGAGGAGGTGTCGGTTTCCTTCTCACTCCCCAATGTTGCATTCTCTCTCTCCCTCCTCCCCCTTCTCTTTCCTTCCCTTCCTCTGAAGCCCACATTATTCACCTCTACCACCCCTTCCAGATTCTTGTAGCCATCACCTACCACCCCCCCGGCCCCACCTGCAACTTCTTTAGCAATTTTGACCCCTTTCTCACCTTCCTTCTCTCCTTTTCCATGCCCACTCTAATCCTCGGAGACTTCAAGATCCATGTGGGTGTCCCTGGTGATTCCTCTGCCACCCGCCTTCCATCTCTCCTTGACGCTGCCAACCTCCTGCTCCACCCCACTTTGCTCACTCACCAACTTGGTCACACCCTCGACCTCATCATCTCCTACTACTGCAATATCTCCACCCTCACCCTCTGTCTGATCATAATCTTCTCACCTGTCCCCTCACTCATACTCCTCTCCCCTGTAAATCTGTATTACTACCTCACACGGAGCTCTGCTCTCTCGACCACATCCATCTTTCTGAGTGCCTCACACCCCATCTTGCCTCCCTTTCCTCCATACCCAATCTTGATGATTAGATTACTGCTTTCATCTCTACCCTCTCTACTCGGCTCAACTTGCTCACTCCCCTTTCCCTTCGCCACTCTCGTACCACTAACCCACAGCCCTGGATCACTGCCCCCATCCGCCTCCTTCGCTGTTATGCTCGAGCCGCTGAATCCTGCTGGTGAAAGTCTAAACACCAAGCCAACCTTGTTCACTTCAAGTTTAACCTTTCCTGCCTTAACTCTACCCTCTCCTCTGCCAGTCAAAACTATTTATCCTCCCTCCCTTATTGACACCCATGCCCATCATTCCTGTCAGCTCTTCTGTAAATTTAACTCCCTTCTCAGTCCCCTTGTTCCTTCCCCCCCTCCATCCCTCACCCACAACGATCTGGCCTCCTACTTCATTAGTAAAATCAACTCCATCATGTCTTAGCTCCCCAAAGTCACTCCTCCCCTTTCTCCAACCCCCCCTGCTCTCAACCCTCTCTGCTACTCTCCCATCCTTCCCAGCAGTATCTTCAGATGAGATCTCCTCCTTTCTCTCAAGAGCTACTCCAGCCACCTGTGCTTCTGACCCTATTCCCAATCATCTTATGAAATCTCTCGCCCCTTCCCTCATCCCCTCCTTAACTTCCATCTTCAACCGCGTACTCTCCACTGGTTCCTTCCCCTCTGCCTTCAAACATGACCACGTCTCCTCCATCCAAAAAATCCCTCTCTTCACCCCACCTCCCCTCCTACCATTCCTTTCCAAACTCCTTGAACGAGTCATCTACACCTGCTGCCTCGAATTCCTCAACGCCAACTCTCTCCTCAACCCCCTCCATTCTGGCTTCCATCCCCTACACTCCACCAAAACTGCCCTCTCAGATGTCACCAATGATCTCCTTCTTGCCAGGTCCAATGGCTCCTACTCTATCCTAATCCTCCTCGACCTCTCACTGCCTTCGACAATGTGGACCACCCTCTTCTCCTCAACATGCCATCCAACCTTAGCTTCACAGACTCCATCCTCTCCTAGTTCTCTTCTTATCTCTCCAGCCATTCATTCTCGGTCTCATTTGTGGACTCCTCCTCCCCCTCCCATCCCCTTACTGAAGGGGTACCTCAAGGGTCAGTTCTTGGCCCCCTTCTGTTCTCTATCCCACTCCCACTCCCTTGGTGAATTTATTCGCTCCCACAGCTTCAAGTATCATCTCTACACTGATGACACTCAAATCTACATCTCTGCCCCTGCTTTCTCTCCCTCCCTGCAGGCTCGGGTCTGCTCCTGCCTTCGGGACATCTCCATCTAGATGACTGCCCACCTTCTAAAACTCAATATGTCCAAAACTGAACTCCTTATCTTCCCTCCCAAACCCTGCCCACTCCCGGACGTTCCCGTCACTATGGACGGAGCTATCATCCTTCCCATCTCACAAGCAACCTTGGTGTCATCCTCGACTCCACTCTGTCGATCACCCCTCACATCCAATCCATCACCAAAACCTGCCAGTCTCACCTCTGCAACATCACCAAGATCCACCCTTTCCTTTTCATCCAAACTGCTACCTTGCTGGTCCAGTCTCTCATATCCCGACTGGATTACTGCATCAGTCTCCTCTCTGATCTCCCATCCTCCTGTCTCTCCTCACTTCAGTCTCTGCTTCATGCTGCTGCCCCGATCATCTTTGTGCAGAAATGCCCTGAGCATGTTACTGTCCTCCTCAAAAATCTCCAGTGGCTACCAGCCAATCTATGCATCAAGCAAAAACTCCTCACTCTCGGCTTCAAGGGTCTCCATCACCTCGCCCCCTCCTACCTCACCTCCCTTCTCTCCTTTTACAGCCCAGCCTGCACCCTCCACTCCTCTGCTGCTAACCTCCTCACTGTGCCTCGTTCTCATCTGTCCCGCCATTGACCCCTGGCCCACGTCCTCCCCCTGGCCTGGAATGCCCTCCCTCTGCACATCTGCCAAGCTAGCTCTCTTCCTCCCTTCCTCCCTACTGAGAGCTCACCTCCTGCAGGAGGCCTTCCCAGACTGAGCCCCCTTTTTCCTCTCCTCCTCCCCATCCCCCCAGCTCTACCTCCTTCCCCTCTCCACTGCACCTGTAGATATGTTTGTACAGATCTATTTCTCAATTTTTTTACTTGTACATATTTATTATTCTATTTATTTTGTTAATGATGTGGATCTAGCTTTACTTCTATTTATTCTGTTGACTTGACACCTGTCCACATGTTTTGTTTTGTTGTCTGTCTCCCCCTTCTAGACTGTGAGCCCGTTTTTAGGTAGGGACCGTCTCTATATGTTGCCAACTTGTACTTCCCAAGCGCTTAGTACAGGGCTCTGCACACGGTAAGTGCTCACTAAATACACTTGAATGAATAAATGAGTGAGTGACTGATAAGTAAGCTCTTGAGGTCAGGGGTCATGCTTACATACATTATTGTAATAATAACAATAATAATAATTGTATTTGTTAAGTGCTTACTATGTGCCAAGCACTGTTCTAGGCGCTGGGGTAGATACAAGGTAAACAGGTTGTCCCACATGGGGCTCACAGTCTTCATCCCAGTTTTACAGATGAGGTCAGTGAGACCCAGAGAAGTGAAGTGACTTGCCCAAAGTCTCAAAGCTGACAAGTGGTGGAGCCGGGATTAGAATCCATGAACTCTGACTCCCAAGCCCGGCTTCTTGCCACTGAGCCACGCTGCTTCTCTATTGTACCCCTCCAGGTGCATAGTACAGTGTTCTTCATAGAGAAAGCACTTGATAAATGCCATTAATTGATTGATTGATCCCCATCATGTACTCCTCAATGACTTCCCCTGACTCCAAACTTTCCCCTCTCCAGTTCTTACTTCACTTTGTTGCCCCTATCATTTTTCTAAAGAATTGTCTGTGCACATCTTCACACTCATCAAAAGTCTCCAATGGTTTGAAGCAGATGCTCTTCACATTCAGTTTCTAAGGCCTTCTTCCATCTCTCTACCTGACACATATCTTGACTCCTCTCCCACTACAGCTGCGCCTGCAAATTTTGCTACTCTTATTCTAATCTACTTATTGGGTCTCCTCGTGTCTCTCCCTGTCAACTCCTTGCTCACACCATCCTTCTCACCTATAACTCCGTCCCTCTTCATATATGTTAGACCACCACTCTCCCTATATTCAGAACCCTCCTAAACTCACAACTACCTCAGGACTAATCGCTCTAACTCCCCCCCAACACACACACACACACACACACACACACACACACACTCTCTCTCTCTCTCTCTCTCTCTCTCTCACACACACACACACACACACACACACACACAATTGTTTTGCCTCTCTACTGCATCACCTATTTATTCAAGGACTCTCCCACCTAAGCACTTTGGTACCCATCCTCACAGCACTTACATACACTTATAATATTTGCTTTCCCTATTTGTAATTTATTTTAATGTCTATTTCTCCCAGTAGATTATGAAATCTGTGAGGGTGGGGATTATGTCTTCCTATGCTATGGGATTCTTCCAAGTACTTAATGCAAGACTGCCACAAAGTAAGTGCTCAACAAATAACCACTGATTGATCTTTACTCTGCTGCCCAAATCATTTTTCTATAATACCATTCAGTCCATGTTTTCCAACACCTCAAGAACCTCCAGTGGTTGCCTATCCACTTCTGCATCAACAGAAATTCCTTACCACAGGTTTTAAAGCGTTCAATCACTTTGCCCCCTCTTACCTTACCTCCCTGATTTCCTACTACAACCCAGCTGGCACACTGCACTCCTCTAATGCCAACCTACTCACTGTATCTTGATCTTGTCTATTTTGCTGCTGACCCCTTGCCCATGTGCTGCCTTTGGCCTGGAACTCAAGCCCACTTCATATCCAAGACAATAACTTACCCACCTTCAAAGCCTTATTCAGAGCTCACCTCCTCCAAGAGGTATTCCTTGCCTAAGCCTTCATTTCCCCTACTTCCTCTTTCTTTTGCATCACCATTGCACTTGGATTTGCATTGTTTATTCTTTCCTCCGGTAGCCCCACAGCACTTATGTACATATCCGTGATGTATTTATTTATATCAATTTATGTCTCCCCATCTAGACTGTAAGTTTGTTGTGGGCAGGGAGCATGTTTACAAACTCTGTTGTATTGTACTCCCCAAAGCACTTAGTACAGTGCTTGATATACAGGAATCACTCAATAAACATGGTTGGTTGATCATCAATCCCCCCAGGGACTTGGCCCTGGGCTAAAGCAGTAGATTTAGGGATGGAGGGGCAAGGGAAGCAGCAATTTTTCAGGACAAAGAAACTAGAAAAGTCAAAACTAATAATAGTAGATCTTCAACATGAAGATGCAGCTGCTGTCGGTGAGATTTCATTCATAAGTTGGAGGATCTTTGAGCGAATCTCACTTAAATGCTGGTTCCAGGAAGGTACAGTCACACGCTCATTCTTCTGGTCATTTTGGTGACCATTGCCCGGACACTCTTAGTTAAGGAGAAAGACTTGTCCTACGGTTTGTAGCAATGGTGTGAATGATAATGATAATGACAATAGCAATGGAGGTGCTAATGGTAATACCTCCCTCTCAGGGTCATACCTGGAAAGTTTCCAGTACTCTCTGCCAGTCTTGACTACGGGAGAAAGAGTCAAGCAGAGGCCTAACCATTCCATTCCTAGCTTGGGCAGTGGCTAATGAGTGGATCTGCTACAGGTCAAAACTCACCTGGTCAGGGCAACAATGGCATGGGAGAGAGTCGAAGGTGGAGACTCAAGTTTACGGCGTGGAAGGAGGTAATGGTTAACCAATTCCAGATTTTTACCCATAAAAGCCTATGGACCCACTATCAGAACGATTGCAGATGGAGGTGGGGCATTCTGGGAGAGATGTGTGAGCCCCTTATCGGGTAGGGATTGTCCCTATCTGTTGCCGAATTGTAGTTTCCAAGTTCTTTGTACAGTGCTCTGCATACAGTAAACGCCCAAGAAATACAATTGAATGAATGAATGATGGTGTCGCTGGTCCATGGTGTCGAATGATGGTCCATGGTGTCGCTGTGGGTTGGAGATGACTTGATGGCATAAAACAAGACAGTGATAATGTCAGCTCTCTACATGTTGATACTATGCCCTGGACACTCGTCTCTACATGTTGATATTGTAATAATAATAATAAATAATTTTGGTATTTATTAAGTGCTCACTACATGCCAAGCACTGTTCCAAGCGCCGGGGAAGATACAAGGCAATCACGTTGTCCCACATTGGGCTCACAGTCTTAATCCCCATTTTCCAGATGAGGCAACTGAGGCACAGAGAAGTTAAGTGACTTGCCCGAAGTCACACAATTGATAAGTGGCAGAGCTGGGTTTAGAACCCATGACCTCTGACTCCCAAGCCCACGCTCTTTCCATCGAGCTACGCCGCTTATTATGCCCTGGACACACTCAGACAACATTGCCGCGGAATAGCATTGTTTTATGAGCCTGCTAGAGTCCTCGGGGAGCTGTGTCCCAAGAGACCATGGTAACATTTTTCCCAACAGGTTCACAATCAGGCAGGAAACTTCCACTCAAGAAAT
The DNA here is from genome assembly GCF_015852505.1 of Tachyglossus aculeatus. Taxonomy (NCBI): domain Eukaryota; kingdom Metazoa; phylum Chordata; class Mammalia; order Monotremata; family Tachyglossidae; genus Tachyglossus; species Tachyglossus aculeatus. Next base: position 340,737 of record NC_052093.1, on the reverse strand, counting down.
AGTATTTATTGAATGCTTACTGTGTGCAGAGCACTGTACTAAGAGCTAGGGGGAGAACAATGCAACAGAATTAGCAGGCATATTCCCTGCGCAGATTGAGTTTACAGTCTAGAGGGGGAGACAAACATTAAAATAGATTTCAGATACATACATTAGTGTGGTGATTCGCCTACCTCACATCCCTTCTCTCCTTCTACAGCCCAGCCTGCACCCTCCACTCCTCTGCCGCTAATCTCCTCACTGTGCCTCGTTCTCACCTGTCCCGCCGTCAATCCCCGGCCCACATCATCCCCCTGGCCTGGAATGCCCTCCCTCCCCACATCCGCCAAGCCAGCTCTCTACCTCCCTTCAAGGCCCTACTGAGAACTCACCTGCTCCAGGAGGCCTTCCCAGACTGAGCCCCCTCCTTCTTCTCCCCCTCCTCCCCCTCTCCATTCCCCCCGCCTTACCTCCTTCCCTTCCCCACAGCACCTGTATTTATGTATATATGTTTATACGTATTTATTACTGTATTTATTTATTTATTTTATTTGTACATATCTATTCTACTTATTTTATTTTGTTACTATGTTTTGTTTTGTTCTCTGTCTCCCTCTTCTAGACTGTGAACCCACCGTTGGGTAGGGACTTTCTCTATATGTTGCCAACTTGTACTTCCCAAGCACTTAGTACAGTGCTCTGCACACAGTAAGTGCTCAATAAATATGATTGAATGAATGAATGAATATCTAGTGCTTAAATGGCACAAAGCCAGTACATAAGCAGTGAAGAAGAGGCAGCAAGTAGAAGGTATGAGAGCTTAGTTAGGGAAGGCTTCTTGGAGGAGGTGTGATTTTTGTAAAGCTTTGCAGGTGGAGGGAATGATCTTCTGTCCTATATGAAGTGGTAGAGAGTTTCAGACCAGAAGAAGGACACGGGCCAGGGGTTGGTGGGTGAGATAGATGGGATCGAGGTACAGAGACTTAGGTTGGTGGTAGAGGAGTGTAGTTTACGGGCTGATGTGAGGTAGGAATTCAGCAAATTAAGGTAGGAAGGGGAGGGTTGATTGAACTGAATAAGTGCTCTAAGTGCCAATATAAGGAATTTCTGGTTGATGCGAAGGTTCTGTTCGATTGAGTTTCTGTTTGATGGAGGTCCTTAAGGAGTGGGGTGATGTGGACTGAATTTTTTTTAGATAACTGATCCAAGCAGCAGCGTGGAGTGAAGACTGGAGTGGGAAATTATAAGAGGTAGGGAGGTCAGTGAGGAGGCTGAGGAGGGATATGCACTTGGATCAGCCTGGTAGCAGGTTGGATGGAGAGGAAAAGGTAGATTTTAGAGATCCTGTGAAAGTTGAACTGACAGGATTTTATGACAGATTGAATATATGAGTTGATTGAGGGAGACAAGTTAAGAGTAAAGCCAAGAGTGCAGGCTTGTGAGACAGGAAGACAGTGGTGCTTACTGAGTGCTTCTTGGTTGCAGAACACGTTCTCAGCACTTGGGAAAGTACTTGGGTAGATGTGATCCCTGCCCACAAGGGGCTTAAGGTCTAGAAGGGGAGATATACATTAAGAGAAATTACAGAGAGGGAGAATATTAAAGTAAAAAGATATGTACATAAATACTGCGGGGCTAGGGTGAATATCAAAATGCTTAGGGGGTACACAGCCAAGTGCATAGGTGATACAGAGGGAAGGGCAGATAGAGGAAAAAGGTTGTAGCTGGGAAGGCTTCTTGGGGGAGATGTGATTTTAGGAGAATTTTGAAAGTGAGGAGAGTGGTGACTGTAGGATATAAGTAGGGAGGGAGTTCCAGGCCAATGAGAGGTTGTGGACAAGGACTCAGTAGTGGGATAGATAAGATGGAGAGACCGAGAGTAGGTTGGCATCAAAGGAGCAGAACTTGCATTTGATTAAGTTATTTAAAGCCAATGGTAAGGGGTTTCTGTTTGATGTGGAAGCGAATGGGCAACTACTGGAGGTTCTTGAAAAACAGGAAGACAAGAACTGAACTTTTTTTGAAAAAGTAATCAGGGCAGCAGGGTGAAGAGGGAAGAGCCAGGAGGCAGGGAGGTCAGAGAGAAGGTTGATGCAGTAGCCAAGGTGAGATATAATAACAATAGCAATAATAACATTATAACTTCTCTGCTGTGTGACCTTGAGCAAGTCATTTCTTCTCTGGGCCTCAGTTACCTCATCTGTAAAATGGGGATTAAAACTGTGAGCCCAGTGTGGGACCGGGACTCTGTGTAACCTGATTACCTTGTATCTACCCCAGCTTTTGGAACAGTACTCGACACATAGTAAGTGCTTAACAAATAACAACATTAATTAATTAACAGTTATAGTGAATTTTATTAAGAACTTACTATAAGCCAAGTAGTGTCCTAAGTGTTGGGTAGATATGAGATTATCAAATCCTATATGGGGTTCACTGTCTAATGGGGAGGAAAAACAGGTATTGACTACATTTTAAAGATGAGGTAACTGAGGCACAGAGAAGTTAAGTGACTTGCCCAAGGTCACTTAACAGGCAAGTGATAGAGCCAGGATTAGAACCCAGGTTCTCTGACTCCCTTCTTCTAGGCAACACTGCTTTTTCTAATCTGTGCTTGGATCTATGTGGTGGTAGTTTGGATGCAGAGGAAAGGACACATCCTTGAGACATTGTGAAGGTAGGAAAAGGCAACCAGTTATGTTTCTTTGGTAGTTTTTCAACGAATCCATCAATCCATCCGTAGTATTTATTGAGTGGTTAGTATGTGCAGAGCCCTGTATTAGATGCTTGCTAGAGTACAATATAACAAAGTTGCTAGACATGTTTCCTGCTCACAAAGAGCTTGCATGGAGGTGTGAAAAACAGGATTTAATTAAGGAATGAGTAGTATTTATTGTGGGCCTACTGTAAGCAGAGAACTGTACTAAGTGTTTGAAAGACTCCAGTTTAGTAAGAGACACAGATCTTGCCTGTCTGATGCATTGTAAACTCCTTGAGGTCAAGGATTATGTACAGTAATTTTATTATACCCTCTCAAGTGTTTAGTAGGGTGCTCTCTTCCCTGCACTCCCCATTTCCTCCCTCCCTGCTACCCCAAACTCCATCTCAAACTCAGGCTGGGTACTTTCCAACTTTTATTTGTCACGGTGTAATGTTGCTGCCATCCACTCTGTCATTATCCCCTTATACCAATCAATCAATCAATCAATCAATCAATCAATCAATCGTATTTACTGAGCGCTTACTTTGTGCAGAGCACTGTACTAAGCACTTGGGAAGTACAAGTTGGCAACATATAGAGACAATCCCTACCCAACAGTGGGCTCACAGTCTAGAAGGGGGAGACAGAGAACAAAACCAAACATATTAACAAAATAAAATAAATAGAATAGATATGTACAAGTAAAATAAATAAATAAATAAATAAATAGATTAATAAATATGTATAAATATGTATGTAAACTCTTAACACATTCAGGAACCTCACATATCTTGCCCCTGCAGTTATTTGTGTGTGTGTGTGTGTGTGTGTGTGTGTGTGTGTGTGTGTGTGCACGCACGCATGCGCGCGCATGCTTTCGTGTGTTTGAGTATTGTGCCTTCAGGACTATGGGTCATAATACGTTGGCTTTTTCAACCACACGGACACCCACAGGGGAACTTAATAGATAGCAGCATCACCTTTGCATGTGAAAACCACTATCTACACTGAAACAATGAGCCTAGTGGAAAGAGCACAGATCTGAGAGCCAGAGGACCTAGGTTATAATCCTGACTCTGCCACTGGTTTGTTTTGGGACCTTGGCAAGTCACTTTATGTATCTGAGCCTAAATTACCTCTTCTGTGAAATGCGGATTCAAGTGCTCACTCCTACTTAGACTGTGAGCTCCATGTGGGACAGAATCTGTGTTCACCCTGATTTCTTGTAAATACCCCAGCACTTAGAACAGTTCCTGGCATAGAGTAAATGCTTAAACACACACACACACACACACACACACACACACACACACACACACACACACACACACACACACTCTCCCATTACTGTACATGGAATACATTCTTATCCACATGAAATACAATCACACTAGATAGCAAAATTGCATATGAATGCACCCACCTGCTCTTCATGTCCCATTGTTAAGTGGGAGGGTGCATCTTGTCACCTTGGTTTCAGGAGTTTTATCCTGAGTGGATAATAACTGGGTATCTTGGATTCCTATGTGCATATATTTGCGTACCTTGGGTTTTTCCTCTGTGAAAAACCCTCTTACTAAGGAAGACAGGAGAATGGATCTGATCCCTGCTTGACTTCCACTGTGGCTCTTTGATTCAGCCTATGAAGACCCAGCTTATCTGTTGTAAACCTCTTACTAAGGGAAACTCACCCCATGCCCATTATTGCCTGCGTGCTCCCAAGCATTTCTTTCCACACCACCCAGACAGTTTGGAAGACCTTTCCATAATTCTGCCTTCACATCTAGCTAAAACACCCAGGGAAAACAAGCCTTCTGGCAAAACTGACAGTGAATCAATTCAGCAATTAAAATGCATTACTAGGTCACATTTTAACAGAGAAATGAAGAAACCAGAAAGATCTAAAGGAAATGCTCCAAAATAATTAAAAGTTGAAAAATGGGGACAGGGAAAATCACCAATGGAGCTGCTACTTTTTAGCCAGATTTAGTAATGGGGTGCTGTTTCTGGAGGAATTTCGGCAAGAAGAAATCAGCGTGGCCTAGTGGGTACAGCATGGGCCTGGGAGTCAGAAGGACTTGGATTCTAATTCTGGTTCTGCCATTTTTCTGCTGTGTGCTCTTGAGCAAGTCACTTTACTTCTCTGTGCCTCAATTACCTCATCTGTAAAATGGGGATTAAGACTGTGAGTCCCTTATGGGACATAGACTGTGTCCAACCTATCTATCCCAGTGCTTAGAACAGTAACTGGTATATAGTAAGTGCCTAATAATAATAATAATAATAATAATAATAATAATAATAATGGTGGCATTTATTAAATGCTTATTATGTGCACAGCACTGTTCTAAGCAGTAGGGAGGTTACAAGGTGATCAGGTTGTTCCACAAGGGGCTCACAGTCCTCATCCCCATTTTATATACGAGGTAAGTGAGGCACAGAGAAGTTAAGTGACTTGCCCAAAGTCACACAGCTGACCATTGGCAGAGCCAATTGTTAGCCGATTAGGCCCAACACATACTATTTAAAAAAGAAAGTAGCAGGGCAACCAGCTGGCGTCTATCTTAACAGTGCAAACTAGGCATCCCCTTCAGCAAGAAGGATCATTGTCAGACTAAGGATGGAGATTCTGAGATCCTCAGATGGGGAAGTTCTTTTCAAGGCAACTCCGTCCCTGGACACATTTAAGCAAAACTTTCACAGCCGTCTGTCTGGTCTCTTGACTTCCATTCTGGTCTTTTAGACTGTGAGTCCATTGTTGGGTAGGGACCGTCCTCTATATGTTGTCGATTTGTACTTTCCAAGCGCTTAGTATGGTGCTCTGCACACAGTAAATGCTCAATAAATACAATTGAATGAATGAATGGTTCTTTGATACAGCCTATGTAGTCCAAGTTTAAAATGGCACGAGATGGGATTTTACCTTAAGATATCAATGGTCTGTGCTTTTGATCCAGTCCTTCAGTTTCTGAGTCCAGATCCTTATCTTGGATACTTTGTGAATCAAGAGAAAAACCCGTCAGCCTATAACAACGTTTTATCTGTGGTATCAGCACTTCCTTTCCTGTCCTAACCCAGAGAGGCCAGGATTGGGCTCAAGTTGGATGTAATTATATCACCCAACACCTTCTGAGATGAAAATTGGTCCAGGTCCACTCTTCCTATCACTCTCGCTGATCCTTCAATAGCCCAAGGCAAGGGCCAAGAATGAGTATTGTGTGATGGAGAAGGCAGACCTGGAGAGAGCTGCTGCCGAGGGATTTCCTCTTCTCCTTCCTAAATAGACTGGGAGCCCCATGGAGGACAGGGACTTTGTCCAAACCAATTAACCTGCAACTTCTCCAGTGCTTAGAACAGTGCTTGACACATAGTAAGCATTTAACAAATATTATGAAAACACCAAATACAATAATAATAATAAGAAAAAGAATGATAAGAATTTTAGGGGCAGAAAAGCTGTATTGACCCTAACAGACTTTTCCGGATCTTTCTCTTCCTACCCAGATCCTGTCTTTCCTATCACTGAAGACAACACCACTCTCCTCTCTTTCTCACAAGCCCATAACCTTGGCATCATCCTCCACTCATCTCTCTCATTCAACCCACAGAATCATTCTGTCACAAAATCTCTTCAGACCATAAGTTCATTTTCGGCAGGGGACATGTCTGCTAATTTTGTTATATTGTACTCTCCCAGGGGCTTAGTACAGACCTATACACATAGTAAGCACTCAATAAATATAATTAATTGACTGTTTCTACTTTCACATTACTAAATCTTCCCTTTCGTCTCCATCCAAACTGCTACTATGCTAATTCAAGCACTTACCACATTCCATCATGACCACTGCATCAGCCTCTTCGCTGATTTCCCTGACTCCTGTCTCTTCCATTCCAGGCTTTGCTTCACTCTGCTCCCTGGATCTCTTTTTTTTTTAAATTCAGTCCACATCTCTCCACTCCTCAAGAACCTTCAGTGGTTGCCCATCCACCTCTGCAACAAACAGGAACACCTTACTGTTAGCTTTAAAGTACTCAATCAGCTTCCCTCTTGTGGCTAACCTCACTGATTTCGTACCACAACCCAGCTCACACACTTCACTCCTCTAACACCAGCCTACGAACTGTACCTTGATCTTGTCTATCCCATAGCCAAACCCTTGCCCACATCCTTTCTCTGGCCTGGATCTCCTTCCTCCTTCATATACAGTAAACCAACACTCTCCCAACCTTCAAAGACCTATTAAACTCATATCACCTCCAGGATTTCTTCCCCAGCTAGGCCTTCATTTTTCCTACTTCCTCTTCCTTCATTACCCATGCCTTTGAATCTGTACCCTTTAAGCACCCCACCCTCAGCCCAACAGTATTGACACACATTAGTGTAGTTCAGTGGAAAGAGCATGGGCTTGGGAGTTAGAGGTCATAGGTTCTAATCCTGGCTCCACCACTTGTCAGCTGTGTGACTTTGGGTGAGTCACTTAACTTTACTGTGCCTCAGTTACCTCATTTGTAAAATGGGGAGTAAGACTGTGAGCGCCATGTGGGGCAACCTGATTACCTTGTTTCTACCCCAGCACTTAAAACAGTGCTTGGCACATAGTAAGTGCTTAGCAAATATCATTATTATTATCAGTGCTTAGAGAAGTGCTTGGCACATAGTAAGCATTTAGTAAATGTCATCGTTATTATTATATCCATAATATAATTGGATGTCTACCTCGCTCTCTAGAGTGCAATTTCTTTATGGTCAGGGAACGTGTTTCCCAACTCTGACATATTGTACTCTCTCAAGCACTTGGTACAGTGCTCTGCTCACAGTAAGCACTCAAAAAATACCATTTATTGATCACTTGATGCAGCAGCAAGAGTGTCTTCAACCTCCATCCAATGCAGGACCTTCTCCTGTTCTGTCCGCAGGTGGCAGGTGACTGGACACAGCCTTGAGGTGATCCAAGAGGAAAGCCTGAACCCCTCTGACATATATAAACATAGCTGGCCCTCACGTTGGAAGGGGACTGTGACTTAAAAGACTAACATGGGATGGATACTCTCTTCCACAACATTTGCATTGAAGAGTAGATCCTTGCAGTGCTGGTGGGTTTGTGTCTGTCTCATGATATCCCAGTGCCATGACAACTTCATTCAAAGAGAGTAGCCCTTCCCCTGATTGCTGGCCCCCAAACTGGTCTGTCTGCTGCACTGGTCCCCACACCAGCCACTCTTTGACCTTGTGCATCACTGTCTTTCAATTGTTTCTTCTGCCCATAAGACTTGGGTGTGCCCTTCTCAGTTGCTCTGCTTAGGGCATCATCCATCATCCATTCTTCTCATCTATCCAACCCAGCAGAGCTATGCTGTTATGAGCACTGCTTCAGTGAGGTGGGGTCGTTACAGTCCAATCAGTCAAACTATAGATGGCATTTACTGAATGCTTACTGCATGCAAAGAACAGAACTAAGGGCTTGGGAGAGTACATGGCTCAGTGGAAAGAGCCCGGGCTTGGGAGTCAGAGATCATGGGCTCTAATCTGGCTCTGCCAATTGTCAGCTGTGTGACTTTGGGCAAGTCACTTCACTTCTCTGGGCCTCAGTTACCTCATCTGTAAAATGGGGATGAAGACTATGAACACCACATGGGACAGCCTGATCACCTTGTAACCCCCCAGAGCTTAGAACAGTGTTTTGCACATAGTAAGCGCTTAACAAATGCCATTATTATTATTACTATTATTATTATTATTATTATTATTATCATTATCATTATTATTATTATTATTACAAGGAGGTTGGTAGACAAGATCCCTGGCCACAAGGAGCTAATGTTTCAGGACCTCACTGTTGGTAGTCCTATTTTGCAATTTGATGTTGAGTATAGTTTGTAAGTAAGGCTAGGCTGCATGGCAAATCTGAATTCCAACCCATTTCCCTGATTACACTACCCTAAAGAATCTGGATTTTTTTAAAAAAATCCAGTTCATGTCTTTTTTGAGCAGGAAAATGCTGCTGAGATACAGACGAGCCAGGTGCATCTAGTCTCAGACAAAGCTCACTTTCCAGTTCAGGACAAAATGCCCCCAAAGCTGAATGATGTATGATTCATGGCTCCAAAGATGTGTGACCTACATCCTTGAGGGGGCTCCCAGGAGATAGATGAGATGAGGCGAATGTCTCCAATTTCCTTGACCTATCTGTGTGACTTTCTGAACCTTGGAAGAAGACTGTTCGATTCTGGTTTGTTAAATAGAACTTGAGATTGGACTCCCCTTGGTGGCAACATCAACCCCAATCATGTTCAAAATGTGGTGGGAGTGTGGGGTGGAGAAACTCTTCATGAGCTGGAAAATGGAGGTGGAGAGAGTTTAAGGATGAGGAAACAAGTTGTGCCCAATGTAGAACCCACCACTGTAGCCTTGTGACACTGGAAAGTCAACTGGAACTCATATCTTTGGGAGTCCAACAGTTATTTATGGCTGGAAAATGAACACAACTTCCCAGTTTAAAGAGACACAAAAAGGCTTCTAAAGAAACCTCATAAATTTTCTTGGAAATAAATGTCTCTTATGAAACAATAATGTGATGAGTTGAGTGTAAATAAATCAGAAACATATGGATTAGATTTCCCTGAAAATACACAGGGTTTATGAATTTAGGAAAACAGAGCTGGGGAAAATGTGGTGGAGGTTTTGCTGAGCTCAGAACATTTGAGAAAGAGTCAGAGATGTTGAGTGAACCCTGAGTTTTCTCTGGAAAGAATGATATAAATAAAGCAAATGCCCCACCCCCATCTCCCACCCTCCAACCCAAAATCAATCCAACAAACCGAAGTGAGTTTCTAAGTTTCAGAAATGCGCAAACCCCAGAGATCAGAAATGGGCAGGAGCACAAAGAAAGGTCCAGTTTTTCTTCTCACTCTCTCGTTTCATTCAGGGAGGGGGAGGAAATGTGATTACATGAATTTGTGCACTGAAGTTATTAGAAGCGGGACGTCAGCCCCAGCCTTTCATCTTCTACAAACAGACTCTCTGAGCCTTAAGTTTCTCAAACTGATTTCCTAAGAGGTATTGCCACCCACTGAAGCAAGAATAAGAGGCTCAGCAGGGATACTGACTTGGTTTTAAATTTCATGAAGTAGAAAGATCCCTCATTTCATGAGGGCTTTGATGGAGAATTCTTTTTCCCAGTCGAACACAGGTTACACTTGGTCCCTTTCCATGGGAGAAAGTTGGGAGGAAAGCTCCCACTCTTATTTCAAAAATGAGGCTATCAGCTTGATCCAGCCAGCAGAGATGGGGGGAAGTGACCACCAGACAGCTAGTCCAAACCCGGGGGCACCAACCATCAGGCCAAACTGGCTAAGACAAAGGATTCACTGTTAGAAGGAGGATCCCCAAATCCCTGGGTTACATCTCATGTGGATGTGTGATTCAATGGATCAACAAGATCTTCCTTATTCATATCCTCCAGAAAACCTATCTCCTCCAGGAAACCTTCCCTGATTAATCTGTTTACCACCCCTAGTTGCATCAACTCCAAGTTATTTTCAGCACCTACATATACATTTATATTGATTTGATTCATATATATATAGATAGATAGATGCATGTGTTTATATGTATATGCACTCACACACTACTTCAATCACTCATTCATCTATTTCACTTTACCATTCTCTTATTAGCATTTAGATCCTTATTCTTTCTTCTGTAGACTGTGAGCCCACTGTTGGGTAGGGACTGTCTCTATATGTTGCCAACTTGCACTTCCCAAGCGCTTAGTACAGTGCTCTGCACACAGTAAGTGCTCAATAAACACAATAAACAGATATATTCCCTGCCCTCAACGACGTTACCTTGGTAGTGGCCTGATTGCTTTAGCTCTGGCCAGAGTTTTTTAGGGTGCTGATTTGTAAGGCTGTCATAATCACTGAACTCCTCTTGCTTCACTGTTACCAATTTTAAAATGGGGAGGAAGACAGGTAGGTTTTAAGTAGTACCCTCCAGGGTTTCACGGAAAATGAAGGACTTGGGCAAAATGTAGAGGTTCCAAGATGTCAGCCCCATGATCAAGACTGGAACCTCTGCGCATTGATGGATCAGAACCCTGGTATCTTCAAACTCTCTCCAAATTTAAAATGGAAAATTCACCTCCTACAATTAAACAATCAATCATTCACTGGCATCGATTGCACCCCTATCATGTGCAAGAGTTTGGGAGAATACAATACAATGGAGTTTAGTAGACACAATATCCACCCTCAAAGAGCTTGCAGTGAGTCACCTCTTACAGGGTAATATCAATTAATCAATCAGTCAGTCAAACCTCTGTCAGTCAATCGGGACTGAACCCTTACTGAGTGGAAATCCTAGCACTAAGTGCTTGGAAGAGTACAACCCAAGGAAGACACCCATTTCCTGCCTCTGAGGTAGCGGGGAGCCAGCAAGATTGAAACAGTGGGATCAGGGAAAAGTACCAGAAAGAGGAGGAAGCAGTTCAAATATGTCAGGATAAAAGAGCTGAATAAAATTTTGAAAGTATAAATAGATATACATGTACATTAAAAATGGCATATTTTTATTTACTTGTGAGTAAACTGCTTGAAGGCAGGGATTTTGTGTCTACTACTTCTACTGTACTCTCCCAACCCTTAAAACTGAATTCTGCATCCAGTAAGCCTTCAATAAATACTACTGATTGATTGCCTGAGTATTGAGGATGAGATTGGAATACATAAGGCCTAGGGTGGCTGATGGATTGAGGAAACTTGAATTCCCCTTTTGGATGGACTCAACTTCAAGTGGCTGAGCAGTGAAAGAAAACCTCCAAGGACTATGGGACTTCCTGGAGGACTCTGGGAAATGGCCAATAGTCCCCCTCTCTGGGGCCCTGGGTGGGGCAGCAGGATTGATCCAAAGATAGGAACAATTGGGGAACTAGGATCACACTGGTCCCTTAAAATCACCCTGTAGCCAGACATTCCTTCTTGGTGCTTTACAGAAAGGACCTCTGGTAGGAGCGGGCTTCCAAAAACAACAACAACAACATCATCATTATCATTATCATAATCAATAGTGTTTATTGAATGGTTACTATGTGCAGAGCATTGTACTAAGCATTTGGGAGAGAACGATATGATAGAGTTGGCATTCATTCATTCATTCATTCATTCAATCTTATTTATTAAGTGCTTACTGTGTGCAGAGCACTGTACTAAGCACCTGGGAAATAACAATACAGCAATAAAGAGTGACAATCCCTGCCCATGACAACCTCACAGTCTAGAGGGGGAGAGACAGACATCAGTACAAATAAACAAACATCAACATAAATAAATAAAATTAAAGATATAAACATAAGTGTTGTGGGGTGGGGTGGGGGGAAGAGCTAAGGGAGCAAGTCAGGGAGACTCAGAAGGGAGTGGGAGTTGAGAAAAAGTGGGGCATAGTCTGGAAAGGTCTCTTGGAGGAGATGTGCCTTCAGTAAGGCTTTGAAGCAGGGGAGAATAATTATCTGGCCATTTGAAGAGGGAGGGATTCCCAGGCCAGAGGTGGGACATAGGCCAGGGGTCGTTGGTGAGACATGTGAGATTGAGGCACAGTGAGAAGATTAGCCCCAGAAGAGCAAACTGTAAGGGCTGGGTTGTAGAAGGAGAGAAGCAAGGTGAGGTAAGAGGGGGCAAGGTGATGAGTGCTTTAAAGCCATTAGTGAGGAGACATGTTCCTTGCCCACAACAAACTCCTGCCTCCTTCAGCCTAGACTCCACTACCACCTCCATGATTTCTAAGAGAGTGATGGGGTGGGGGGATTCCTGCTTTGAATGATGAATGAGCATTTGTGCTGGGGATTTAGGACCAAGAACCTACCAAAGGAATTGATTTTAGCAGGCATAGTAGCAGCAATAGTAGCAGTAGCAGCTACTGAGCAATACAGAATTACCAAGTAATACTCTCGCCGCCCACAACAAACTTTCACTCTAACAGGGGAGACAAACATACAGATATTTATGACACTGTCAAAGTAACAGTGCTACTGGATTGTATAATGCCCACTGCACTGTTTCATCCCTGTGGTCATATTTCTGCTGGGGCACGGAGGGTAAGGAGCAAGATAGAGGGAAAGGAGCAAGATGGAGGGAGTGCATCCATGACCTCGGTGAGTACATGCAAAGGTTTTTGAAGCAGTAGACACATTTATGGGCCAAGAGACATCAGCCTGGTGCCCAAACTGGACTAAAGCATGGTGGCCCAGCAGAAGGTGACCTAGGCAGTGCCTGGTGTTTGCTGCCCATGTTAGCCTTTGATTTTTGCAATATTTCAGCTGGGTCTGAAGACCACAAAGAATACCCTTGTGGGTTCTTCACTGAGAAAGGCTCTCTACTACTGGTATGGCCCCAGTGGGGCTTCCCTGACTTGTAGATCTGGGACTAGAATCTAGATCTCCAGACTCTCTGAGCTCTTTCCACAGCTGTTCACCTGACTTCGCACCCACTTTATTCACAAAATTGAAACCATCAGGTGTGAGCTCCCCAAAACTCCCTCCTCACCTTCCTTGCAAACGCCAGCCCCTCAACCTACACTTTCACCCTATCTGGCTATCTTTCAAGAGGAAGCCCCTTTTAAATGTACCTCTGACCCCATCCTCACTTACCTTTCAATTACATTTGCCTCCTTGTTTTTTCTTCCCAGAATACCATCTTCAATCACTCACTTTCTAATGGTTCCTCTCCCACTATCTTCAAACATAGTTATCTATCCCATATTTTAAAATCCCCATCTAGATCCTCCTGCATCCTCTGGTTACCATCCCATTTCCCTGCTCCCATTCCTGCCCAAACTCCAGGAGTGAGTTGTATGATAATAATAATTGTATTTGTTAAGCGCTAATTAGGTGTCAAGTACTGTACAAAGCACTGGAGTAGATATCAGATAATCAGGTTGGATACAGCCCCCATCCCACGTGGAGTTCTCAGACTAGGGAGGAGGGAGAATGGATATTGAATACCCATTTTAAAGGGGAGGAAACTGAGGCACAGAGAGTTGAAGTGACTTGCCTAAGTTCATACAGTAGACAAGTAGGAGTAACAGCACTAGAACCCAAGTCCTCTGATTCCCAGGCCCGTGTTCATTCCACTAACCCACTTTTAGTCTTTCTCAGTTCAGCTGGTTCAAACTGACACAATAGGAATAAAAGATAAATCTTAAACTGTAATCTTATTCTTAACTTCATAGGTCTGGGCTTCACCTGCTTCATGTCCCTGTAACTGCACTCTTCAACATCATCAGTAATCTCTTCCCTGTCAAATCTAATGGACATAATTCTCCTCGACTTCTTTCCTGCCTTGGATACCACAGACCACTCTTTCATCCTTGACATGCTACCTACTCTTGATTTCCCCAACCCAAAGCTCTCTCCTGGCTGTCCTCTGACACCTTCGGTTTTTTGTTCTCATTCTCTTTCATTGATTCCTCTTCTGTCCCTCATTAGCTAATAACGAGAGGCCTCCAAGACTCTGCAGTAATTGCAGTATTTGCTAAGGACTTACTGTGAGTCAAGCACCATACTAAACACTGGGTTAGACACAAGATAATTAGGTTGGACACAGTCCCTGTTCCACTTGGGGCTCCCTGTCTAAGTAGGAGGAAGAGCAGGAGTTATCCTGGCTCTTCTTGTCTTCTCATTTTTGATATCCCTTAGAGAGCTCACCTGCTCCCCAGCTTTGGCTAAATCTATCTCCCTAGTTCTGACCTCTCTTCCTTCTCTGAAACTATTTCCTTCTGCCTCCAGAACAGCATGTCACAGATGATCTACCAATACCTCAAACTGAATATTTCAAAACTTAACATCCCTCCCAACATCACCACCCTCCTGTTTCAAAAATTTACAGTGTTGGCACTACCCTCCCTCTCTTTCAAATCCCATAGTCAGTCAGTCACTATTTTTTTTCTTCCATAACATTTCCAGGAAATGTCCCTTCCTCTTCATCCAAATGGTTGCCATGCAAGTCTAGGCTGAGTCATACTCTGCTTTGACTTCTGTATCAGCTTCCTCACTGACCTGACTGCCTCCAGTCTCTCCCTCTCCAATCCACATCTCACTCCACTGCCCAGACCATTTCTTTTAAACACCATTCTGCAAACATCTCCCTTCTCCCCAAAACTTTCAATGGTTACATATTACTTCCGACATCAAACACTGGCTTTAGGCACTTGAGCACCTCTCTCCTTCCTACCTTCCCAATCTCTCCATCCAATCCCCCCCCTTGCCTGAAGTAGCATCAGAAGGTTAGCAAGGTAAGCAGTCAATTCAGGGAGACACATGGCAGTGAGCTCAGAGCTGAAGGAGAGTGGTTCCAACTCTGGAGGGCCTGTCAGAACCTGCAGGTCCCAGGGTCTACCACAGTAGCAAGTAGCAAAATGTGTCTTGATCAATTTCCATGGTCAATGCCATATCGATTTGATGGCATTCACTGGTTTGGCACTTGCATGGGCAGACTCATCAGAGGAATCACATGTTGGGGAAGAAAACTGTCCCAAGCCCCTCTCATCTTTGGGAGGAGTAGTGCGGCCTAGTGGAAGGAGGCCTGGAAGTTAGAGGACCTGAGTTTGAATAAATGAGTGAATTTGAATAAATGAATGAATGAGTGAATGAATGAATAATCCCCTTCCAAACAAGACTTGCTCACCTCCCACTGCAACCCAGATCTGTTTATTGTTGTATTTTACTTTCCCAAGAACTTAGTACAGTGCTCTGCACACAGTAAGCACTTAATAAATATGATTGAATGAATACTAAGCCCAGCTCCACCACGTGCCTGTTGTGTGGCTTTGGGCAAGTCACTTGACTTCTGTGTGCCTCAGTTTCCTCATTCTTAAAATGAAGTTTCTGTACCTCTTCTCCCTCTTCTTTAGACTATAAGCCCCATGTGGGCCTAGAAGTATGTCTAATGTGATTACCTTATATCTACCCCAGTGCTTTGTACATAGTGAGTGCTTAACAACTACCACCATTATTTTCAGTGAACTCCACTGTGAAAGAATTTCCTAAAACCAGGGGGAGTGGGGAGGGGAAGCAGGCAGAACAGGAAATAATAATAATAATGGTACTTGTTAAGCACTTACTATATGCCAAGAACTGTTCTAAGCACTGAGGTAGATAGATACAAGGTAGTCAGGTTGGACACAGTCCCTGTCCCACACAGAGCTCTCACCCTTAATCCCCATTTTACAGATGAGGTAACTGAGGCACAGAGAAGTGAAGTGACTTGCCCAAGATCACACAGCAGACATGTGGCAGAGCTGGGATCAGAACCTATGACCTTATGACTCCCAGGCCCGTGCACTATCCAGTAAGCTACAATGCTTCCAAAAGTGCCGCTGGAGAGGAGGAAATGGTCAGTCAATTTTAGACTGTGAGCCCCATGTAGGACTGTGCCCACCCTGACTAAATTGTACTCACCCCAGTTCCTAGCACAGTGTTTAGCATATAATAAGCCTTAACAAACACAGTGATTACTATTTTAGAGGGAATAACCCCATCTACAGATGCAGCATAATTCAAGATGATATTAAATCTGAAGACATAAGAAGTGATACTCCAGCCTACACACCCAGGAAACCCTATAGACAACTGAAACTATTCAATGGCAGCACAAAGTTCAAAGAGTTCACCAATTTGCTCCAAAGCCAGGGCGCTTACTAATGATGTCCAATTATAGAGGCGATAGAAAGCAGATTGAAAAAGATCAGTTTAGCCTACAAATCCCCCCTCTGGTGACCCCCCCCCAGATCAGGTGACCCCCCTCAAACTAGAGTGTGGGCACAATGGGACTTCAGGCTCCTGAGTTGGAGTTGACGGGGCGGTTGTGGGGGTGTGGGGAAGGGGCACGTGGAAAGACCTATACCTACAATCAATCAATCAAACAATCAATGGTATTTATTGAACGCTTATGGTTTGCAGAAGGCTGTATTAGCAGCTTAGGAGAGTACAGTACAATAGTGTTGAAAAGACACAAACACATCGTGTCTTCTACAAAAGACACATCTAGCTCCTGGGGCAGTCTCATCAGCTCCCTTTATGGACCAAGCTTAGATTATACAGTGGGATAGCATTACCAACAGTGAGGTCCTGGAACAAAGTCACATAATCAGCACTGGAGCAATGCTCACGGCTCCCCAATTCCATGGGGAGGAGAATGGGAGACAGCAGGATACCCAAACAGCCACTTGGGGGGCGGGGGGAGGAGGGGCACAAACAATGCCAGAGCAGAACATTAACATTTATAGGCACTGTAAGGCACAATGTTAAACCATGTGTGATGGGGCAGTAGGCAGTTAGGAGATCATTGCATCAGACAGACTAGCCTAGAGGGCAGCAATTTGGAGTGGAGATGCTGTCCTCATGAAAATTGAAACTCTTGTCTTGAAAAAATCGAGATGCCAAAAGGCAGGCTCCAACACAGAAGTAGGCCCTGTCTGAGCCAAACACAGCAACACAGCAGGGACTCCCTTTCTGTGTAAAGAGTGTGGTAGGGAGTGACCATCATGCATCGGTGTTCTCAGCCCCACTCGCACAAATGGGTAGGTTCTCACATTCAATGATGTCATCTTTACTTTTGCAGACAGCTAGATAGATCAATTGGAGGTGCTGGTCATACACGTCAATGATGGTTCCACTCCAGAGAGGGGAATTAAATCCCCTCTGAGCAGTGAGAGAACAGGGTAGAGGCTGTCAGTTGTGATGGCCAAGTTTGGGAGAATGTCGGTTCATAGCTGGCGAGCACAGCAAAAATCCTTCCACAGGCAATCCCGAGTTGACCTGCATTCATTGACATCTACTTACCAGGCCCTGGCCAAACCTTCCCACCAGGAGCTACCGCTGGAGGTCAAAACTGGAGCACTGGAAGCTGCAGTGCTGTGACTCTGGCTCCTTCTCGGAACCAGCATGACGTTTTGCCCAGTTCTACCCTGCGGAGACAGTGGGTTTTCTGCTAATCAACACCCCTCTGGTGTGGGTAGGGCATAAGATGCCTTTGTGCCTGCTGCTTTGATTTCCAGCTCCCAGCCTCCCTCTGTCCCAGTTCCAGCCGCTAAGCCTCAGACTCGTAACAGATGCCTGAGCTTATGGGACTGGGAAGGGGGAATTTCATACCTCTGGAGGAAGTGGAAGAGGAATTAGGGGAACTGTGGATTTCCACAGAGAGCATTTCTGTAGGTCCTTACGACACTATTACTTAAGTGACCATCGAAATGTACACAACATAAACT
This sequence comes from Tachyglossus aculeatus, assembly GCF_015852505.1. NCBI lineage: Eukaryota > Metazoa > Chordata > Mammalia > Monotremata > Tachyglossidae > Tachyglossus > Tachyglossus aculeatus. The sequence goes on along the minus strand of NC_052093.1, from coordinate 322,795 downwards.
ACGTCTGCTGCTTTTGCGTGGCAGAGTGAAATCTGGTATCTCCAGGGTTGCCAGTGGCTGCTTTGCTCAGGAAACGGCTACCAGGTTGGAATCAAGTCATCAGGAGATGCCCGTTTCTCGGGCCAGTTGGCTACTGGCCAGCTGGGTCATCTTCCACAGTTTGGATGTCGTACATATATCCCTGTTGCTTCTCTGGGGAACTTAAAGCACCCACCTGGATATTAAGAGTATGAGTATGGTGGAGAAACATTAAGATTTTTCTAGGAGTTGTCAGACTGGATAGATCCTTAGAAAGAAGGCAATGGGAAGGGAGGGTGGGGAGGAAGGGAAGAGGGCTGGAAAGAAAGGGGATATTGAATCCCCCTCAACACCCTCCTCTTCCTCATTTCCATCTCCCTCGATTTATAATTGACTTATGGCATCTCCACATTAGAATCAAATTCCCTCAGAAGAGCAAAAGTGCTCTCTTCAAATCAATGGGCTTGGGGGCCTGCTGGCACAACAAGAAATGGGGGAATATCTGTGTTTATGTTTCTAAGGCACTTACAGACCTCAGGTTAAAAGGGATTGGGCAGACATTATTTACTGCATTTCCACTTCCTGTCCCTGGGGTAACTTCCCTAAGAATCCTTCTTGCTCACCACATCTTCCAGGAGTGGCGCTAGGAAACTTGCAGGGGAGGGCTCCACCTTGCCCTTCACTGGACCCCAAATCCCATGTGTTTAATAAGGATTAGCCTTCATTGGCACTAAGGGGCAATGGATAGTCTAGCCTCCACCAACTGAATCACAGGAGTTATCATTGTGTTAGCATTTCTACATGAATGAGGGCTTGCTGCCCCCAGCAGCCGAGTCATAAAAAATTTGCTCCAGGCAAACATTTGGCAAGAAAGACAACTCTAAGCCATGGTATATTTACCTTCTGAACAATAAACAAGCCCTTCGACTTCCAGTTAAGGAGAAGGAAGGGACATTGACTGCATCCCAAAACCTCAGGGTCAGTAGCCAAACACTCAGCAGTTGAGCAGTTTGACCAGGACAGCTCCAGTGGCTATGTTTTCATCAGGACATGAGAAGCCAAATGATGAGGAAACTTCTAGCCCACGTTGAAGGCTGAAAGTGGCTCTCCACCAAAAAGGGAAATGACACCAGGGATGCTTGTGAGCCATCAAGGCTCTTATCGACCATGGCTCAAGGAATGCTATCTGGTTAGAGTCCTTTCCCCAACCCGAACTCCAGAGAACCCACTAGACATTGTGCCTCAAGGCGAAGAGCTGTGAGGGATTCTTGGGCTGAGAGAGAAATTAATGTTCTAAAATTCTATTAGTTATGGTATTTATTAGGCGCACACTATGTGTCATCGATTCTGCTCAGCACTGGGGTAGATACAAGATAACCATATAAGACAACATCCTTGTCCCACTCCAAAATTACAAGTCTAAGAGGTAGAGAGAGCAACTATCATCTCCATTTTACAGATAAGGAAACTGAGGCCCACAGAAGTAGACTGATCTGTCCAAGGTTATGCAAGTGATCAGTGACAGAACTGAGATTTGACCCTGGGGTCCAACCTCTTCCCATTAAGTCTGCATCTCAAGCCCATAACCCTGGTATTTCCTCGACTCAGGTCTCTCATTCAATCCATATATCCCAAATCTGTCACCAAATTCTGTCGGTTCTTTCATTACAACATCTCTAGAATCCACCCCTTCCTCTCTACTCCAACTGATACTACATCAATCTAAGCACTTATCCTATCCCACCTTGACTAGTGCATCAACCTCCTCACTGACCTCCCTGACTCTGTCTCTCCCCTCATCAGTCCATAATTTACTCTGCTGCTCAGATCAATTTTCTAAAACAAAAAAAAAATACAGGTTCAGTCCATATGTCCTCACTTCTCAAGGTCCTCCAGTGGTTGTCCATCTGATCTCCATAACAAACAAAACTCCTTACTAACAACTTTAAGGCACTCAATCAGCTACCTAACCTAACTTCCTTCCTAATCAATCAGTCAATCGTATTTATTGAGCACTTACTGTGTGCAGAACACTAAGTGCTTGGGAAGTACAAGTTGGCAACATATAGAGACAGTCCCTACCCAACAGTGGGCTTACAGTCTAGAAGGCTCACAGTCTAGCTTTGCTAACTAAGTAGCTAACTAACTAGTCCTAACTTTGCTGATTTCATACTACTACTAATAATTATTGTGTTTGTTATTTAGTTAATATTAGTTGTGTGTTAATACAAATTGTGATATTTCTTAAGCACTTAGTATGTGCCAGGCCCTGTATTAAGCACTGGGGTAAATACAGGATCATGAGATTGGACACAGTCTGTCCCACAAGGGGTTCACAATCTTAATCCCCATTTTACAGGTGAGAAAACTGAGGCACAGAGAAGTGAATTGACTTGTCCAAGGTCATGCAGTAGACAAGCGGCTGAGCCAGTATTAGAGCCCAGCTCCTCTGACTCCCAGGCCCATGTTCTTCCCCTGGTCTGGAATCCCCTCCTTTGTATCAAACAGACCCACCACTCTTCCCATCTTCAAAGCTCTTCTAAAACTGTATCTCCTCCAAGAGGCCTTCCCTGACTAACCCCTCCTTTCCCTACCTTATTCACTTTCCCCTGTGTTTCACCTATGCTTTTGGGTGTGTACCCCTTAAGCACTTTGATACTCACCTGACCCTCATTGCCACAGCACTTACAAACAGATCCTTATAAACTGCTATCTCCCATATATGTAAATTTATATTTATGTCTGTCTCCCCTTCTAGACTGTGAGCTCTTTCTGGGGAGGGGTTGTGCCTGCCAACTCTATTGTATTGTACCCGCCCAAGCACATAGTACAGTGCTCTGCACACAGTTAAGTGCTCAGAAATAACATTGATTGACTGACTGATTGTTCAAAACCAGGTCGCCTTAAAAATCTGTCTTGTGGCTAAAAATGACCACTCCACTTCCCTCCCCAAAATAGGTTCTGCCGTGTATGGTATCTATTGAACTGACTGTATTGCATCACTCCCAGGACTTAACAGTATTCTGGGGAAAGAGCATGTGGTTAACAAACACTACAGTTATTACTATTATTATTATTTTCATTATTATTATTATTGTTATTATCTCCTCTCTGGCCCCAAACAGGGGCTGCCCCTTTAAAAGAAAGTACTTTTACATTATACAGAGACCTCACCAGATTGAAACTTGATTCAAAAGCACTCAGCATTCAGTAAAGTGCTCTGCACACATTAAATGTACACACTCAGTAAATACCATTGTTTTATTAAAAAAACTTTATATGACTGATACATAAAAATGACATTCCCACAGCCCTTCTCTGTCTGCTTAACAAAACCTGGGGTGGGCGCTTAGCTTCTTAGCTTGACTGGGTCCTATTGGCTCTTTCCTGGGTTTCCATAAAAGAATGAGTGTGGAACAGAGCAGAATGACAGCAAGGTTCCGAAGCAGCCATGATCATCAGACACCATTCTCACCATCAGGATTGTGTTTTTACTGTGTATGGGGCACTGAATTGGAAACCTAGTGTGGGCAAATTATAGTCATGGGTCACTGATAGTGTGCAGAACACTGTACTGGGCCTGGGAAGCAGTGGACCTGGGTTCTAATCCTGGTTCTGCCACTTACCTGCTGTGTGAACTTGGGCAAGTCACAACTTCTCTGTGCCACAGTTTCCTCATTTTTAAAGTGGGGAGTCATTTCTGTTCTCCTTCCTATTCAGACTGTGAGCCCCATATGGGACAGAGACTGTGTCCAATATGATTAACTTGTAACTACATTATCTACTCCAGCACATAGAACAGTGTTTAACGCATAATAATAATGATGATTTTTGTCAAGTATTCACTATATGTCAAGCACTATAGTACTACTACTAATAATGATATAATGAAAGTTGAAAAATAGTCCCTGCCTTCAAAGAACTTACAATCTTGCCACAACTCCAGAGTGGTAAGCTTTTAATTATTAATTTTGGCACTTATTAAGTGCTTACTATGTGCCAGACACTGTGCTAAATGCTGGGGTAGTTACAAGATAATCAGGGGGGACCCAATCTCCATCCCACATGGGGCTCACAGTCTAAGCATCCTATTATCTCTGTCTGAAACTTCAGGCCTAGCTAGTTGGGCAGTGTAATGGTGTGGCTTATATTCTTATACAACCGGAGGGAAACATGTGCTCTGCACACATGGCCTACTGGATAAAGCACAGGCCTGGAAGCCAGAGGACATGGGTTCTAATTCTGACTCCACCTTGTACCTGCTGTGTGACCTTGGCAAGTCACTTAACTTCTCTGCTCCTCAGTTTCCTCAATTGCAAAATGGGGATTCAATATCTGTTCTCCCTCCTAATTAGAATGTGAACCCCCTGTGGGACAGGTACTGTATCTGACATGATTAACTTGTATCTACCCAGTGCTTAGAACAATGCTTGACACATAGTAAGCGCTTAACAAATACCACCCCCCAAAAAAAACCCACAGAGGGGCTGCAGGGAGGAAGCTAGAACAGAAGAAATGCTTAAGTTTACAAATCATGAATTCCCACTGTGCTGAGTGGACCCGGGCTGCTGAGAGTCAGCAAGGGGATGGACCACCTTGGTGGACAGCAGTAGGTAATAGGAACAGGATGACCCCTTGAGTCATGGCTTCAGGATCCCTCCAGCGACAGAGTATGCTGATGCAGGGAACTGTCAGGTGACCGTGGAAACATAGGTGGTGAAGGCTGGGAGGAAGAACAACTGAATCATCTAATTCTCCCAAGAGAAACCATATCTCCTGGAAAATGCCACCAATTATGTATTGTTTGCCTTCTGGTGAGGCCAGGCAGCCATAAAACAGCACACCATGGATCTGGCCTCCCCACATTTTTCCTAGGGCCTCTAGTGAAGCCCAAATGTAGGCTTGCAAAACACCACTTGCCTAGACTCCCAGGTGAACAGCCATTCGGGCCTGAAGCCTGATAAAGAATGCTGATTTCATTTCTTTTATTGCCAGGGTACCCCTGAGAGTGAGAGACAGAGAAAGAGAGAGACAGAGCATGTGTACGTGTGTGAGAATATGTGTGAGTGTGTGCTTGTGTGTGTCTGTGGGTCTGAGAGAGTGTGTGAGTGTGTAGGCCTCAGGGTGGGAGATCAGGGAAGGAGAGATGGGGTAACTAATACACTCAGACCAGGAAGACGTATTTATGGGTTCTGGCTGATAGTTTCCATTTATTTGTAGCTCTGTTCTGCTCATTGCATTTATATTTATGTCTGAATGAACCTCCTTCACAGGGCCTCCATTTCCTCTTCTGTAAAATGGGGATTAAATAGCCATTTAAAACCCCAGATTCAGGGAGCCCAGCTGGTTCTAAGCAGTGAGCTGGCTCCTCTTCCTCTATGAAGGCCATCTAATCCCCTGAAAACTCTGCCTGGAAAGTTCTTGGAGACATCCCACCCCACACCCTCCACTCCTCTGCTGCTAATCTCCTCACCGTACCTCATTCTCGCCTGTCCTGCTATCGACCCCCGGCCCACATCATGCCCCGGGCCTGGAATGCCCTCCCTCTGACCATCCGCCAAGCTAGCTCTCTTCCTCCCTTCAAGGCCCTACTGAGAGCTCACCTCCTCCAGGAGGCCTTCCCAGACTGAGCCCCTTCCTTCCTCTCCCCCTCGTCCCCCTCTCCATCCCCCCCATCTTACCTCCTTCCCTTCCCCACAGCACCTGTATATATGTATATATATGCATCTACACGCACTCCCTTGGTGACCTCATTCGCTCCCACGGCTTCAACTATCATCACTATACTGATGACACCCAGATCTACATCTCTGCCCCTGCTCTCTCCCCCTCTCTCCAGGCTCACATCTCCTCCTGCCTTCAGGACATCTCCATCTGGATGTCTGCCCGCCCCCTAAAACTCAACATGTCCAAGACTGAACTCCTTGTCTTCCCTCCCAAACACTGCCCTCTCCCTGACTTTCCCATCTCTGTTGACGGCACTACCATCCTTCCCATCTCACAAGCCCGCATCTTGGTATCATCCTCGACTCCGCTCTCTCATTCACCTGTCACATCCAAGCTGTCACCAAAACCAGCCGGTCTCAGCTCCACAACATTGCCAAGACCCGCCCTTTCCTCTCCATCCCAACCACTATCCTGCTCATTCAAGCTCTCATCCTACCCCATTTGGACTACTGCATCAGCCTTCTCTCTGATCTCCCATCCTCGTGTCTCTCCCCACTTCAATCCATACTTCATGCTGCTGCCCGGATTGTCTTTGTCCAGAAATGCTCTGGGCATGTTACTCCCCTCCTCAAAAATCTCCAGTGGCTACCAATCAATCTGCGCATCAGGCAGAAACTCCTCACCCTGGGCTTCAAGGCTCTCCATCACCTCGCCCCCTCCTACCTCACCTCCTTTCTCTCCTTCTACAGCCCACCCCGCACCTTCTGCTCCTCTGCCACTAATCTCCTCAACGTACCTTGTTCTCGCCTGTCCTGCCATCGACCCCCGGCCCATGTCATCCCCCGAGCCTGGAATGCTCTCCCTCTGTCCATCCGCCAAGCTAGCTCTCTTCCTCCCTTCAAAGCCCTACTGAGAGCTTACCTCCTCCAGGAGGCCTTCCCAGACTGAGCCCCTTCCTTCCTCTCCCCCTCGTCGCCCTCTCCATCCCTCCATCTTACCTCCTTCCCTTCCCCACAGCACCTGTATACATGTATATATGTTTGTACATATTTATTTTTCTATTTATTTATTTATTTATTTTACTTGTACATATCCATTCTATTTATTTTATTTTATTGGTATGTTTGGTTTTGCTCTCTGTCTCCCCCTTTTAGACTGTGAGCCCACTACTGGGTAAGGACTGTCTCTATATGTTGCCAACTTGTACTTCCCAAGCACTTAATACAGTGCTCTGCACACAGTAAGCGCTCAATAAATACGATTGATGATGATGATGATGATGTACATATTTATTACTCTATTTATTTATTTATTTATTTTGCTGGTACATATCTATTCTATTTATTTTATTTTGTTAGTATGTTTGGTTTTGTTCTATGTCTCCCCCTTTTAGACTGTGAGCCCACTGTTGGGTAGGGACTATCTCTATATGTTGCCAACTTGTACTTCCCAAGCACTTAGTACAGTGCTCTGCACATAGTAAGCGCTCAATAAATATGATTGATCTTCTCACCTGCCTCCTCACTCACACTCCTTTCCCCTGTAAATCCGTATTACTCCCTCACAGAGATCTCCGCTCTCTGGACCCCACCCATCTTTCGGAGCGCCTCACACCCCACCTCGCTGCCCTCTCCTCTCTACCCAGTCTTGATGATCAGATTACTGCTCTCAACTCTACCCTTTCTACTCAGCTAGACTCACTCGTTCCCCTTTCCCTTCGCCGCTCTCGCACCACTAACCCACAGCCCTGGATCACTGAAACTGTCCGCCTCCTTCACTCTTATGCTCGAGCTGCCGAACGCTGCTGGCGAAAGTCTAAACACCATGCTAACCTCGTTCACTTCAAGTTTATCCTTTTCTGCCTTAACTCAGCCCTCTCTTCTGCCAGACAAAACTATTTCTCCTCCCTTATTGACACCCATGCCCATCACCCCCGCCAGCTGTTCCGTACACTCAACTCCCTTCTCAGGCCCCCGGTTCCTCCCCCTCCTCCTTCCCTCACCCCCAACGATCTGGCCTCCTACTTCATTAACAAAATTAAATCCATCAGGTCCGACCTCCCCAAAGTCTCTTCCCCCCTTTCTCCATCCCCCTGGCTCTCAACACTCTCTGTTACTCTCCCATCCTTCCCAGCAGTATCCTCAGAGGAGCTCTCCTCCATCCTCTCAAGTGCTACTCCGGCCACCTGTGCTTCTGACCCCATCCCCTCTCATCACATGAAATCTCTCGCTCCATCCCTTCTCCCCTCCTTAACTTCCATCTTCAACTGCTCACTCTCCACTTGTTCCTTCCCCTCTGCCTTCAAACATGTCCATGTCTCTCCCATCCTAAAAAAACCAGCTCTTGACCCCACCTCACCTTCTAGTTATCGCCTCATAACCCTCCTAACATTCCTTTCCAAACTCCTTGAACAAGTTGTCTACACTCGCTGCCTAGAATTCCTCAACAACAACTCTCTCCTCGACCCCCTCCAGTCTGGCTTCCATCCCCTACATTCCATGGAAACTGCCCTCTCAAAGGTCATCAATGACCTCCTGCTTGCCAAATCCAATGGCTCATACTCTGTCCTAATCCTCCTCGACTTCTCAGCTGCCTTTGACACTGTGGACCACCCCCTTCTTCTCAACACGCTATCTGACCTTGGCTTCACAGACTCCATCCTCTCCTGGTTCTCCTCTTACCTCTCTGGTCGTTCTTTCTCAGTGTCTTTTGCAGGCTCCTCCTCCCCCTCCCATCCTCTTACTGTGGGGGTTCCTCAAGGTTCAGTGCTTGGTCCCCTTCTGTTCTCAATCTACACGCAGTCCCTTGGTGACCTCATTCGCTCCCACGGCTTCAACTATCATCTCTATGCTGATGACACCCAGATCTACATCTCTGCCCCTGCTCTCTCCCCCTCTCTCCAGGCTCGCATCTCCTCCTGCCTTCAGGACATATCCATCTGGATGTCTGCCCGCCACCTAAAGCTCAACATGTCGAAGACTGAACTCCTTGTCTTCCCTCCCAAACGTTGCCCTCTCCCTGACTTTCTCATCTCTGTTGACGGCACTACCATCCTTCCCGTCTCACAAGCCCGCAACCTTGGTGTCATCCTCGACTCCGCTCTCTCATTCACCCCTCACATCCAAGCCATCACCAAAACCTGCCGGTCTCAGCTCTGCAACATTGCCAAGATCCGCCCTTTCCTCTCCATCCCAACCGCTACCCTGTTCATTCAAGCTCTCATCCTATCCCGTCTGGACTACTGCATCAGCCTTCTCTCTGATCTCCCATCCTCATGTCTCTCTCCACTTCAATCCATACTTCATGCTGCTGCCCGGATTATGTTTGTCCAGAAACGCTCTGGGCATATCACTCCCCTCCTCAAAAATCTCCAGTGGCTACCAATCAATCTGTGCATCAGCCAGAAACTCCTCACCCTGGGCTTCAAGGCTCTCCATCACCTCGCCCCCTCCTACCTCACCTCCCTTCTCTCCTTCTACAGCCCAGCCTGCACCCTCCGCTCCTCCACTGCTAATCTCCTCACCGTACCTCGCTCTCCCCATCCCGCCATCGACCCCCGGCCCACGTCATCCCCCGGGCCTGGAATGCCCTCCCTCTGCCCATCTGCCAAGCTAGCTCTCTTCCTCCCTTCAAGGTCCTGCTGAGAGCTCACCTCCTCCAGGAGGCCTTCCCAGACTGAGCCCCTTCCTTCCTCTCCCCCTCGTCCCCCTCTCCATCCCCCCATCTTACCTCCTTCCCTCCCCCACAGCACCTGTATACATGTATATATGTTTGTACATATTTATTTTTCTATTTATTTATTTATTTTATTTGTACATATCTATTCTGTCTATTTTATTTTGTTAGTATGTTTGGTTTTGTTCTCTGTCTCCCCCTTTTAGACTGTGAGCCCACTGTTGGGTAGGGACTGTCTCTATATGTTGCCAATTTGTACTTCCCAAGCGCTTAGTACAGTGCTCTGCACATAGTAAGCGCTCAATAAATACGATTGATGATGATGATGATGATGATCCCAGGGGTGTTTTTTTACTTCAGGTATAGTTGATGTAAGGATTGGATTTCTGTGGGATGAGAGACAGTGCCCTCTATTGTTATCCATATGGTTTAAACCACATCCCATCATCGGGGAACAGTCCATAGCACCATAAGCAAGATAAGTTAGAATCCCAATTTCAGCCTCCATAATAAGTAGAGTCATAATTGTGAAAGCACTTACCTTGCACCAAGCACTGTGCTAGGCCCTGAGGTATGTACAGTACAGTGTGAAGAAACCGACACAATCCCTGTCCAACATGGGGCTCAGAGTCCATGACAGAGAGAGAAGTATTTAATCCCCATTTTGCAGATGAGGAAACCACGTACCCTATGAGGTCAGGTGAGCTGCCTGAAGTCACCCAGCAGAAACATGATAGAGCCAGGATTGGAACCCTAGTCTCCTGACTCCTGGTCCTGTGTTCTTTCCATTAGGCCACACTGCTTCTGGGGTTCCTCAGTGCCCATGCTAAGTAATCTCAAATATCACTAGGACCCCTCAGTAATCACATCCATGTAATTCCTACGATTTTTCCCTTTGCTTCAACATGAAGCCACAGTGAGGCATTAAACTGGAAGAACTTTCTCCACCAAACTCAGAGTCCCACGCTGAGTAGTCCTACATCAAATTCCTTTGCTTCTGTGGCCTCAAACGGCCCCACAGAGGCATCGCCATTTCCCCAAGCTTCTCTGAGGTTCAACCCCCAGAACCAGTCGAGGGGTGAGGCACAGTGCCTGGGCTCCCAAGACTCAGTCCTTTACCTTTTGAATAAGATGGGTTTTATTATGGTTGCAAAATATTTGAGGTTAAAGTGAACAGTTCACCCTTAATGGGATTATCTCTGTCAGTGCTTGATTTCATTACAGTTTGAGTAGCTCTGACCATAAGAATCTAACCTTACCAAAAGCCAATTTTTGTAATTTGATATGAACTAAATTTGACCTTTGACCTTCCCCCTATAAAAACGTTCCTCCTGCCCCCCTCACCCAGCTCTGAAAAATCAAAAAATTTGGATCAGAACACTCGCCAGCTTTGATTCCTTAGCTGCCAACCCTGCTGCTAGAAGTATGTTATGTTTCAAATAGGAGGCTGCTGGGGGCAAGGGCATCTTTGTGGTATTTTCCCCCTGGCATCCTGCCAGCATCCCCAAACAACCCCTTCCCACTGGGCAGGAGGGAAAGAGTACAGACAAAACATTAAGACAAACTCTTCACTGCCTCAACTGCAGAATTCCCTAGGACCCTCTCAGTGCTGGAAAATTAAAATGAAAATCCTATCATAAGCTACTTGGCAACTGTATTTTGATCCTTGTGTCATGTGAACTATTTTAATCCTTGCAATTTCTAAAGGTTAAGTTCGAATTTGCCCAAGTATGACCCCATGGTGCGTTCAGATTCCTATGAGTTAATCTGTTGAAAAATTATGACAGCCTCATTCCATGTAATCACCTTTTCGGAGGTCTGAGCCCCCATCCTGCTCCCGGGAACAGACATTCAATTCTCCAGTCTTCATTTCCCTCTTCTCCTGAGAGGAGACTTGATTTTGCCTACTGACATTTTCAGATCCCAGATCTTTACTGCACATTTTCCCCCAGGTAGCTTTGGGATCTGAACAGGAGTAAGCCAACTAAAAATCTGATTCTGATATGGCCACATAAATAAAAGTTTAGCTTAGAAGCATTTTCTGTTTATACACAGTGCAAATAAGCATCCATCAGCCATGTCAAATAGGCTAAATTCCAAGTTCAAAGGTCAAACAAAATGTAAGTGGTCACACATTTTCCTTTACTAACTAAAAGTGTAATTCATAAATATTATTGCTACCAAACTCTCCCTCTACAACATTTGTTTAGAAATATGCACATGTAATATAAATTGTGATTAAGTTAAATGGGTATATTATTTCCTGTTCTAAGGGTGAACAACAGTATGAGTTATGTTTTACTCTAGAGAAATTTCAGTGCAAACATATGGGAAAGAAAGCTGCTAAATTTTACTTGAACTCTACGTTTTAAAGTCCACTAGAAAATATTTTAGCCCTCTCATTCCTCAGTCCTTTTTGTTATTTAGACTTTGTTTATAACAAATTTCTTAGGACCTGAACTACTGAGTCAGTCTGCTTTATGGACATAAGTTTTGCCTTGAATTTTCAAATTTTTCTAATTGTTCCAGAATTGAGCGTTCCACTTTAGGCCTTAGAACAATGCAGAAACACTGTGCCTGTGATGTTATTCAGGGCATAATGAGCTTGTTCCAGAACCTGAAGACATGGTTAAAACAATGCATTGCACAAATGAATCCTGGGAATAAATAAACTGGCTTCAGGTTTGCATATTCTTAGGCTTTAGAGTTCAGCTGATACACTTTATTAATCATATACTCCTTTAATAAAACATCCTGCCCTGTCTCCCTTTGTGTTTTACAAGCCAAAACTGACAGAAAAAAGGAAAAGAAGGCACTGCCTCCAGAGCCAGACCCCAGTTTGAAAGGAGAAAATAACTTCACTCACAAACCTATAATCATTTACAGTCTAGCTACCAAAAAGAGGAAAGAAATTTACAGTCCAATTCGGCTAAAAACCCAATCAGGATGTGAAACACTATTGGCATTATTAAGGTCTCCAGGCCAAGGGAGCTCACCTGATCAACACTGGGAGATGTCAGTGCACTAGCTAAAAGAGGTTGCTCCCTTGGGATAGAGAAAACTCCTTGTCATCTGGAGCGAGCCGTTCCTCAGCTCAAGTTTGGCTTATATGGATATGCTGCACCCTCAACAGCCAGATTGAAGGATCCGGCTCTAAGCACAGTCAAATCCTCATGTTGACAAGGCAAGTGTAGTTGCCTTATCTCAACCTTTTTTTTTATTCTTTGCAGAAAGGATCTTGAACTTATGTTCCTTGAATTCAAGGGCCCAGGGAGTGTAACATGCTGTCAAGCTGGTTACTGAAGGAGGAGGGAGCTTGTTTCTTTAAGAAGTGGTAAATTGTAAATAATTCCCATATTCTTTCCAGACTGAGACACAAAACCCGGGTCATCCCTGCACAGCTCCTTGATAAAAATCATGCCAGAGAGTTTTGCAATTGTACTAATGCTTTGGTGTGAGGGTACTTGGGGAAGGAAATAGCCAAGTTCATGCAAAGATAACGAGGAGGTAATTTCTTCCTTTGAAGTCTAAAAAACAGTATTTCATAAACGACACATGTAAAAACCGATAAATAGCAAATACTATTGAAGATGACGAGCAGTTGCCCCATTGCCTACCAAGATTTAAAAACCTATAAATAGCAAATACTATTGAAGATGATGAGCAGTTGCCCTATTGCCTACCAAAACCAAACTGCATTTTCAGGTGTTCAGGTTTGAGTATTTGGGTTGATATCTGGCAAAGAATTAGTTTCCATAAATATGGACTGACATTTAAAGGTCAGTTGCCACTAAATGTTGAAATGTCTGACCCAGTCTATTACCAGACAAAGCTGATATGCTGAGAATTTCAATCCAGTTGAATATTGGCTAATTTTATTTTGGTAAAGTGTATTTCAGTTTCTGTTTTTTACATCTGGTCCCTTCCATACTGTTCTGGATTATCTAGGGAGATCACACTGTTGTACTCTTAACTGCTCAAACGACGATCATATTATGGCCATTTATTAAGTGCTTACTCTGTAATAGCTCAGGTAGTCAGCTCGGTCACATTTGCTATCCCACATGAGACTCACTGTCTAATGTTAGGAATCTTATTTTCACTTTACAAATTAGAAAACTGAGGTGCAGAGCGGTTAAGTGATTTGCCCAAGCCAGTAGAGGAGTTGGGACCAGCCTGGGAATTTTGACTCTCAGCCCCAATATCTAGTCTCTTGTTCTTTCCATTAGGCCTCACAGACTCCTTTGGTTCTCACTCAATTCCCTCTGTGATCTCTCTATTTTTCTCTCTCTCTCATTCTCTTTTTCTCTCCCTCATTCTCTTTTTCTCTCCCTCTCTCTGTCACACACACACACACACACACACACACGCACACACTCTTGCACATGCTCACAAATGCCTGTGCATACCCACCTATTTTTCAGAAATCAGTGGGCATCATTTTTGTAGATTCCTCCACAGTACATATTCCTGGGGGATTCTGGATGGATTCCCAAAAGGTGAGGAAGTAAGCCTCAGGTGGCATGCCAAAGGGAATTGAGGTTCAAATGGAATTTTTTCTATTCGATCGCTTCACAGCTACCTAAGAGAGACCAAATCTCAATCAAACCCATGAGAGAAGCCTGAAACGGCAGCGCAGAGGCCCTTCTAAGGCTGGTTTTGACAGTAGAATCCACTCTGTGTGTTTTCTGTTAATGAGGTTAGGCTCTCTTTTGCAATCCATTAAAGAAAACACCAATGTCTGGAGACATTTATAATGAAGGGGTGAAAGTTCTTCAATGCAGAGATATTGCCAAGAAGGAGGTTTGAAGTTCTTGAAGCAATCACTTGGTCTGTTCAAAAGAAACCTCTCTATTCTCATTGTTAAAAATAAAGACAGTGCCATTACGGGAGAGATCAAAACCTCCTTAATCTTCTGTATCAGTGGCTTAACGTACATCTGTGGATACTCCACTCATGCTTATCTTAAGCCTCCCTGACAAAGCAACTGGCATTGGTACCTTTGAATCCTGGGAAACAGAGACCTGTGTACGTAAAACCATATTTTTTTTTTTATCTCCAGAAGTCATTCAGAAATGATAGTGCAATGGTCCAATCATGTTTCAAGTCCTCTGTGCCAGCAGAGGGTATTTCAGAATTCATAACTGGAATAACTGTGGTCACATCTTAAAACTGGAGAAAAAGATTGAACTCCATCCTGGACCATTGCTTTGTGACCCGAGCAGTGGGGATTAATTAATTGGGCATACACATGACACTCTCCCTCATTCTCTATTAAAACTCACTCTGCATTCCTTGGGCAGCCTCTGTCTGCACAGTAGAGCACTCCCATTCCTGAAACTTTCCACTTTGCACTTTGTATTATGGTTAAGAGGAAAGGGCAAGTGGATTGAGAGGCAGAAGATCCTGGTTTGAGCTCCAGCTCCACCTCTGGACTACTAAGTGGCACGTCACTTGACCGCTCTGTGCCTCAGTTTCCTCACATGTAAAATGGGAATAAAATGGATTGTGAGCCCAGGGAGGGACTTTGAGAGATTCCATAACTCTGAGTCTTTTCCAGCACTGAGTACATACTAAACACTTGATAAATGCCATTATTGTTATTATCATTATAACCACTGTAACATCAACTCAATAGCGACACCTAACACTTTCATATTTCCACTTAATCCCAGCATTAGATAATATTTTAATACACATTTTCACATTCAATTATTTTTTCTGATTTATTTGTATATTTTATCCTGATATATCAGCTTGAGAAGCAGCGTGGTTTAATGGAAAGAGCACAGGCTTGGGAGTCAGAGGCCATGTGTTCTAATCCCAATTCCGCTGCTTGTCAGCTGCATGACTCTGGGCAAGTCACTTAACTTCTCGGTGCCTCAGTTACCTCATCTGTAAAATGGGGATTAAGATGGTGAGCCCCATGTGGGACAATTTGATCACCTTGTATCCCCCCCAGTGCTTAGAACAGTGCTTTGCACATAGTAAGTGCTTAACAAATGCCATCATCATTAATTATTATATATTGGTGCTTCTTCCTAGGTGATCCTTATTCTTTCTATTGCTTCCACCTGTCTTCTCCGTTTTTGTAAAAGCTCTAATGGAGAAGGAGCGTGGCCTAGTTAGTCCCTATTGAACTGACAGTCAGTCAATCAATCATATTTACTGAACACTCACTGTGTATAGAGCACTGACCACGTGCTTGTACACTAAAATGATATAACAGACACATACAGTGCCCACAATGAGCCTACAGTCTAGAGGCCGAGACAAACATAAATATAAATAAATACAATTAAGATTTGAACATAAATGTTGTGGGGCTGGTAGGGGGAATGAATAAAGGGAGCAAGTAAGCGTGATGAAGAAGGCAGAGGGAGAAGAGGAAAAGTTGGTTTAGGCAGGGAAGGCCCCTTGGAGGAAGTGTGCCTTCAAAGAGGCTTTGTACAGGGGGAGAGTAAACATTTGTTGGCCAACAATATTGATTGAGTGCATACTGTGCAGAGCACTATACTAAGTATTTGAGTACAATAAAATAAAATTAGTAGACAGATTCCCTGTCTACCAGAGTTTACAATCTACAGGGGGAGACAGACACTGCAATAGATTACAGTTATTTACAGAAGTGCAGCAAGGCTGAGGATGGGGTGAATACCAAGTACTTAAAAAGTTAAATTCCAAGTGCATAGGAGAAGTGAGAGAAAGTAGGCACAATGAAGGCTTAGGCAGGGAAGGCCCCTTGGAGGAGATGTGATTTGAATGTGGGGAGAGTGTTGGGATGGAAAAGCAGCATGGCCTTGTGAATAGAACAAGGACATGGGAATCAGAAGGACCTGGGTTCTAACCTCAGCTCCACCATGTGCCTGCTCTGTAATCTTGGGCAAGTCACTTCGCTTCTCTGTACCTCAGTTCTGTAAAATGGGGATTGAGACTGTGAGCCCTATGTGGGTCAAGGGATTGTGTCCAACCCAATGATCTTGTATCTACCACAGTGCTTAGAAAGTCTTAACAATTATTATTATTATTATTATTATTATTATTACTATTACTATTATTATTATCATTATGAAGAGGGAGGGAATTCCAGATCAGAGGGAGGAAATGGGCAAGGCAGGGGTCAGCAATGAGATAGATAGGACTGAGACAGAGAGGGTAGGTTAGCATTAGAAAAGTAAATTCTGTAGGCTAGATTGCAGAAGAATATCAGCGAGGTAAGACAAAATGGGGCAAAGTAATTGAGTTCCTGAAAGTCATGGTAAGGAATTCTTTTTCAATGCAGAGGTAGATGGACAACAGTCACCAAAAACTGCCGCTCTCACCTCTGCAACACCGCCATGATCCGCCCTTTCCTCTCCATCCAAACCGCTACCCTACTGGTTCAATCTCTAATCCTATCCTGACTGGATTACTGCATCAGCCTTCTCTGTGATCTCCCATCCTCCTGTCTCTCCCCACTTCAATCTATACTTCACGCTGCTGCCCAGATCATCTTTGTGCAGAAATGCTCTGGGCATGTTACTCCCCTCCTCAAAAATCTCCAATGGCTACCAATCAACCTATGCATCAGGCAAAAACTCCTCACTCTCGGCTTCAAGGCTCTCCATCAACTCACCCACTCCTACCTCTCCTCCCTTCTTTCCTTCTACAGCCCAGCCCACACCCACTGCTCCTCTGTCACTAACTTCCTCACTGTGCTTCATTCTCCTTGTCCCGCCATCGACTCCCAGCCCATGTCCTCCCCCTGGGCTGGAATGCCCTCCCTGTGCACATCCACCAAGATAGCTCTCTTCCTCCCTTCAAAGCCCTACTGAGAGCTCACCTCCTCCAGGAGGCCTTCCCAGACTGAGCCTCCCCATTCCTCTCCCCCTCCCCATCCCCCCCCGCCCTACCTCGTTCCCTTCCCCACAGCACGTGTATATATGTTTGTACCGATTTATTACTCTATTTATTTTACTTGTACATATTTACTATTCTATTTATTTTATTTTGTTAATATGTTTTGTTTTGTTGTCTGTCTCCCCCTTCTAGACTGTGAGCCCACTGTTGGGTAGGGACTGTCTCTATATGTTGCCAACTTGTACTTCCCAAGTGCTTAGTACAGTGCTCTGCATACAGTAAGCACTCAATAAATACAATTGAATGAATGAATGAATGAATGAACCACTGGAGGTTCTCGAGTAGTGAGGAAACACAGACTGAGCCCTTTGGTAGAAAAGTGATCTGGGCAGCAGAATGAGGTATGGACTGTAGTGGGGAGAGACAGAAGGCAGGGAGGTCAACAAGAAGGCTGACGCAGTGGTCAAAGTGAGGTAGGATAAGTACTTAGATCAGTTTTGTAGCAGTTTGGATGCAGATTTTAGATTTTAGAAGTGCTTTGAAGGTGGGCCCAAAAGGATTTGGTGACATGTGGGTTAAATGAGAGAGATGAGCTGAGGGTAATGCCAAGCTTATGGGCTTGGGAGACTGGGAAAATAGTGGCATTGCCCACAGTGATAGACAAGGCAGGGGGAAGACAGAATTTGGATGGGAAGATGAACAGTTGTGTTTTGGACATGTTCAGTTTGAGGTGTTGGTGGGACATCCAGATAGAGATGTCCTGAAGGCAGGAGAAACTGCATGACTGCAGGAAAAAATGCAATATGGCAGAGAAGGAGAGAGGTCGGGGCTTGGAGAGGTAGATTTAAAAATCATCCAAACTGAGAAGATAGTTGATGCCATGAAAGTGAATGAGTTCTCCAAGGTAGCGGGTGCAGATGGAGAATAGATGGGGACCCAGAATTGAGCCACACTTACTATGTGCCAGGCACTGTTCAAAGTGATGGGGTGAATACAAGGTAATCAGATTGGACACAGTCCATGTCCCACTTGGGGCTCACAGTCTTAATTCCCATTTTATAGATGGGGTAACTGAGGCATACAGAAGTTAAGTGAATTGCCCAAGATCGTACAGCAGACAAGAGGTGGAGTTGGGTTAGAACCCAGGTCCATCTGGCTCCCAGGCCTGTATTCTATCCAAGAGGCCACTCTAAGTCTTGATGGACTCCCACAGTTTAGGGAGGGATGCAGAGGAGGAGCCTGTGAAAGAGACTGAAAAAGGATGGTCAGAGGGACAGGAGGAAAACCAGGAGATGACAGAGTCAGTGAAGCAAAGGTCAGATAATGTTTTAGGAAGAAGAAAGTGGTCATCGCTGTTGTATGTATCTGTTGCTTATTTATGTTATTGTCTGTCTCCCTGTCTAGGCTGTAAACTCGTTGTGGGTAGGGAATGTGTCTGTTATATCATTCTACTGTATTCTCCCAAGCACTCAGTACAGTTCTCTGCACACCATAGGCACTCAATAAATATGACTGACTGAAAGACTAGTGTCTGTCTCCAGTGGCTAGCAATCAATCTGCACATCAGGAAGAAACTCCTCACCCTCAGCTTCAAGGCTCCACATCACCTCGCCCCCTCCTACCTCACCTCCCTTCTCTCCTTCTACAGCCCAGCCTGCACCCTCCGCTCCTCTGCCACTAATCTCCTCACTGTGCCTCGTTCTTGCCTGTCCAGCCGTCAAACCCCGGCCCACGTCATCCCTCTGGCCTGGAATGCCCTCCCTCCCCACATCCACCAAGCTAGCTCTCTTCCTTCCTTCAAGGCCCTACTGAGAGCTCACCTCCTCCAAGAGGCCTTCCCAGACTGAGCCCCCTCCTTCCTCTCCCCCTCGTCCCCCTCTCCATCCCCACTGTCTTACCTCCTTCCCTTCCCCACAGCACCTGTATATATGTATATATGTTTGTACATATTTATTAATCTATTTATTTATTTATTTATTTTACTTGTACATATCTATTCTATTTATTTTATTTTGTTAATATGTTTGGTTTTGTTCTCTGTCTCCCCCTTCTAGACTGTGAGCCCACTGTTGGGTAGGGATTGTCTCTATATGTTGCGAACTTGTACTTCCCAAGTGCTTAGTACAGTGCTCTGCACAAAGTAAGCGCTCAGTAAATACGATTGATTGATTGATTGATTGATTGATTGATTGATTGGTATAAGGGGATAATGACAGAGTGGATGGCAGCAACATTACACCGTGACAAATAAAAGTTGGAAAGTACCCAGCCTGAGTTTGAGATGGAGTTTGGGGTAGCAGGGAGGGAGGAAATGGGGAGTGCAGGGAAGAGAGCACCCTACTAAACACTTGAGAGGGTATAATAAAATTACTGTACATAATCCTTGACCTCAAGGAGTTTACAATGCATCAGACAGGCAAGATCTGTGTCTCTTACTAAACTGGAGTCTTTCAAACACTTAGTACAGTTCTCTGCTTACAGTAGGCCCACAATAAATACTACTCATTCCTTAATTAAATCCTGTTTTTCACACCTCCATGCAAGCTCTTTGTGAGCAGGAAACATGTCTAGCAACTTTGTTATATTGTACTCTAGCAAGCATCTAATACAGGGCTCTGCACATACTAACCACTCAATAAATACTACTGATGGATTGATGGATTCGTTGAAAAACTACCAAAGAAACATAACTGGTTGCCTTTTCCTACCTTCACAATGTCTCAAGGATGTGTCCTTTCCTCTGCATCCAAACTACCACCACATAGATCCAAGCACAGATTAGAAAAAGCAGTGTTGCCTAGAAGAAGGGAGTCAGAGAACCTGGGTTCTAATCCTGGCTCTATCACTTGCCTGTTAAGTGACCTTGGGCAAGTCACTTAACTTCTCTGTGCCTCAGTTACCTCATCTTTAAAATGTAGTCAATACCTGTTTTTCCTCCCCATTAGACAGTGAACCCCATATAGGATTTGATAATCTCATATCTACCCAACACTTAGGACACTACTTGGCTTATAGTAAGTTCTTAATAAAATTCACTATAACTGTTAATTAATTAATGTTGTTATTTGTTAAGCACTTACTATGTGTCGAGTACTGTTCCAAAAGCTGGGGTAGATACAAGGTAATCAGGTTACACAGAGTCCCGGTCCCACACTGGGCTCACAGTTTTAATCCCCATTTTACAGATGAGGTAACTGAGGCCCAGAGAAGAAATGACTTGCTCAAGGTCACACAGCAGAGAAGTTATAATGTTATTATTGCTATTGTTATTATATCTCACCTTGGCTACTGCATCAACCTTCTCTCTGACCTCCCTGCCTCCTGGCTCTTCCCTCTTCACCCTGCTGCCCTGATTACTTTTTCAAAAAAAGTTCAGTTCTTGTCTTCCTGTTTTTCAAGAACCTCCAGTAGTTGCCCATTCGCTTCCACATCAAACAGAAACCCCTTACCATTGGCTTTAAATAACTTAATCAAATGCAAGTTCTGCTCCTTTGATGCCAACCTACTCTCGGTCTCTCCATCTTATCTATCCCACTACTGAGTCCTTGTCCACAACCTCTCATTGGCCTGGAACTCCCTCCCTACTTATATCCTACAGTCACCACTCTCCTCACTTTCAAAATTCTCCTAAAATCACATCTCCCCCAAGAAGCCTTCCCAGCTACAACCTTTTTCCTCTATCTGCCCTTCCCTCTGTATCACCTATGCACTTGGCTGTGTACCCCCTAAGCATTTTGATATTCACCCTAGCCCCGCAGCATTTATGTACATATCTTTTTACTTTAATATTCTCCCTCTCTGTAATTTCTCTTAATGTATATCTCCCCTTCTAGACCTTAAGCCCCTTGTGGGCAGGGATCACATCTACCCAAGTACTTTCCCAAGTGCTGAGAACGTGTTCTGCAACCAAGAAGCACTCAGTAAGCACCACTGTCTTCCTGTCTCACAAGCCTGCACTCTTGGCTTTACTCTTAACTTGTCTCCCTCAATCAACTCATATATTCAATCTGTCATAAAATCCTGTCAGTTCAACTTTCACAGGATCTCTAAAATCTACCTTTTCCTCTCCATCCAACCTGCTACCAGGCTGATCCAAGTGCATATCCCTCCTCAGCCTCCTCACTGACCTCCCTACCTCTTATAATTTCCCACTCCAGTCTTCACTCCACGCTGCTGCTTGGATCAGTTATCTAAAAAAAATTCAGTCCACATCACCCCACTCCTTAAGGACCTCCATCAAACAGAAACTCAATCGAACAGAACCTTCGCATCAACCAGAAATTCCTTATATTGGCACTTAGAGCACTTATTCAGTTCAATCAACCCTCCCCTTCCTACCTTAATTTGCTGAATTCCTACCTCACATCAGCCCGTAAACTACACTCCTCTACCACCAACCTAAGTCTCTGTACCTCGATCCCATCTATCTCACCCACCAACCCCTGGCCCGTGTCCTTCTTCTGGTCTGAAACTCTCTACCACTTCATATAGGACAGAAGATCATTCCCTCCACCTGCAAAGCTTTACAAAAATCACACCTCCTCCAAGAAGCCTTCCCTAACTAAGCTCTCATACCTTCTACTTGCTGCCTCTTCTTCACTGCTTATGTACTGGCTTTGTGCCATTTAAGCACTAGATATTCATTCATTCATTCAATCATATTTATTGAGCACTTACTGTGTGCAGAGCACTGTACTAAGTGCTTGGGAAGTACAAGTTGGCAACATATAGAGAAAGTCCCTACCCAACGGTGGGTTCACAGTCTAGAAGAGGGAGACAGAGAACAAAACAAAACATAGTAACAAAATAAAATAAGTAGAATAGATATGTACAAATAAAATAAATAAATAAATACAGTAATAAATACGTATAAACATATATACATAAATACAGGTGCTGTGGGGAAGGGAAGGAGGTAAGGCGGGGGGAATGGAGAGGGGGAGGAGGGGGAGAAGAAGGAGGGGGCTCAGTCTGGGAAGGCCTCCTGGAGCAGGTGAGTTCTCAGTAGGGCCTTGAAGGGAGGTAGAGAGCTGGCTTGGCGGATGTGGGGAGGGAGGGCATTCCAGGCCAGGGGGATGATGTGGGCCGGGGATTGACGGCGGGACAGGTGAGAACGAGGCACAGTGAGGAGATTAGCGGCAGAGGAGTGGAGGGTGCAGGCTGGGCTGTAGAAGGAGAGAAGGGATGTGAGGTAGGCGAATCACCACACTAATGTATGTATCTGAAATCTATTTTAATGTTTGTCTCCCCCTCTAGACTGTAAACTCAATCTGCGCAGGGAATATGCCTGCTAATTCTGTTGCATTGTTCTCCCCCTAGCTCTTAGTACAGTGCTCTGCACACAGTAAGCATTCAATAAATACTATTTCTTGAGTGGAAGTTTCCTGCCTGATTGTGAACCTGTTGGGAAAAATGTTACCATGGTCTCTTGGGACACAGCTCCCCGAGGACTCTAGCAGGCTCATAAAACAATGCTATTCCGCGGCAATGTTGTCTGAGTGTGTCCAGGGCATAATAAGCGGCGTAGCTCGATGGAAAGAGCGTGGGCTTGGGAGTCAGAGGTCATGGGTTCTAAACCCAGCTCTGCCACTTATCAATTGTGTGACTTCGGGCAAGTCACTTAACTTCTCTGTGCCTCAGTTGCCTCATCTGGAAAATGGGGATTAAGACTGTGAGCCCAATGTGGGACAACGTGATTGCCTTGTATCTTCCCCGGCGCTTGGAACAGTGCTTGGCATGTAGTGAGCACTTAATAAATACCAAAATTATTTATTATTATTATTACAATATCAACATGTAGAGACGAGTGTCCAGGGCATAGTATCAACATGTAGAGAGCTGACATTATCACTGTCTTGTTTTATGCCATCAAGTCATCTCCAACCCACAGCGACACCATGGACCATCATTCGACACCATGGACCAGCGACACCATCATTCATTCATTCAATTGTATTTCTTGGGCGTTTACTGTATGCAGAGCACTGTACAAAGAACTTGGAAACTACAATTCGGCAACAGATAGGGACAATCCCTACCCGATAAGGGGCTCACACATCTCTCCCAGAATGCCCCACCTCCATCTGCAATCGTTCTGATAGTGGGTCCATAGGCTTTTATGGGTAAAAATCTGGAATTGGTTAACCATTACCTCCTTCCACGCCGTAAACTTGAGTCTCCACCTTCGACTCTCTCCCATGCCATTGTTGCCCTGACCAGGTGAGTTTTGACCTGTAGCAGATCCACTCATTAGCCACTGCCCAAGCTAGGAATGGAATGGTTAGGCCTCTGCTTGACTCTTTCTCCCGTAGTCAAGACTGGCAGAGAGTACTGGAAACTTTCCAGGTATGACCCTGAGAGGGAGGTATTACCATTAGCACCTCCATTGCTATTGTCATTATCATTATCATTCACACCATTGCTACAAACCGTAGGACAAGTCTTTCTCCTTAACTAAGAGTGTCCGGGCAATGGTCACCAAAATGACCAGAAGAATGAGCGTGTGACTGTACCTTCCTGGAACCAGCATTTAAGTGAGATTCGCTCAAAGATCCTCCAACTTATGAATGAAATCTCACCGACAGCAGCTGCATCTTCATGTTGAAGATCTACTATTATTAGTTTTGACTTTTCTAGTTTCTTTGTCCTGAAAAATTGCTGCTTCCCTTGCCCCTCCATCCCTAAATCTACTGCTTTAGCCCAGGGCCAAGTCCCTGGGGGGATTGATGATCAACCAACCATGTTTATTGAGTGATTCCTGTATATCAAGCACTGTACTAAGTGCTTTGGGGAGTACAATACAACAGAGTTTGTAAACATGCTCCCTGCCCACAACAAACTTACAGTCTAGATGGGGAGACATAAATTGATATAAATAAATACATCACGGATATGTACATAAGTGCTGTGGGGCTACCGGAGGAAAGAATAAACAATGCAAATCCAAGTGCAATGGTGATGCAAAAGAAAGAGGAAGTAGGGGAAATGAAGGCTTAGGCAAGGAATACCTCTTGGAGGAGGTGAGCTCTGAATAAGGCTTTGAAGGTGGGTAAGTTATTGTCTTGGATATGAAGTGGGCTTGAGTTCCAGGCCAAAGGCAGCACATGGGCAAGGGGTCAGCAGCAAAATAGACAAGATCAAGATACAGTGAGTAGGTTGGCATTAGAGGAGTGCAGTGTGCCAGCTGGGTTGTAGTAGGAAATCAGGGAGGTAAGGTAAGAGGGGGCAAAGTGATTGAACGCTTTAAAACCTGTGGTAAGGAATTTCTGTTGATGCAGAAGTGGATAGGCAACCACTGGAGGTTCTTGAGGTGTTGGAAAACATGGACTGAATGGTATTATAGAAAAATGATTTGGGCAGCAGAGTAAAGATCAATCAGTGGTTATTTGTTGAGCACTTACTTTGTGGCAGTCTTGCATTAAGTACTTGGAAGAATCCCATAGCATAGGAAGACATAATCCCCACCCTCACAGATTTCATAATCTACTGGGAGAAATAGACATTAAAATAAATTACAAATAGGGAAAGCAAATATTATAAGTGTATGTAAGTGCTGTGAGGATGGGTACCAAAGTGCTTAGGTGGGAGAGTCCTTGAATAAATAGGTGATGCAGTAGAGAGGCAAAACAATTGTGTGTGTGTGTGTGTGTGTGTGTGTGTGTGAGAGAGAGAGAGAGAGAGAGAGTGTGTGTGTGTGTGTGTGTGTGTGTGTGTGTTGGGGGGGAGTTAGAGCGATTAGTCCTGAGGTAGTTGTGAGTTTAGGAGGGTTCTGAATATAGGGAGAGTGGTGGTCTAACATATATGAAGAGGGACGGAGTTATAGGTGAGAAGGATGGTGTGAGCAAGGAGTTGACAGGGAGAGACACGAGGAGACCCAATAAGTAGATTAGAATAAGAGTAGCAAAATTTGCAGGCGCAGCTGTAGTGGGAGAGGAGTCAAGATATGTGTCAGGTAGAGAGATGGAAGAAGGCCTTAGAAACTGAATGTGAAGAGCATCTGCTTCAAACCATTGGAGACTTTTGATGAGTGTGAAGATGTGCACAGACAATTCTTTAGAAAAATGATAGGGGCAACAAAGTGAAGTAAGAACTGGAGAGGGGAAAGTTTGGAGTCAGGGGAAGTCATTGAGGAGTACATGATGGGGATCAATCAATCAATTAATGGCATTTATCAAGTGCTTTCTCTATGAAGAACACTGTACTATGCACCTGGAGGGGTACAATAGAGAAGCAGCGTGGCTCAGTGGCAAGAAGCCGGGCTTGGGAGTCAGAGTTCATGGATTCTAATCCCGGCTCCACCACTTGTCAGCTTTGAGACTTTGGGCAAGTCACTTCACTTCTCTGGGTCTCACTGACCTCATCTGTAAAACTGGGATGAAGACTGTGAGCCCCATGTGGGACAACCTGTTTACCTTGTATCTACCCCAGCGCCTAGAACAGTGCTTGGCACATAGTAAGCACTTAACAAATACAATTATTATTATTATTATTACAATAATGTATGTAAGCATGACCCCTGACCTCAAGAGCTTACTTATCAGTCACTCACTCATTTATTCATTCAAGTGTATTTAGTGAGCACTTACCGTGTGCAGAGCCCTGTACTAAGCGCTTGGGAAGTACAAGTTGGCAACATATAGAGACGGTCCCTACCTAAAAACGGGCTCACAGTCTAGAAGGGGGAGACAGACAACAAAACAAAACATGTGGACAGGTGTCAAGTCAACAGAATAAATAGAAGTAAAGCTAGATCCACATCATTAACAAAATAAATAGAATAATAAATATGTACAAGTAAAAAAATTGAGAAATAGATCTGTACAAACATATCTACAGGTGCAGTGGAGGGAAGGAGGGAAGGAGGTAGAGCTGGGGGGATGGGGAGGAGGAGAGGAAAAAGGGGGCTCAGTCTGGGAAGGCCTCCTGGAGGAGGTCTAATATGTTGGTCCAACGAAAGAACGGAGTCAAGGATAAAGCCAAGGTTATGGGCTTGTGAGACAGGAAGGATCAGTCACTATTCCCATCCCACATGGGACTCACAGTATGAGAGAGAGAAAAAGAGAGAGAGAGAGAGAGAGAGAGAGAGAGAGAGAGAAAGAGAGAGAGAGAGAGAGAGAGAGAGAGAGAGAGCAGGAATCTTAACCCTATTCTAAAGAGGAGGAAATTGAGCCCAAAGATGTTTGAAGTCTTGTGCAAGGTCACACAGCAGGTCAGTGACTACTATCCCTTCTCCCCCTTCCCTTTCCTTCCCTTCCTTTGAAGCCCACATTATTTGCCTCTACCACCCCCTCCAGATTCTTGTAGCCATCATCTACCGCCCTCCCGGCCCCACTTCCAACTTCTTTAACGACTTTGACACCTTCCTCACCTTCCTTCTCTCCTTCTCCATGCCCACTCTGATCCTCAGAGACTTCAATATCCACATGGATATCCCTGACGACTCCTCTGCCGCCCGCCTTCTATCTCTCCTTGACGCTGCCAACCTCTTCCTCCACCCCACCTCACCCACTCACCAATTTGGTCATACCCTCGACCTCATCATCTCCTACTGCTGCACTCTGTCCACCCTCACCAACTCTGTAATCCCTCTCTCTGCTCATAATCTTCTCACCTGCCTCCTCACTCACACTCCTTTCCCCTGTAAATCGGTATTACTCCCTCACAGAGATCTCCGCTCTCTGGACCCCACCCATCTTTCGGAGCGCCTCAAACCCCACCTCGCCGCCCTCTCCTCTCTACCCAGTCTTGATGATCAGATTACTGCTCTCAACTCTACCCTTTCTACTCAGCTAGACTCACTCGCTCCCCTTTCCCTTCGCCGCTCTCGCACCACTAACCCACAGCCCTGGATCACTGAAACTGTCCGCCTCCTTCGCTCTTATGCTTGAGTAGCCGAACACTGCTGGCGAAAGTCTAAACACCATGCCAACCTCGTTCACTTCAAGTTTATCCTTTTCTGCCTTAACTCAGCCCTCTCTTCCGCCAGACAAAACTATTTCTCCTCCCTTATTGACACCCATGCCCATCACCCCTGCCAGCTCTTCCATACATTCAACTCCCTTCTCAGGCCCCCGGTTTCTCCCCCTCCTCCTTCCCTCACCCACAACGATCTGGCCTCGTACTTCATTAACAAAATTAAATCCATCAGGTCCGACCTCCCCAAAGTCTCTTCTCCCCTTTCTCCAACCCCCCGGCTCTCAACACTCTCTGCTACTCTCCCATTCTTCCCAGCAGTATCCTCAGAGGAGCTCTCCTCCCTCCTCTCAAGTACTACTCCGGCCACCTGTGCTTCTGACCCCATTCCCTCTCATCTCATGAAATCTCTCGCTCC
The DNA here is from genome assembly GCF_015852505.1 of Tachyglossus aculeatus. NCBI lineage: Eukaryota > Metazoa > Chordata > Mammalia > Monotremata > Tachyglossidae > Tachyglossus > Tachyglossus aculeatus. The sequence goes on along the minus strand of NC_052093.1, from coordinate 295,266 downwards.
ATCCCTTCTCCCCTCCTTAACTTCCATCTTCAACCACTCACTCTCCACTGGTTCCTTCCCCTCTGCCTTCAAACATCCCCATGTCTCTCCCATCCTAAAAAAACCATCTCTTGACCCCACCTCACCTTCTAGTTATCGTCCCATATCCCTCCTACCATTCCTTTCCAAACTCCTTGAACGAGTTGTCTACACGCGCTGCCTAGAATTCCTCAACAACAACTCTCTCCTCGACCTCCTCCAGTCTGGCTTCCGTTCCCTACATTCCACGGAAACTGCCCTCTCAAAGGTCACCAATGATCTCCTGCTTGCCAAATCCAACGGCTCATACTCTGTCTTAGTCCTCCTCGACCTCTCAGCTGCCTTTGACACTGTGGACCACCCCCTTCTCATCAACATGCTATCTGACCTTGGCTTCACAGACTCCGTCCTCTCCTGGTTCTCCTCTTATCTCTCTGGTCGTTCTTTCTCAGTCTCTTTTGCAGGCTCCTCCTCCCGCCCCCATCCTCTTACTGTGGGGTTCCTCAAGGTTCAGTGCTTGGTCCCCTTCTGTTCTCAATCTACACGCACTCCCTTGGTGACCTCATCGCTCCCACGGCTTCAACTATCATCTCTACGCTGATGACATCCAGATCTACATCTCTGCCCCTGCTCTCTCCCCCTCTCTCCAGGCTCGCTTCTCCTCCTGCCTTCAGGACATATCCATCTGGATGTCTGCCCGCCACCTAAAGCTCAACATGTCGAAGACTGAACTCCTTGTCTTCCCTCCCAAACCTTGCCCTCTCCCTGACTTCCCCATCTCTGTTGACGGCACTACCATCCTTCCCGTCTCACAAGCCCGCAAACATGGTGTCATCCTCGACTCCGCTCTCTCATTCACCCCTCACATCCAAGCCATCACCAAAACCTGCCGGTCTCAGCTCCGCAACATTGCCAAGATCCACCCTTTCCTCTCCATCCCAACCGCTACCCTGTTCATTCAAGCTCTCATCCTATCCCGTCTGGACTACTGCATCAGCCTTCTCTCTGATCTCCCATCCTCCTGTCTCTCTCCACTTCAATCCATACTTCATGCTGCTGCCCGGATTATCTTTGTCCAGAAACGCTCAGGGCATATTACTCCCCTCCTCAAAAATCTCCAGTGGCTACCAATCAATCTGCGCATCAGGCAGAAACTCCTCACCCTGAGCTTCAAGGCTCTCCATCACCTCGCCCCCTCCTACCTCACCTCCCTTCTCTCCTTCTACAGCCCAGCCCGCACCCTCCGCTCCTCCACCGCTAATCTCCTCACCGTACCTCGTTCTCGCCTGTCCCGCCATCGACCCCCGGCCCACGTCATCCCCCGGGCCTGGAATGCCCTCCCTCTGCCCAACCGCCAAGCTAGCTCTCTTCCTCCCTTCAAGGCCCTGCTGAGAGCTCACCTCCTCCAGGAGGCCTTCCCAGACTGAGCCCCTTCCTTCCTCTCTCCCTCATCCCCCTCTCCATCCCCCCTTCTTACCTCCTTCCCTTCCCCACAGCACCTGTATATATGTATATATGTTTGTACATATTTATTTTTCTATTTATTTATTTATTTATTTATTTTATTTGTACATATCTATTCTATTTATTTTATTTTGTTAGTATGTTTGGTTTTGTTCTCTGTCTCCCCCTTTTAGACTGTGAGTCCACTGTTGGGTAGGGACTGTCTCTGTATGTTGCCAATTTGTACTTCCCAAGCGCTTAGTACAGTGTTCTGCACATAGTAAGCGCTCAATAAATACGATTGATGATGATGATGATAATAATAGCAATAATAATAATAATTGGGATATTTGTAAAGTACTTGTTATGTTTCAAGCGTCACCCTTGGATTTGCACCCTTTATTTACTTCTCCCTTGGTGACCTCATTCGCTCCCACGGCTTCAACTGTCATCTCTACGCTGATGACACCCAGATCTATATCTCTGCCCCTGCTCTCTCCCCCTCTCTCCAGGCTTGCATTTCCTCCTGCCTTCAGGACATCTCCATCTGGATGTCTGCCCGCCACCTAAAGCTCAACAAGTCGAAGACTGATCTCCTTGTCTTCCCTCCCAAACCTTGTCCTCTCCCTGACTTTCCCATCTCTGTTGACGGCACTACCATCCTTCCCATCTCACAAGCCCGCAACCTTGGTGTCATCCTCGACTCCGCTCTCTCATTCACCCCTCACATCCAAGCCGTCACCAAAACCCGCCGGTCTCAGCTCCGCAACATTGCCAAGATCCGCCCTTTCCTCTCCATCCCAACTGCTACCCTGCTCATTCAAGCTCTCATCCTATCCCGTCTGGACTACTGCACCAGCCTTCTCTCTGATCTCCCATCCTCGTGTCTCTCTCCACTTCAATCCATACATCATGCTGCTGCCCGGATTATCTTTGTCCAGAAACGCTCTGGGCATATTACTCCCCTCCTCAAAAATCTCCAATGGCTACCAATCAATCTGCGCATCAGGCAGAAACTCCTCACCCTGGGCTTCAAGGCTGTCCATCACCTCGCCCCCTCCTACCTCACCTCCCTTCTCTCCTTCTACTGCCCAGCCCACACCCTCCGCTCCTCCACCACTAATCTCCTCACTATACCTCGTTCTCGCCTGTCCCGCCATCGACCCCCGGCCCACGTCATCCCCCGGGCCTGGAATGCCCTCCCTCTGCCCCTCCGCCAAGCTAGCTCTCTTCCTCCCTTCAAGGCCCTGCTGAGAGCTCACCTCCTCCAGGAGGCCTTCCCAGACTGAGCCCCTTCCTTCCTCTCCCACTCGTCCCCCTCTCCATCCCCCCATCTTACCTCCTTCCCTTCCCCACAGCACCTGTATATATGTATATATGGTTGCACATATTTATTACTCTATTTATTTATTTATTTATTTATTTATTTTACTTGTACATTTCTATCCTATTTATTTTATTTTGTTGGTATGTTTGGTTTTGTTCTCTGTCTCCCCCTTTTAAACTGTGAGCCCACTGTTGGGTAGGGACTGTCTCTATGTGTTGCCAATTTGTACTTCCCAAGCGCTTAGAACAGTGCTCTGCACATAGTAAGCGCTCGATAAATACGATTGATTGATTGATTGATTGATTCTCCATCAACCCAACAGCACTTACAGACATTTCCGTAATATATTTACTAATATTAATTCCTGTCTCCCCTTCTAGACTGTAATCTCACTGTGAGTAGGAACTTGTCCATCAACTCTGTTATTCTGTAGTCTTCCAAGTGTTTTGATCAGTGTGCTAATGCAATATGCTCTCAATAAATATGATTGATTGATTATTGCATAACTGGTCCTTTTTGTGTATCCTGCCTATTTTTATGCATCCTTTCCATTTTGTTTCTGCCTACATTATTTTTTCCAGAGCATGTTGACGTTATTTGGACAGAATTTATGACATTGCCTCCAGAAAGGGCAAGAAAGGAATTGAAGTTTTAAGAGCCACTGAGGGGAAGGGACACTCCAGAAGATGCAGTATTTTCATATAAATAAGAGCTACCAGATGCTTAATAAAGCACTAAGAATGAACACCTGACCCCGGTGGATGTGGCACAGGGAAATGGATGTGGGGGAAAAGGAGAAATTCAGCAGCACAGTTTCGACCAGTGAACACAAGGTTTCTGCTGCCACTTGCTCTGCTGCTTGGGGTGCACTATTCTGACTGTGGGTCACTAGTCTGGGAGACAGGAGCATGAGGGAGGAGGAAGAAGTGGCAGGAGAGGTTTGTGAATTCCAAAACACCACCCAGCTTGGACTCTCTGCCCTCTGCAGATGGGCAAATTCCCAGAATTCCAGGGTGGAACCTTTGGATGAGGCATTTTATGACTTCACGAGAGTAGGGATTTAGGGGATGTACTGAAATGCTGTTACTCCCCACTCCCCCTCTAAGTATATCCTCCCATATACACTGACTCCCTGTGGGTAGCCCTGTCCAACATTTTCTTTCTAGACAAAGGTCTGTCTGAATAAACCCAGTCACTCCGGGGCTCAAATTCCAAAGGAAACCAGTCCCTTAAATTCTGGGGCATCACTTCTTCCTGAAGTGAAGCATTAATAATAATTGTGGTAACTGTTAAAGATTTACTATGTAACAAGCAATGTGGTAAGCTCTGGGGTAAATACAAAATAATCAGGCCAGACACAGTCCCTGCTCTGCATGGGACTCAGAGCCAAAGGGGGAGGAAGAAGAGGTATTGAATCTCCATTTTACTGAAGAGGAACTTGAGATGCAAAGATGTGAAGTGACTTGTCCAAGGTCACACAGAAGGTAAGTAGCAGAGCTGAGACTAGAAACTGGGTGTCCTGACTCTCAGATCCATGTTTTACCTACTACGTCATGCTGTTTCTCCAATTACCACTTCAGCACACATACTCTGTAGCCACCTGTATAGCACTGTCATATGGATCAGTTTACACGTGCAACTACTTCAGTGCTTGTTTATTCACTTATCCATCTTTCCATTCCCTTTTTCCTGCAAACCAAATAATTGTGGGTCTTTTTCTCTGATGATAATATTAACTCCTGAGGGCAGAGATTGTGTTCTCCAAGGACAGTGCTATGCAAAAGATAGGTAATCTTTATCTTTCTTTCTCTTTCTCCGTGTATATATATGGATGTTACACAGGATGTCTAGCTACCTGTCTGTCTACCTGACCCTACTAGGGTGCAAGCTCCTTGAGGGAAGCAGTTACATATCTTGCTTTGGTTGTGTTCTCTTGAGCATTTTACAGAGGATTTCTCAGTCTCGAGGTGCATACATATGGAGAGAGAGAGTGAGCAAGAGAGAGAGAAGAAATTGTCCCCTGCATTCAAAGAAAACAACACTGATAGTTGACGGACACCCCTTCCTAAACAAAGTGGCTGCCATAGAGTCTTGCCTTGGACTCAGTTCCCGGGTTCTGATATTATACGAAGAATCTCTTCTTTCCATGAGACCCAATGAGGAAAGGAAGACGACAAAGGGGAAGTTTTCCTCGAGGCTTTCTCTGTGGTCTTTCTGACAAGTCACTCGGCCCTCATGAGAATGGGAATTTGCACTCAGGGTGTTTCCTAGGATTTCCCAAGAACGGTGAGGTGCAAAATGCTAAAACTCTAGTTACAGAGGTCTCCTGCACCCCTTCAGGTTAAACCCAGATTCTGTCTAGCCTTCACCACCTCCTCAGAGTAATCTAGCTGAGGGAGCAATCTTGAGCAGAAAACTGAAAAGAAAAGCATTCTCCAGGACAGAGATGATGCAGTATCTCTAGGACCTCAATCCAGACCCTGACTGCTTGGAACTAGGAAGAGAAATGTTTTGGCTTTCTTTCTCCTGAAGAAGGAAATTCTGGAGTTAAGGCAAAGGCAGAGTGTAATAATTCAGTGCCTCATCCTTTCCACTTCAGAAAACCTTAATTCTGCAATCCATTTCTTCCTCATCTAGGGCAGCTCATGGAAGAAAAATGACTGCAGAATCATCTTTTCTTGGAGAGGCTCAGAGAAGGGCCTAATGTTCACTCAGCCACCTGGAGCAAAGTGAAAGAAAGCTGGTGCACATAGACTCAACACTGGGTTCTGATGTGTTTCTTGTCAGAGTGTGCAGTCTCCCCATATTGACTATGTGTCAAGCCCTTGAAACTACCCAGTTTCAGGCTAGTCCTGAGGTAAACCGGGGTTGGGGTGGTGGTGAAGGGGAGAAAGTGCTGAGTAGAAGGTTTCAGCCTGCTGAAATGGTCTTAAAGGAGCAGACCAGCCATGACTCATTTTTTCACCAGCAATAGAAAGCAGGTGGTAGCCCTCTCTAGCCCTCTGTCCAGGGTTTGGAGAACGTGGGAAAAAAACACACGGATGTCTATCTATCTGTCTGTCTGCCTCTCCTATTAAGGTGCAGGCTCATTGAGAGGAAGGAATTCGTTTCTTGTTTTACTTGGGTTCTCTTTACCGTTTTGCACAGAGCACTGCTGTCTGCAGGTTCTCAGCAAATAACTCTTATTGGCTGATACACTGAAATCTTTCCAGGGATTTAGGCTCATTATCCCAAAGTGCCAGTTGTCACCTTCAGAATCAACTTCATTGCTATTGTTTTCTCCCCTGCCAGCTCATTCTTTGATGAAAAGCAGGATGTCATTTAAGATCAAGCTTAGTACAGTTGTTGGCACACAGTAAGCGCTTAACAAATACCATTAGTATTATTATTATTACTATCAAGCAATCAATCAATCAGCTGTATATAAGAAAGCAGTGTAACCTAGATGAAAGAACATAGGACTGGAAGTCAAGAGACCAGGTGTCTAGTTCCTGCTCCACCACTCTCCTGCTGTGAGACCTTGGGCTATTCACTTAAGCCTTCTGTGCCTCAGTTTTCTAATCTGTAAAATGGGGATAAAATACCTGTTTATCTTCCCCCTTTGCCTGTGAGCCCCCTGTAGAATTGGAACTGTGTCAGACGTGACTGTATTGTATATACCTAGTGCTTGGCACATAGGAAATTCTTTAAACAAATCTACATTCATGAATAATAATTTATTACTATTATTATTATTAATAACTGAGCTCATTCTAGGTGCCAAGCATGATACTTAAATACTTGAGAAAGCACATCAGAACTAAAACTCATGGTTCCTGCCCATCAGGTGCATAGAACCAATGACAGTAGTAGGTGGGTAGCAACTATTTAGCAAAAGCGGATGCATAAAGGAAGACAAGGAAAAGAGGGAGTGTGATGATGGAGCCTTTGAACCGGAAGCCTGGGAGTGAGAATTTATAATGATGGCATTTGTTAAGCACAAAGCACTGATCTGAATTGATTATGGTGCTCTGGTTTCCGCAGCACCTCTCACGCTCCCTCATCCTTGCAGTTGCATTCCTGCTGGGCCCAAGTAGGCAGAAGTAGAGAGCTTGTGGTGCGATGAAATATCAGCATAAATCAGAATAGTTAAAGGCACAGTTGAGTTTTCAAATAAACATAAGTACTGAGTGTCAGTATAAATATACCAGGACTCAGGGTTTTTTAGACTGTTTCAAGAGTCCAGGGGATTTGTATTGTGGCTTGTAATGACTAACATTAAGCTCTCCCTATATGCACCCTAGTATCAACATCATTGCCATGGGCTTGCACAGAAAGGGAAGGGGCATTATGGAGGGTGGAACAGAATATAGGGCCTGTTCAGACCTGTGCTCTGCTTCTGGTGTCCGCTCCCAAAAGCTCTGCACAGAGTATTTGGGCAGAGAATACCACTGAGTGATGGGTTGACATGCCCTTCCTGGGGAAGGGGGGAAGAAGTACCAAACTGCTGAACCCCTTTGAAAAGAAACACTTTCCCAAGAGCTCAGACACTTGTTGAAGACAGCTTCTCCCTTACCCCGCACCCTGAGGCCCCAGGCAAGAGGCCAGACTGAGGAAGTTTCTTGAGAGAGAAACCTCAACCCCTGGTCTCAAAACACTTCCTCTAGTTTTTTCCTGGGGCTCCTGGGAACTTGTGGAGCCTATTGCTGTCCCTGCTTTCAGCACTGTACAGGGTCACACTTGTCCTCTGGGGAAGCAGGATGGCTTAGAGAAGCAGCATGGTCTAGGTGCAAGAGCACTGACGTGGGAGTCAGAGGATGTGAGTTCTAATCCTGTCTCCACCTGTCTACTGCGTGACCTTGGGCAAGTCATTTAAGTTCTCTGTGCCTCAGTTACCCTCATCTGTAAAATGGGGATTAAGAACTGTGAGCCCCATGTAGGAGAACCTGATTCACCCATACCTGCTCCAGTACTTAGAACAGTGCTTGACACTTGTCTACATGTTTTGTTTTGTTGTCTGTCTCCCCCTTCTAGACTGTGAGCCCGTTGTTACATAGGGACAGTCTCTATATCTTGCCAACTTGCACTTCCCCAGAGCGTAGTCCAGTGCTCGGCACACAGTAAGAGCTCAATAAATACAATTGAATGAACGAATGCTTGGAACATAGTAAGCACTTAACAAATACCATAATTAATTAATGAATTAATTAGAAGGAAGAGCAAAGGACTGGGAGCCAGGAGACCCAAGTTCTAGTCATAAATTTGCCCATTGGTCTGTCTTGTGACCGTGGATGAGTCACTTAACCTATCTTTGCTTCAATTTCCTCATCTGAAAAATGGCAATTTTTTTTCTAAAAAAAGTTGAGTCCTTGTTATGGTGAGTCCACAACTAGATTCCTTATTAATGACTGTGATCCCACGAACAACAAGAAGGAAGAGACTCAAGAAGGCACTAATAGTCTTTATCTGAGCCAGACAATTGTCAGCCTATAGGGGCAGAACATGGAAGGAGGCAGGGCTTTCTCTCCCTGTTCTACCAGGTAATGGGCCTGGACAAATCATTGACTGACAAGTAGAGTCAAAGCTGCAATGCCTAACAGATGAAAGATGGAACCTTTTGACTTTCGAGGGGGCATGCTGTGGCACACAAAGGGGATATGCTGTACTGAAGCAAGAAGGAAGCCCACTGAGAGCAGCACGTGACCAGAAGACTGGTACTGGACCCTTGGTGGAGTGAGTATGTGAATATGTCAATCCTTGCATGTTGGTAAAACTAGGTAAAACACTTTCCACAGTAACCTTGGAAATCAGACGGTTACTTTGACTTTACTAAGTGTCACTGAGGCTTCCCTGATCCAGAAAGATCACGGTTGGTATGAGCTGGGCGGGGCTCATATAATAATAATAATGATGATGTCTGTCGAATTGCTCAACAGCAACTCTCTCCTCGATCCCCTCCAGTCTGGCTTCTGTAACCTACATTCCATGGAAACTGCCCTCTCAAAGGTCACCAGTGACCTCCTGCTTGCCAAATCCAACGGCTCATACTCTGTTCTAATCCTCCTCGACCTCTCAACTGCCTACGACACTGTGGACCACCTCCTTCTACTCTACAGACTCCGTTCTGCCCTGATTCTCCTCTTATCTCTCCGGTCATTCATTCTCAGTCTCTTCTGCAGGCTCCTCTACCCCTCCCATCCTCTTACCATGAGGGTTCCTCAAGGATCAGTTCTTGGTCCCCTTCTGTTCACAAGCTACACTCACTCCCTTGGTGACCTCATTCGCTCCCACGGCTTCAACTATCATCTCTACGCTGATGACACCCAAATCTACATCTCTGCCCTTGCTCTCTCTCCCTCCATCCAGGTTCACATCTCCTCCTGCCTTCAGGACATCTCCAACTAGATGTCTGCCCACCACCTAAAACTCAACATGTCCAAGACTGAACTCCTTGTCTATGCTCCAAACCCTGCCATCTCCCAGATTTTCCCATCACTGTTGACGGAACTACCATCCTTCCCATCTCACAAGCCCACAACCTTGGTGTCATCCTTGACTCTGCTCTCTTGTCATCCCTCACATCCAAGTCGTCACCACAACCTGCCAGTCGAAGCTCCACAACATTGCCAAGATCCGCCCTTTTCTCTCCATCCTAACCACTACCTTGCTCATTCAAGCTCTCATCCTACCCCGTCTGAACTACTGTATCAGCCTCCTCTCCGATCTCCCATCCTCTTGTTTCTCCCCACTTCAATCCATACTTCACGGCACTGCCCAGATTGTCTTTGCCAGAAGCTATCTGGGCATGTTACTCCAGTCCTCAAAAATCTCCAGTGGCTACCAACCTACGTATCAGGCAGAAACTCCTCACCCTCGGCTTCAAGGCTCTCTATCACCTTACCCCATCCTACCTCACCTCCCTTCTCTCGATCTACAGCCCAGCCCGCACCCTCCGCCCCTCTGCCACTAATCTCCTCACCGTGCCTCGGTCTCACCTGTCCCTCTGTCGACATCCGGCCCACATCATCCCCCTGGCCTGGAATGCCCTCCCTCCCCACATTCACCAAGCTAGCTCTCTTCCTCCCTTCAAGGCCCTACTGAGAACTCACTTCCTCCAGGAAGCCTTCCCAGACTGAGCCCCCTCCTTCCTCTCCCTCTCCTCCCTCTCTCCATCCCCCCAGCCTTACATCCTTCCCTTCCCCACAGCACCTGTATATATGTACATATGTTTGTTCATATTTATTACTGTATTTATTCATTTATTTTACTTGTACATATCTATTCTATTTATTGAATTTTGTTAATATGTTTTGTTTTGTTCTCTATCTCCCCCTTCCAGACTGTGAGCCCACTGTTGGGTAGGGACCGTCTCTATATGTTGCCAACTTGTACTTCCCAAGTGTTAAGTACAGTGCTCTGCACACAGTAAGCACTCAATAAATACGATTGATTGATTGATTGATTGATTGATTGATTGATTAAGTGTTTACTATGTGTGAAGCACTGCAGGTGAAGTAAAGCTATCCAATGATGAAGGGTGGATTCCACAGGCTGCACTTGGCTGAATCTGTGGAAGGAGGTCCAGGGAAAGCAGTGAGTAGAGGTCAATTGGAAATGATCTGATGGGGCCTGGTGCTAAGGGTGAAGGGTAGCACTGGGTTTGGATCAAGGAGGGAGGATAGGTTGGCATGATGAGTGGGGAGGGGTTGGATGGAGGAGGATGAGGGAGGGTGCTGGGAAAGAAAGGCAGGAATGGGGAGGGGAAGGAAAAAGGAAGAAAGAGGGGAGGCACATAATTGGATGGTTTGGGAGGCAGACCCAGAGGCAGAGGGATGGTTTGGGTGACACCTTGGGTGAGCCCCTAGTGTTCTTGGTCAAAACGGGTGCAATTGGCATCCCTGGGAGAGGAAATGGGTCTTGGTGGGTTTCCTCAGGACTTTGTCTCTCTTCAGGGACACACATAAGGTGGTGCTTTGTCTCACCCTAAATCTCTCCTCTAGCAGTGGGAGGGAGGGAGAAGGGTGTCAGTGGTTGGAAGATGTCCAACTGTCTGGCGTCAGTCTCCAAGTGTCTTCACTATTTATAGCAGGTTCCAGAGAGATCCACAAGCCAGAGGGTGTGCCTCACTTTCCCTCTACTCCAATAATATAATGACACACACTTGACAGCAGGGAAACAACCAAGTGCAGTTCGCACTACACTTCCACTGTCTCTCCCTGCTCTTCCTTCTGCCTCCCTCCCGCCCACACCCTGCACCCATTCCCCATCATCCTGGTAGTCTGCTGTCTTTCCGTAGGTGAGCCTTCCGAAGATGGGGAAAACTGGGGAAGATTGGGTCCTGGCTACAGGGGATGAGGCTAACCATAGGATTAGCCTTCCATACTCTGGTCTTGGCTCAGGACTTCATTCTATTCTTGGGATGCAGGCTCCATCTTGGCAGGACCCCTGGGCAGCAGGCTGTCTTTGCTCTTGAAGCGTCTTGCTCAAAAGCAAGAGATATATCATGTTTGGGTCCAGCTGACTCACTCTGGAAGTGATCAGGAAATGGCAGACTGGACCAGGGCAGGAGACAGTGAGAACTAAATCTTCGGACTGTTTCTCTACCAAGTAGTAGTCATTCAATAATAGTCAATCATATTTATTAAGCGCTTGCTGTGTGCAGAGCATTGTACTATGTACTCTATACGTTGCCAACTTGTACTTCCCAAGCGCTTAGTACAGTTCTCTGCACAAAGAAAGCGCTCAATAAATACTATTTATTGATTGAATGATTACTTGTAACAGAAAATCCTTAGAATTCCACCAGCCACCCAGCAGTTCTCCTGAGCTCTGGAACTCCAAAATGTGATCTAAATCATCAGCACCTCAACAGGACAGGATGGACACCCAGTTTAGTATTGGCATAGAGAAATGGGAGGGAACACCACACAGCTTACTAGCAGTATCTTCCATTCCTCTCAAGGGAAGGGAGTCTGTTTTTTAATTTTAATATACTTCCCCAAATACTTAGTACAGTGCATTGCACCCAGCTGGTACTCAGTACAGTGTTCTGTGAGCTGTGAATTTGTGCTAGGTTTAGTACATTATGCACTGACGGTTGGCATTCAGTATAGTGTTCTTTGCACTGTGGGTTGGAACTTAGGTCAGTGCTCTGTATTCTAAGATGGCACGCAGTACAGTGCTCTGTGGATTGTGATTTGGTACTCAGTATAGTGGTCTGCACACTGAGGGTTGGCTCTCAGGACAGTGTTGTACACACTGTGGTCACAGTACAGTGCTCTGTGGACGGTGGATGGGAGCTCAGTACAGAACTCTGCATTGAGGACATCCTGGGACAGCATTGGGCTCGTAGTAAGCAGTTTATACACCACAGGCACCACATCACCTCTCTGAAAGACATTGAAACATATCTTTAAAAAAAGCCCCATTTTTCAAAAGTGAAATTACTCAAGAGCAGCTTGGCCAATATCTTGGAGACCTTAAGCTCTGGGCAGGTTCTTGGCCCCTCTTACCAAGCCTCTATACTCAGATACTAGGCTGAGGAGGCTGGCAATCTTTCAGTCAATCCGGAGATGGAATTTAGTGAGCACTGGCTCTGAGCAGAGCACTGTACTAAGTGGTTGGAAAAGTCCAATATGATAGAGTTGACAGACATGATCCCTGCCCTCAAGGAGATTATAGTCTATGAAGGGAGACAGACATTACAGTAAATTACAGGTAGGGGAGGCAATTAAGTATAAGGAGATTGACATAAAAGCTGTGGGGTTGGGGGAGGGATAAGTATCAATGTGTTTCACAAGTAGGGACAAAAAAAATAGGTGATGCTGACATAGGAGAGAATAGGGTGGGGAAATGAGAGGCTATTTAAGGAAAGCTTCTGGGAAGAGAAAAAATTTTGGTAGAGCTTTGAAATTGGGGAAACTGGTGGCCTGTCAGATATGAATGGGGAGGGGGAATCCATACAGGAAGGCATGAACTAGAGGTCAGTGTGATTCAAAATTTCTGCTTCAGCAACACTTAGTGTTTGGTATTATGTTTAACACTAATAAATACCATTATCATCATTAGTAGTAGTAGTAATGGTATCAAATGAGCTCTCAGTGAGTACAGTTCTTGAGTAACAATATGAATCGAAGACAAATGTTCCCTGCGTACAAGGGACTTACACTCTAACTAGGGCGATGAACATATAAAAACTAACAACTACTGGTGTCAGAATAAATAACTGAATGTACAATTATTTATTCATTGCTATAGAAGACTAGGGAGGTAGTGAATGTTCTTCAGACGGCATGAGTCTGATGGAGCTTTGTGTGCCTTGTTAGTGAAGAATGGACTTGTATGCAACAGTGAGTACACAAAGGTAAGAATTTTCCTTATCATGAAGTTCTGCAAGAACCCAGCCATTCCATTATATAAGAACTGGGTGCTTGTGTTTATTCACTATTTATTCAATTATGTCATATGATCTTTTAACGGGATCTATTTGGCTCAACTCCTTATTTTATCCTTGTTCTTCATCACCATCCCATTCTGATTAATGTCTACCTGCCAGTCTCCTCCATTAGACTGAAAGCTTCTTGAGGGCATGGAGCAGGTGTTTTGTTATTGTAGTCTGGCTTTATAAAATGCTTAACACCCAGTAGGTTCTTGGTAAATAACACTGATTGATTGATCCAAAGAATTCCTTTGGACTGTTCATTACAGGGAAACTGGGTTGGAAGGTTTAAGAATGAACTTTGCTTGGTGTCTGTGGCAGAGGCATCAGTTCCAAAAGGTCCAGCACAAGGGTAGTGCTTGCTGGTCCCTATTTTCCTCAGCTATTATCTCCCTGGATGGCTATGGTCAGTTATATGTGTATAGATACATATAATAATAATGATGGCATTTATTAACCATTTACTTCATGCAAAGCACTGTTCTAAATGCTAGGGAGGTTGCAAGGTTATCAGGTTGCCCCACAGGGGGCTCACATATATATATAAAGTGTATATTATGTTATACTTTATAACACACATAAGTGGAAACAGCATGGCCTAGTGGAAAAGCCATGGTGGGAGTCAGAGGTCTTGGTTTACAGTGCTCTTTCTGCCGCTTGCCGGATGTGTGACCTTGGACAAATCACTGACTTTATGTCTCAGTTTCCTCATGGGAATTCAGGACTATTTCTGCCTCCAACTTAAACTGTAAATCCTGTCTGGGAAGGGGCTGTGTCCAACCTGATTACCTTATGTCTATCCTAGTGCTTTAGTACATTGCTAGGCATAAAATAAATGCCTAACAAACACTGTTATCAATCAATTGTAATAATAATAATAATAATTACATATTTATTAAGCGCTTACTCCTTGCCATTCTCAGCATTTGGGTAGATACAAGGTAGTCAGGTCGTCCCAGCTGGAGCTCACAATCTTAATCAGAAGCACAGAGAAGTTAAGTGGCTTACCCAAGGTCACACAGCGGAAAAGTGGCGGAGTCGGGATTAGATCCCATGTCCTCTGACCCCCAAGCCAGTGCTCTTTCCATTAAGCCACGCTGCTTTATTAAGCACTTACTGTGTGCGGGACACTCTATTAAGCACTTGGACTATCATTATTATCCATCAATCAGTTATATTTATTCAGTGCTTACTATGTGCAGAGCACTATATTGGGAGGTAGCAGACACATTCCTTGACCACAATAGGCTTACAGTCTAGAGGAGTAGACAGAGATCAGTATAAATAAATAATTTATAATATATAACTTAAAGTTATACCAAAGTTTGAAGCTGGCAGGTTCTAAACCAAAGAAATTAATCAATTCCTCATCCAGCATGTGAGAAGTAGGGAATATGTTCACAATTAAAGCTGTGCAGGGTGGAAAAACCAACAGGATGTTCAAGAAAGATTTGGCTGCATTTGTGGATGAGTGAGTTCTCCTGGGTGTCTGAGAGTGAATGTTACCGTGCTGGGGTCACTTCGACCATAAATGAGTCCAGCGTATTAATAGTAGTAGCCTTATTAAAATCACATTTCCTCCAAGAGGCCTTCCCCAGTTAAGCCCTCATTTCCCCTTCTTTCTCTCTCTTCTGAGTCATCGATGCTATTGGATCTGTACCCTTCAATCACTTGATATTCTTCCCACCCTCAACCCTATAGCACTTATGAATATATTTATAGTTTAATGTCTGTCTGCCCCTATAGACTGTAAATTCACTATGGGCAGGGAGCTTATAACTGTTGTGAGAGCTTATATATAACTATATATATATAACAGAGTTATATATAATTCTATCATACTTTCCAAAGCACTTAGATCACTAAGTGTTTAAATGCTTAAGTTCAGCAGGTGCTGAATAAATACCTTTGATTGATTGACTGAGGAGAAGGAGGAGTAATAGTGTGTGTGAAAAACTCTACTAGGCACTGAGAAAGCATTTGTCCTGTCTTTTACCATTGAGTGGTCTCTGACCCATAGTTACACCTTGGATTCATCTCTGACAATCATTCTGGTAGTGTAGCCATATAATTTTCTTGGTAAAAATCCAGAAGTGGTTTACCATTGCCTCCATCCACACAGTAAACTTTAGTCTCTACCATTGACACCCTCCCATGCCACTGCTGCCCAGCACAGGTGAGTTTTGACTTGTAGCAGATTCTCTTCTACTTGTTAGGCACTGCCAAAGCTTACAATGGAAATGCTTCCCCTTGACTCTCCTTCCCATAGCTGAGACTTGGTAGAGAACTGGAAACTCTCCAGATGCAACCTTGGAAGGGGATAAGAAAGCATATAGGGGTAGAATTAGATAAATTCCCTGATCCTCAAAGGTTTGCAATCTAAGAAATAATCCTGACAAACTTTCAGGCAGTGTGCTGCCTGTCTTCTCACTCATCACTCATGCAGCATGGTCTAGTGGTAAAAGTACAGCCCTGGGGGTCAGAGACCCTGGGTTCTAATCTCTGCTTTGGTACCTGTTTGTTGTGCGACATTGAGCAAGTCATTTCTCTGTGCTTCAGATTCTTTGACTGTAAAATGGGGATTCAATACTGGCCTCCCTCGTAAAGACAAAGCACTGTAAACTCCATGTGAGACAGGGACTGTGTCTGACCTTATTGTCATCTATTCCAAAACTTAGAACAGTGTTTGACACACAGTAGGTGCTTAACAAATGCCATTATTGATATTATCATTTTTTTATTATTATGCTTCTCTGTACCTTGGTGAAAGTCCAGTGGGTGTCACGAGCAATGGAGGTTTGGGGGGGTTGGGGAGAGAAGTGCTGATTAGTGCTGGGCAAACCACTAGCCACTTCTCCAGATGTCATCCAGTACTTTACCAGTCTCAATTTTGGGAGGGAGAGGCCTATCCATTTCATTCTAAGCTTGGGCAGTGGCTAGCTAGTGGACTTGTACTTCCCAAGTCCTTATTAATGTTCTCTGCACACAGAAAGTGCTCAATAAATATGACTGAATTAATGAATGAAAGGCATCCTGCTACAAGCCAAAACTCACCTGTTCTGGACAGCAGCAGCACAGAAGAGAATTGAGGGTGGAGACTCAGACTTACTGTGTAGAAAAAGGCAATGGTAAACTACTTCCGTATATTTACCAAGAAAACTCTTTGGATAACTACCAGTCATACACTACAATTGCAGATTGAGGCGGGGTGTTCTGGGAGAGATGTATCCATGGTGTCACTAAGAGTCTGACAAAACTCAGTAGCAGAAGACAAAAGCAACAAAAAACCACTAGCCCTGTAATCCAGAGAAATGGAAAGGAAAATTTAGTCATATTAGTTAGTAATCTGAAGAATGAACCCCTTATTGGGTAGGGACTGTCACTTTATTGTTAACAACCTGTACATCCCAAGTACTTAGTATAGTGCTCTGCACATAGTAAGCTCTCAATAAATATGATTGAATGTATGAATGAAGAAAAAAATCCCATCACCATCCCCATTATTTGAGGATTTGACTCTATTCTTTGGCCCTTTTCATATCTACCAGACCATGAACATAACCAACCTTGACACTGTGCTTTGTTCTCATCTCTTTCACAGACAATCTCTTGCTCAAACCTCCCTTTTGCCTGGAACTCCCTCCCTCTTCCCATTAAGCAGATCACCGCTGTCACCATCTTCTCAGACTTACTGAGATCACATCTCCTCCAGGAGGCCTTCCCTGACTACTTGCACATCTTTACAGCCTATATCCCCCAACTGCCACTTCAGCCTTCCTTCACCCCAACCACTTATATATTCAAAACCTCCTGGGGTCCTATGCACACATCTATTACTCTATTAATTCCACCAAACCACAATTTAATTTAGCATATGTCTCCCATTAGATTATAAGATCCTTGAGATCAGGAATCATATAGAATAAATCGTAGGATCCTCTCCTATGTGGTTAATAGTGTATACAATAAGCTCATAAGTACAATTGCTTGCTTGCTTGTTTGCCTGATGACTGATTGATTTGAGACAGAGATACCTTCCAGATAATGCTAGCTAAGTGAGGAGGGGATCCTGTTGCTTTCATAAACCAATAGTATTTTTAGAAGGTTTTCAGAGGATTGAAATTCAGTATTTGCATATTATATTTGCATACTATAAAAATACTCAGATCAAAATAAAACCTCTCATTAGATGATGATTAATAATTAATATGTAGTTCATCAGTAACTGTCTTCAGGTTCCAAAATGTTGCTACAGAAGGTGATATATATGTATATGTACATTTATTATTATTTTTTAGTTCCTACTATGTGCCAAGCAGTGTATTCAGTGCCGGGTAGATGCAATATTAGGAGACCAGAACCAGTTCCTATCCCATGCTGGGCTAACAGCCTATGGCAGAGGGTGAAGCGGTATTGAATTCCCCATTTTACAGATGAGGAAAATGAAGCAAAGAGAAGTGGAAGTGACAAGGTCACTCCATTTTATCAGCAGGCACTGCTGTGGTTGAAAACACCAATGTATAACTGACAATCCCTTCCTGCATACAATGGTATGCAGGAAAAGAGCGTCCCCTGCTACACTGTTGCATTTGATACTCAAAGTACTTTGGGGCTGTCTCTGTGTTGTCATCTTCCTGAAGTCTCTGCTTCAACACAATCACCATGTCTCTGACTGTGGCACACCAGGCCAAGCTTCCTGTTGCCACTGCTACTGTTACCTCCCTCCTGTCTGCAGCTCTCCCACAGCCTATGGAATTGTGCTTATCTTTTTTTTCATGGTATGTATCAAGCATTGGGTTAATCAGGTCAAACTCATTCCCTGTCTCACATGGGGCTTACAGCTTAAGGAGAAGGAGAACAGATTGTTAATTGACATTTTACAGATGAGGAAACTGAAGCAAATTGAAGTTAAATGGCTTGCCCAAGGTCACAGAACAAGCAATTGACAGAGCTGGGATAAGAATCCAGGTCCTCTAGCTCCCAGGCCCATAGTGTTTCCATTAGTCCATGCTGCTTCTCTGCTCCAATTGCTTTAGAGCTTTTCTTAGAGCCTCCCAGTTTATAGCATCCCCTTTTCAGCCCAACATAGAGCAGCTGTATTTGTGTGTTCTTCTGTTGTTCATTCTCTACACATGCTTCTCCCTGGGAAAGTGCTATGTGGAAGCTCAACTGGTGTTCTAACTGCATTCCAGAACCTCGCTGTTTGTAAAACTGACCTGTCATTTGATGTAGTTATATTATACTCTCACAAGAGCTTAGTTCAGTGCTCTGCACTCAGTAAGTGCTCATTAAATGCAATTGATTGCTGTAAGTGGCAAAAGTGGTGTTTATGGCAAGTCTGGTTCTATATCAAGGTGGATAATTTTGGATTCTTACTCATCCTATAAACTTTCAATTTGGTCTAATTCTTGATACCACACTATATGTCTACTCATCCTATAAACTTTCACTTTGGTCTTATTCTTGGTACCACACTCTATATGTCTCCTGGTAGACATACTAGTTTTCTTAATTTCATTTTCCACCTCCTTGTCCTTCCTTACACTGTTTACCTGAGTGTGTGGTGCCAAGACAGCAGAATTTGACGACAGTATTCATTTCTCAGTGACTGAGAGAGATTTTTGTTTGTATGAGTTGAGAAGCAGCATGGCTTGGTGGGTAGAGCATGGGGCTGGGAGTCAGAAGGAGCTGGGTTCTAACCCCAGCTCTGCCTGTTGTGGGACAATTCACCTCTCTGTGCCTCAGTTCCCTCATCTGTAAAATGAGGATTAAGACTGTGAGCCTTACTTGGATATGTCCAACCCAATTACCTTGCATCTACTTCAGCACTTAGATAGTGCCTGGCACAAAGTAACTGCTTAACAAATATTATTATTATTATTATCATTATTATCACACCTGCTGTCTCAATTTCCTCTCATCCAATTTTCACCTTGACCTCTTCCAGACCTGCTTCCATCTCCTTCACTCCATAGAAACCACCTTCTCAGAGGTTAAAATAATCTTCTTGCCATATCCGATAGCCTATACTACATCCTAATCCTCCTCGAGTCCTCAGCTCCTTCTACATGGTCAACCACCCCCTTCTGGAAACATTATCCAACCTCTGCTTACTGACACAACGTCTCTAGTTCTCCTCCTATCTCACTGGCCATTCATTCTCAGTGTCTTTCACTGGCTCCTCTTCTGCCTCCAATCTCCTAACTGTGGGTGTCTCTCAAAATTCAGTTTTGGGTCTCCTTCTATTTTCCATTTACACTAACTCCCTTGCAGAATTCATTCACTCACATGGCTCCAACTATCACCTCTATGCAGTTAATTCCCAAATCTACATCTTTAGCCCTGATATCTCTCCCTCTCTGTAGTCTTGCATTTCTTCTTGCCTTCAAGACATCTCTACTTAGATATCCTACCATCACCTCAAATTTAAGATGTCCAAAACAGAACTCCTTATCTTTTCACCCAATCATTGTCCTCCTTCCACTTTCCCATCACTGTACATAGCACCACCATCCTTCCTGTTCCACAGCTTGTAAAATTGGCATTAGTTGACTCCTCTCTATCTCATTTAATGCACCCATCACTAAAACCTGTCAGGTCTCCCTTCACAACATTGCTAAAATCTGCAGTTTCCTCTCCATTCAAACTCTACCACGTTAATCAATTCACTTATCATTTTCCGCCTTACCATATCAGCCTCTTGCTGACCTCCTTGTCTCTCTCCACTCCAGTTCATACTTCATTTTTCTACAAAAATGTTCAGTCCATGTTTCCCCACTCCTCAAGAACTTTCAGGGCTTCTCCATTCACCACATTAAACAGAAACTCCTTACCATTGGTGTTAAAGCACTGAATAACCTAGACTCCTCCTACCTAAACTCGCTGCTCTCCTCCTATAAGCCACCCCATACACTACACTCCTCTAATGTCAACCTACTCACTGTACCTCAATGGCATTTATCTAAACAGCTGACTCCCTCTCCATATGTGTCAGACAACTACTCTCCCTACCTTCAAAGCCTTACTGAAGGCACATTTCCACCAAGAGGACTTCTCTAAGCTCTCATTTCTCATTCTCCCATCCCCTTCTTCATCACCTTGACTTGCTGCCTTTATAATAATTATAATAACTGTGACATTTGTTAAATGCTTACTATGTGCCAGACACTGTCCTAAGTGCTAGGACAGATACAGGCAAATTGGGTTGGGCAAAGTCCCTGTCCTGAATAGATCTTACAGTCTTAATACCAATACCAATACAGATGCGGTAACTGAGGCATAGAGCAGTGAAGTGACTTGCCCAACATCACACAGCAGACAAGTGGTGAAGCAGAGATTAGAGCCCGCACATTACTGACTCCCGGGCCCAAGTTCTAGTCACTAGACTGAACTGCTTCTATTCACCATTTCTCCCTGGCCAGACTCACAGCACTTATGTATATATCTGCAGTTTATTCATTTTTATAATGGTTTGTCTCCCCCTCCAGACTTATCTTGTCTTGGGCAAGGCAAATGTCTGTTATACTGCATTGCACTTAATAAGTATTACTGGTTGATGGGTTTTTGTTACAATTCCTAGGGAAGGATGCTGTTGTACTTCAGTGAAACGTCGAGGTGAGAACATGGAATTTAGAACCAGGAAGTCTGGGATTTATTCCCAGTTCTGATCTGGTCTGCTCTGAGACATTAGGCAAGTCACTCAATATTTCTGGAACTCAGTTTCCTTAGCAATAAAATAGGATAATAATCTATAACTCCCTCTACCTCCTCAGGAGATGTGCAGAGACTCAGTATCTTTGAAACTGATGTGTAAACTGATGTGTTACATTAATAACACATTTACTTAAAGGACCCTTGGATTGCAGATGTGATTCCTCAGCATATATCTACTCCCAGAGGCTGTGGCCTCTCCCCTAACCTTCCTTGAATAGGAGTTTTCAGTTTATTCACAGAGTGCAGCTCAGAGGGAAAAGATTGTGTGCTCAGGATGAGCTGGGGGGTGCAATCTTCCCCCTCCTTTCACCCACAAAGATCCGCCAACCCGGATTAAAATAAAGGCCAAAGACTTGTTCCAACAAGAGATCATGCTGGTGGGGTTTCATCTCTGTCATGGAGAGCACAGGGCTCTTCCCATCATCTGGTGTCACTATTATGGGTTAGCCAGCAATAATAATAATAATGATAATGATGGTGGTACTTATTAAGCACTTATTACAAGACAAAGCACCATATTAAGCACTGGAGTCGGTACAAGATTATGAGGTTGGACACAGTACCTGTGGGAGTGGGAGTAGATATATGCTGAGGACTTACTCAGCTTTCTAGCCCACCCTGGCCTGAAATGTTCTCCCTCCGCACATCTGTCAAGCTAGCTCTTGTCCTTCCTTTCAAGACCTACTAAGAGCTCACCTCCTCCAGGAGGCCTTCTAGGACTGAGCCTGCTCCTTCCTCTCCTCCTTCCTCCTATTCCCCATCCTACCTCCTTCCCCTCCCCACAGCACCTTTATATATGTCTGTACAGATATATTATTATTACATTTATTTTACTTGTACATATTTATTATTCTATTTGTATTATTTTGTTAATATGTGTTGTTTTGTTGTCTGTCTCCCCCTTCTAGACTGTGAGACCGCTATTGGGTAAAGTCCATCTCTATATGTTACCAGCTTCTACTTCCCAAGCGTTTAGTACAGTGCTCTGCACACAGTAAGTGCTCAATAAATACGATAGAATGAATGAATGAATGAATGAAAGAACTGGGATTAGATTCCTGGTCCTTCTGACTCCCAAGCAAATGCTATATCCACTAGGCTATGCTGCTTTTATTTCTTTAATTACTGAACTCCTAATGAAACCCAATTTGCATACTTTTCTCATCTAATGCCAACCTATTCATTCTATCTCGATCTCAGCACATAATAAAGGCTAAATAAATACCACTGATAAACAAACTGAGAAGCAAAACACATGTTCTTTGACCAGCTCTAAGCATTCTATCCACCTGCTAGGCCACCCCTCTCTTGTTTCTCTGCCACCCCAAACCTTCCACCTAAATTGAGCTGATCCTATGGGGCTTAGGGCTAACAGGGTGAAGAAGCTCACAACAGTACAGGAGCAGAGCTGTGATGAGAAACTCAGGTCATCTGACACCCAGTCTCATTGAGGGCTGAGGGAGGAGATCCTAGTGGTGGTAAATGGGAAATATGGAAGAAGGACCCAGTTCTGCTCCCTCCAGGTTCTGGTACAGTGGCTTCCCTGGAAGCTTCCCAGCAAGACAACATGGGCTTGAAAAGGGAGAGTGGGCAGCCATGGAGCTCCAACGTAGAATTCCAGCTCCCTCCTTGACACCCAGAGAGTAAGCAGCCAGACTGAGGGCCCTGTGATTCATACCAGACCGAGTCAGGTGTAGGGACTGGGGCATTTTAAGAAGACTGCTCGATTGGAGAGCAGCAGGATGTTTGTGAGGAGGGCATCCAGGATTGGTAAAACAAAGATTTCAAATGGCAACAGCAGTGGTGGCCGGACTACAGTTCTGCAACCAGGGTAGACAAGGGATGACTTGCCGGTGCTCGGACTTTTCTGGAAGCCATGTTCTAGAAGCTGAAAGAGCACCCCACCTTCATGGGCAGAGTGACAAGACCCGGATCATTCACCATCATCATGATCAACAGTGGCAGCATAGATCAAACACCATTTCTGCTTCCAGCCATGGAAGACAGGGTCCCTCCTCGCTCATACTGCACTCCAATCCAGTAGAGGGAGACACAACCTAGAGAAAATGACTTTAAGCAGCAAGAAACATCTGACCAGTCACCTAAGAGGGAGGGTTCCACCAGGCAGGAAAATATCAGGTGGTGCTATATGGGCTTGACACCTGGCACCTAGTGCTTAAAGGCCAGATTGGCAGTGCCCTGTGGAAGGGCAGCTCTCAGAGTGGCAATTCTCTGGTTCTCAGCTGGCCTTGCCCCTCTCTGGTATCAATGCTGTCACCCACTGTGGTAGGGTAATAATAAATAATAATAATAATTGTGGTGTTTGTTAAGTACTTATTCTGTTCCAAGTACTGTTCTAAGCACTGGGGGGTGAATACAAAGAAATCAGTTTCAGTCAATCAATAAATCAGTCATATTTATTGATCATATTTAGTGTGTGCAGAGCACTGTACTAAGCACTTGGGAAGTACAATTTGGCAAAATATATAGAGAAAGCCCCTACCCAATAGTGGACTCACAGTCAAGAAGGGGGAGACAGAGAACAAAACCAAACATATTAACAAAATAAAATAAATAGAATAGATATGTACAAGTAAAATAAATAAATAAATAAATAAATAAAGTAATAAATATGTACAAACATATATTCATATATGCAGGTGCTGTGGGGAAGGGAAGGAGGTAAGACGGAGGAATGGAAAGGAGGATGATGGGGAGAGGAAGGAGGGGGCTCAATCTAAGAAGGCCTCCTGGAATAGGTAACCTCTCACTAGGGCCTTGATATAGGAAGAGAGCTAGCTTGGCGGACGTTGGGACGGAGGGCATTCCAGGCCAGGGGGATGACATAGGCTGGGGGTCGACAGCGGGACAGCGAGAACGAGGCACATTGAGGAGATTAGTGGCAGAGGGGCGGAGGGTGCAGGCTGGGCTGTAGAAGGAGAGAAGGGAAGTGAGATAGGAGGGGGCGAGGTGATGTAGAGCCTTGAAGCTGAGGGTGAGGAGTTTCTGCCTGATGCGCAGATCGATTGGTAATAATTGATTGATTGTTTTCGACACAGCCCCCGTCCCATATGGGGCTCTTATTCCCCATTTTACAGGTGAGTAACTAAGTAACTGAAGCCTAGAGAACTGAAGATGATCAAACTGGGAGATAGGTTGTTCATCACTTAACAAATTCAGTTATTGGCTATTTATTATTGGAAATGAATCTGTTTCTCTATCCAAACATAGACTGTTTTGCAGTTGCCAGACGTTTTGTGTGTGAATACGTATTTGTGTGATATATAAAATAAAAGATCTTTCAGAGGGAGCTCACCTGTACAGCATAGGCTATTAACAATAAACATGTCAGCAAAGCAAGTGACCAACTATGTTTGCATCCATTGAGTTGATCCCACATCTGCTTTAGCAAGCACAAATACACACATACGTCAATTTCACCATGGGTAGTATCTTCTCTGAGTACAAGGGACTAATATATACAGATGTTCTCCTACCCATTTTTACATAAGGTGAAGGTATTCCTAGGTCTAAAAATTCAAGCCAGCCCACACACTTGGCTCCTCTAATGCCAATTCATTTATCCAGCCTGGATCAGTGGAAAGAGCCCGAGCTTGGGAATAAGACAACATGGGTTCTGATCCCAGCTCCTCCACATTTCTGCTGTGTGATCTCATCTGTAAAATTGAGATTAAGACTGTGAGCCCCACGCGGGACCACCTGATCACCATGTATAGCCTCCAGCGTTTAGAATAGTGCTTAACAAATGCATTTAATAAATGCCATCATCATTGTTATTATTATTACTCCTCTAAACTCTAAGCTCATTACAGGCAGGGAACATGTCTGCTAATTCTGTTGTATTATACTCTCCCAAATGCTTAGTACTGAGCTCTGCATATAGTAAGCACTCAATAAATACCATTGATTGATTATTCTTCTTTATACAAATATTTTGCTTGTTGATTATTGGTATTAATAGTGATGACATTTAATAAGGACTTAATGTAGGCCACACACTGAGCTAATTATTGAGGTAGGTAGAGGATTTCAGAGTGGACACAGTCACTGTCCCACATGGGGGTTCCTGGTTAAGAGGCAGGGAGGTCAAATATCTTATACCCATTTTACAGTTGAGGAAACTGAGGCCCATAGAAGCTATATGCCTTGTCCAAATTCATTTAGCAGGCAAGTGACAGACTGGGACTAGAATCCAGATCTCTTGGCTCCCTTACATATGCTCCCTCCTCTAGACATCATCAGGTGAAACTCTGAAGTTTACTAATTTGTCTGGGGCAAAAGACTCCTGATTCATGAATAGATATTTGATGACAGCCCGGGAAAAGAAAAACAGCAGCATGGCCTAGTTGGTATAACTCTGTCCTGTCAGAGACCCTATGTTCTAATTCTGGCTCTGTCACTTGTCTGCTGTGTAACTTCTCTGTGCCTCAATTACCTCAACTGTAAAATTGGGATTAAGACTGTGAGCCTCATGTAGGACATAGGCTGGGTCCAATCTGATTATTTTATAGCTACCCCAATGCTTATAAGAGTGCTTGGCATATAGTAAGTGCCTAACAAATACCATAAAAAATGGGAATTTTAAAAAACTTAGGTTGCTTTATCCTGCTGCTGGCTGCAACTGTCATCATAATTTACCAACTGAAAGGTTTATATACACATCCTCATGGATCCCCATTCTCAGCAGTTGAGTTAAAATACAACTCAATTTTAGTGTCCCTTGTTCTCTCTGGTTTATCCCCAGAAAAGTGGGAGACTCCACAGAAAGGAGCAGGGGGATTTAACCTTTTTGTGGAGGAAGATACCTACCAAAGCACTACCATCCTTCCCATCTCACAAGCCCGCAACCTTGGTGTCATCCTCGACTCCGCTCTCTCATTCACCCCTCACATCCAAGCCGTCACCAAAACCTGCCGGTCTCAGCTCCGCAACATTGCCAAGATCCGCCCTTTCCTCTCCATCCATACCGCTACCCTGCTCATTCAAGCTCTCATCGTATCTCGTCTGGATTACTGCATCAGTCTTCTCTCTGATCTCCCATCCTCGTGTGTCTTTCCACTTCAATCCATACTTCACGCTGCTGCCTGGATTGTCTTTGTCCAGAAACGCTCTGGGCATATTACTTTCCTCCTCAAAAATCTACAGTGGCTACTAATCAATCTGCGCATCAGGCAGAAACTCCTCACCCTGGGCTTCAAGGCTGTCCATAACCGTGCCCCTTCCTACCTCACCTCCCTTCTCTCCTTCTACAGCCCAGCCCGCACCCTCCGCTCCTCCTCCACTAATCTCCTCACCGTACCTCGTTCTCTCCTGTCCCGCCAATGACCCCCGGCCCACGTCATCCCCCGGGCCTGGAATGCCCTCCCTCTGCACATTTGCCAAACTAGCTCTCTTCCTCCCTTCAAGGCCCTACTGAGAGCTCACTTCCTCCAGGAGGCCTTCCTAGACTGAGCTCCTTCTTTCCTCTCCCCCATCTTACCCATTCCCTTTCCCACGGCTTGTATATATGTTTATATATATTTTTTACTCTATTTATTTATTTATTTATTTATTTATTTTACTTGTACATATATATTCTATTTATTCTATTTTGTTAGTATGTTTGTTTTGTTCTCTGTCTCCCCCTTTAAGACTCTGAGCCCACTGCTTGGTAGGGAATATCTCTATATCTTTCCAATTTTAATTCCCAAGCGCTTAGTACAGTGCTCTGCACACAGTAAGTGCTCAATAAATAAGATTGATGATGATGATGATGATGATGAGCAGTGGGATCTCCAACCGATAGCTTCCTTGGAGATGGTGTGGGCCTGAGTGTCCAATCTTTAGGCGTTCCAGCTCTTCCCAGGTGGAGTGCAAGGAAGATGACCTCCTCCTTTTAAATAACAGGCCTTAATCAGAAGAAAGAGGGCCATCTCCAAACACTGCCCGTGAATTCCTTCTAGACTGTCAGACCGATATTGGGTAGGCAACATCTCTATATGTGGCCAAGTTGGACTTCCTAAGCACTCAATAAATATGATTGAATGAATGAATGATAATAATACTAATGACATTTATTTAGCGCTTACTATGTGCAGAGCACTGTTCTAAGCTCTGGGGAGGTTACAAAGTGAGGGTCATTCTTTCCAGAGATGCATGTCACCGCTGCCCAGACCGGGCACAGCTTCTGCTTCTAGACTGTGAAACCACTGTTGGGTAGGGTCTGTCTCAATATGTTGCAAACTTGTACTTCCCAAATGCTTAGTATAATGCTCCGCATATAGTGAGCCCTCAATTGATAGTATAGAATGAATGAAAGAAAGAGGGAGTGGTGATGAGCCAGGGGAGTTGTTTTTGGGCCTTGAGTGGGGAATTTAACATGATGGCTCCTTCAAATTACCTCGGCTGTGAATGCCCTGGAACGGTCTCGGGATTGTTACTGAAATAGTTAATCTTAAACTCTTGCTCAGTGGAAAGCACTGTACAAAACACTGGGGTAGATATTCAGATTGGGTACAGCCCCCGGCCCACTAGGAGCTCACCACATGGAGAGAAGGGAATCTAATTCCCACTTAACTAATGAGTAGCCTGAGGTCCAGATAGAATCTGCAATCTTCCCTCGTTGACCAAGCAACCCAGACTGAGTCACCTAACAGCCTTTCTTCCCTATAGTACATTGATTTCACTAAGCCTCACTCCCTCTCCAGGTGAGAAAGTAGCCCCTCAAGACAATTCCAAGGTCCTCGTAGGTAGGGAAAGGATTTGGGATAGTGGTCGAGGGAATTCGCAAAGAAGGAAGGCAGTTTAATACGTCTTTGAAGGGAGATTGAGAGTCTCCAAAACTCAAGGACTTGAGCACACCGTTTGTTTGGAGACAAAGGCTTGATTGTGCTATAGGCATTCCCACCACACTGATATTAATAACAAAAATAATAATGTTGGCATTTCTAAGTGATAAGGTAGACACAAGGTAGTAATGATAATAATGAGGATGTATTAAGTACTTACTACGTGTAAAGCACTATTCTAAGGCCTGGGGAGGTAGAAGATGATCAGGTTGTCCCCCTGTGGAGCTCACAGTCTTAATCCCCATTGAACAGATGAGGTAATTGAGGTATAGAGAAGTTAAGTGACTTGCCCAAGGTCACACAGCTAACAAGTGGCAGAAATAGGATTAGAACCCACAACCTCTGACTCCCAAGCCCATGCTATTTCCACTAAGCCACTCTGTTCCTCTGGATAAGAACTAAGCGAGGAGCTCCACATTTTGCTACCCATTTCATTGTCCCCAATTCTAGCCTCTAAATGAAAAATTAGGGTACCATTTGGGAGAAGGATAAAAGACTTGGGCTTTGGAAGCTTGGCAAAGGCTGTAAGCTTCTTTCTATCTACCTATGGAGTCACAGCAGGAAGGCTGGTTGGGGTAGGAAACTTCAGACCTACGGGGACTGTCACAACAGATCATTGGCTGGGGGCAAGCTTATCCTCATTTAGCATCTTTGTATCCTCACGTTCTCCATCCTCCGTCCTCTCTATAATAATAATAATGATAGCATTTATTAAATGCTTACTATATGCAAAACACTGTTCCAAGCACTGGGGAGGTTACAAGGTGACGAAATCATCTTTGTATCTTTGTATCCTCACTTTCTCCATCCTCCGTCCTCTCCATAATAATAATAATGATAGCAATTATTAAATGCCTACTATGTGCAAAGCACTGGGGAGGTTACAAGGTGATGAGATTGTCCCACTGGGGATCACAGTCTTTAATCCCCATTTTATAGATGAGGGAAATGAGGCCCAGAGAAGTAAAGTGACTTACCCAAAGTCTCATAGTTGACAAGCGGTGAAGCTGGGATTTGAATCCATGACCTCTGACTCCATAACCCGGGCTATTTCCATTGAGTCATACTGCTTCTCGATCTTCTCTCTTCTATCTTCCCCATTCTCCATCCTTTCCATCCTACGTTCTACCCACCCCCAGCCTTCCCATCCTCCTTCTTGTCCATCCTCCCTAATCTTCATCTTCTCCACTCTCCATCCTCTTCTTCCCCCCATCTTCTGTGGTTCATATCCTCCATCCTTCCCATCCTCCAGTAACTTTTTTCAAAGTCTTCATTCTGCCATCGTCTCCATTCTGCCCATCATTCCTCATTCTTCATTCTCTCCAAAAGTATTTAGTGGTTACCTTCAATGAAGCATTGTACTGCTACTAATAGGAATTATGATATTTGTTAAGCCTAAGTAAGTTATGCTTACTGGGTGCCAGGCACTGTAATAAGAACAGGAGTAGGTACAAACAAATTGGATTGGACACAATTCCTGTCCCATATGGCTCTCACAGTCTTAATCCCCATTTTACAGTTGAGATAACTGAGGACTAGAAAAGTGAAATTACTTGCCCAAGGTCATACACAGACAAGTGTCATAGCCAGTGTAAGAACC
Source organism: Tachyglossus aculeatus (assembly GCF_015852505.1). NCBI lineage: Eukaryota > Metazoa > Chordata > Mammalia > Monotremata > Tachyglossidae > Tachyglossus > Tachyglossus aculeatus. Next base: position 265,900 of record NC_052093.1, on the reverse strand, counting down.
CATGACATTCTGACTCCCAGGCCTGTGCCACTAAATCATGTAGCTTCCATAATAGGTGCCCAAGAGAGTAAAAAGAGTAAAATAAAAGTAAAAAATTATGGTCCCTTATCTCAGGGAGCTTACAGTCTAATGAGTGAGACAGAAGCAGCATAGCCTAGGAAAGAGTACAGGCCTGGAAGTGATAAGGGCCTGTTGTATGACCTTGAGCAAGTCATTTCACTTCTCTGGGCCTCAGTTACCTCATCTGTAAAATGGAGATTAAGACTTTGAGCCCTATATGGGACAGAGACTATGTCCAAGCCGATTACGTACCCCAACATTTAGTATAGTGCTTGGCACACAAAAAGTGCTTAATGAATACCACAATTATTATTATTTTTATTAATTGTTCTTATTAACTGAATACAATATAATCAGAGTAGAAGGCAATACTAAAACTATTAAGAAATCCAATAAATGAATAAAGTAATTTATTAAATTACCGGTCCAACGTGTAGTAGCAGCCGGAAGGGTCAACTGAGTGCTGGGCAATAATAGGAAGACATAGAATACAAAAGAACAGAAGGTGCTTTTGCTAATATATTAACTAGTTAATATGGTTGACATTAGACTGTAAGGTCCTTAAGGGCAGATCATATTTTATATTCACACTGTGTGCCTATTAATCAATCAATCAGTGGTATTTACTGATTGTGCAGAGCACTGTCCTAAGCACTAAGGAGAATATAATATAACTGAGTAGTCTAGTAGAATAGCATTATACTCTCAATATATAGGGACCTCATTGTTCTAGTGTCATTAGTGGCTTTTTACGAAGCATAAGGTGGTACTTCAGCCAATCAATCAGTCAGTCAGTCAATGATATTGGGTGCTTATTCATTCATTCATATTTATTAAGCACTTACTGTGTACAGAGTACTGAACTAAGCACTTACAACAGTACAATACAATAATAAACAGTCAGATTCCCTACCAGTAACAAGCTTACAGTCTAGAGAAGCAGCATTGTGTAGTGGAGAGAGCATAGGCCTGGGAGTCAGAAGGTCATGTATTCTAACCTTGGCTCTGCCAATTGTCTGTTGTTTGACCTTGGGCAAGTCATTTCACTTCCCTGGGCCTCAGTTACCTCATCTGTAAAATGGTTGTTGAGACTGTGAGTCCCATATGGGACAGGAACTGGGTGCATCTCGATACCTTTTTATACAACCCCGTTCTTAGTACTGTGCCTAGCACAGAGTTAAGCACATAACAAATACCATCATTAAATAAATACCATCATTTATCAAATAAATAAAATTACAGATACTTTCATCAGTGCTTAATGTCTGAGGAGCACTGAACTAATCACTTGGCATAGTAGAATATAATAGAGTTTGGTAATGATGATGGCATCTGTTAAGTGCTTACTATGTGGAAAGAACTGTTTTAAGCGCGGGGAGCATACAAGGTGATCAGGTTGTTCCACATGAGGCTCACAGACTTAATCCCAATTTTACAGATGAGGGAACTGAGGCTCAGAGAAGTTAAGTGAATTGCCCAAGGTCACACAGCAGACATGGGATGGAACAGGGATTCAAACCCATGACCAAAGCCCATGCTCTTTCCACTGAGCCAAGTTGTTCCTCCAAGCAGCTCCTCCAGGTAGTTCGGACTCCTGCCCTAAAGGACTTTTCAGTTATTAGATTACAACTCATTCATTCAATCATATTTATTGAGCACTTACTGTGTGCAAAGCACTATACTAAGCACTTCGAAAGTCCAATTCAGCAAAAAAATGGATTGTATGGATTACATTCCATAATTATTAAGGCACCATACATAGTACTTGATCCCTTTGTTTTACTTTGGATTATGCTAATAATGATAAGTGACCTTGAGCAAGCCACTTCACTTCTCTGGGCCTCATTTACCTCATCTTTAAAATGGGTATTTGGACTGTGAGCCCCATTTGTGACAGGGGACTGTGTGCAACACAATTTGCTTGCATTCACCCAAGCGTTTAACACAGTGCCTGGCACAAAATAAGCACATAAATACCATAATTATTATTTATTATTATTATTTCCTTACTTCCAGATTTGCTTTTTGTGATTTGTTGGGCCCCTTTCAGAGGGCTGTTGGTTGTTTGAGGTCACTACAAGAGTGATATTTTTAGTTTTCCAGGTTGCTCTCTGATGCTTTGGGGTGGAGGCATACCATTTAACTGATACTACTCTTTCCACAAATGCTAGCCTCCACACACCCATGTGAGCCTCCCGTAATAGTTGAAGGGCAGCATGGACTAGTGGAAAAAACACAGGCTGAGAGACCAAGAAACTTGGATTTTATTCCCTGTTTTGCCACTTCTGGGTAACCTTGGAAAAGTCATTAACTTTGGAAGCAACATGGTTCAGTGAAAAGAGCACAGGCTTGCGAGTCAAAGGTCATGGATTCTAATCCAGCTTTACTGCTTGTCAGCTGTGTGACCTTGGGTAAGTCATTTAACTTCTCTGTGCCTCAATTACATCATCTGTAAAATGGGGATTAAGACTGTAAGCCCCACTTGGGACAACTTGATCACCTTTTATCCTCCCAGTGTTTTAGAACAGTGCTTTGCAATAGTAAGCTCTTAACAAATGCCATCATTATATTATTATTATTAGAAACATTTCTGGGCTTCAGTTCCCTCAAATGGTATCTGATCTGATGATCTTATATCTACCCAAGTGTTCAAGAAGCATGCTAATTAAAGGCACTTCACTAGATATTCTATCCCTTTCCACTAGTTCCTGCCCTATCGATGAAGAGTTTTATAAAGGATAGGCCTGCAAATCGCAAGGAAAGACCAGGGGCTTCTTCAAGTGGATTAGTCTCCCTGGGTTTCCATCGAAGGTCTGGAAAGGGAGAACTCCCCTCTGCTTCGGTAATCCTATCTGTTGCCAACAGGAGACAACTGTTTAGATTTCCAGCATCAACACATGCCTAACCAAAAACACTTTCCCGAGCATCTTACCAAGTGAAGAGTGGGTGTCAGAATCCACAGCCTTGTTAATCATTTCCTTGTGTTTCTTTCAGGTAGACGTTTTGTAAAGGTGAGAGTTTTTCTGCTCTGGGAAATTATTGTTTTAGTGACCAGGGTGATGACTCAGGCTTAGAAAAAAGCCCATTTTCCTTTAACAACCCCCTGCTGACTCAACGACTCAATCCCTTGACGGAATAAGTGCTGAATTAATCCTGGGGCTTTTTGAGGTAGTTACAGTAAAATGTACTCCAGTGGAGAAACACACAGAGACAGTGTGAGGAGAGTTTCAAAAAGCCAAAAAAAGGCCTGTGTCTAGTGTGTGATTCCCTATCTGTTCATGTACCAGGGCTTCTGATTTCACTTTTCTGAAGCAAACATTCAATCCCACCACTATAATTCTGTCTGGCATTAGTGACAGGATTTGAGGATTTGCTTCCCTTAAATTCAAAATACCTGCAGTTTCGGGAAACCCATGAATCATTTCCTTAGATGTTGAGTGCCATCCTCAAGTTGATGTGTTTGTGGTTAATTTGAGCAGCCAGAACTTGCCACTTACTTTGTTTCAACATGTCTATGTCAGCTGTATAACAATGACCCCCATTATGTCCCAGGCTTTAGAGCTTGGATAGAAGAGGCAGTGCCCATAGGGATTAAGTGAACTAAGGAGAAATTATTTAAAGAGCCAATATAGGAGGATCAGAGCTGGGTTGGAAAATTTAAAGACAATGGTGGATTGGAGCAGGAGGTGTTCAGAATGGTAGCAACTAGGGAATGGTAGGTGGGGAGCTTTTAAATCACCCAAGAGTTACTATGGTTGCGATTATACATCCATTTTACTGCAGATGAAGTAAAAGTTGGTTGCCCTATCATGGAGCTTCTCTGACTCAATCTCATTCTATTTATGTAACCACGTTATTAATTTCTCTAATAACTAATACTGTGGTTTATGTTAAGCACTTATTTGCCAAGCACTGGACTGTATTACCACCTGACTAGGTCAGACGCAGTCTCTATCCATGAAGGAGAGAGTACGGATAATTCATCCCCATGTTATAGATGAGGAAACTGAGGCACAGAGAAGTTGTGACTTGCCCAAGGCCACTGAACAGGTAAATGGAACCCAAGTGCCCTGACAGTTAGACCCAAATCCTTACCATTAAGCCAGAAATCCCCACTTGATTGATTCCATGATTCTAGGTAATTTGGGTAAATTTAGTGTACCTGACCACTGTCCAGAAACAAATCCCCTAGTCCCAAAAGTCTTTCTGTTGAAAATTTACTTCTACCCTATAATGCTTTGAAATTGCAAATGCTAACATAGTTAGCTTTGTCTCCCAGTCCCAGAATGGTCTGGATAAGCACAGGTGAAGGAAGGTGAAACTAAAGAGTTAAGAGAAATGCTCAAAAGTAGGATGTGTCACTGTCTGCCCAGTTGGTCAGTAGCCCAGCACATCACTTCTCCCCACTTCCAAGAGGATACTGCTTGGAAAGATAGGAGAGTAGTAGAGAGCCGAGGCATTGGAGAAGGGTGAGGAATGACTTTGGGGAGGCCAGACCTGGTGGATTTAATTTTGTTAATGGCTCTACTCTGAGCCCAGCAATCCTGGCATTTCCAGGAGAAGGGTGCGAGGTGATGTGCTGGTGTCCCCTTACCCCCCTCAATGTAGCAGGTGGTCCTGGGGAGCTTGGGGTGGAGTTGGCTTCTGTGACAGAGAGTGATTGGATTAATCCCAGCTCTGCCTCTTGCCAATTGTGTGACTTTGGGCAAGTCACTTGACAGCCCAGAGCCCCACTTTCCCCATGTGCAGAGGATTATAGGGATTACACTCATTCTCCCTCCCTCTTAAAATGTCAGCCTCGGGACAAGGGCTGTGATCAATCTTCCTTTTCTGAACCCCTACAGTAAGGGGATGAGAGGACAAGGAGGAGCCCACAAAGGAGACTGAGAATGTCTAGCTGGAGATATAAGAGGAGAACCAGGAGAGGACAGAGTCTGTGAAGCCAAAGTTGGAAAGCATGTTGAGGAGAAGGGGGTGGTCCACAGTGTCGAAGGCTGCTGAGAGGTCGAGGAGGATTAGGATAGAGTATGAACCGTTGGGTTTGGCAAGCAGGAGGTCATTGGCGACCTTTTAGAGGGTCGTTTTTGTGGAATGTAGGGGACAGAAGCCAGACTGGAGGGGGTCGAGGAGAGAATAGATGCTGAAGAATTCGAGGCAGCTCGTGTAGCCAGCTCGTTCAAGGAGTTTGGAAAGGAATGGTAGGAGGGAGATGGGGCGATAACTAGAAGGTGAGGTGGTGTCTATAGAGGGGTTTTTTTTAGGATGGGGGAGACGTGGGCATGTTTGAAGGCAGAGGGGAAGGAAGCAGTGGAGAGTGAGTGGTTGAAGATGGAAGTTAAGGGGGGAGAAAGGATGGAGCGTGAGATTTCATGAGATGAGAGGGAATGGAGTCAGAAGCACGGGTGGCTGGTGTAGCTCTTGAGAGGAGGGAGAAGAGCTCCTCTGAGGATACTGCTTGGAAGGATGGGAAACTAGCAGAGAGCCGAGGCATTGAAGAAGGGTGAGGAGTGACTTTGGGGGGGGGTCGGACCTGGTGGATTTAATTTTGTTAATGAAGTAGGAGGCCAGATCATTGGGGGTGAGGGAAGGAGGAGGGGAGGAACTGGGGGCCTGAGATGGGGTGGGGATGATGGGCATGGGTGTCAATAGGGAGGTAAAATAGTTTTGTCCTTTAGAGGAGCGGGCTCTCCTCTGAGTCCAGACTATCTGCGATCACTAACAAAATAAATAGAGTAGTAAATGTGCACAAGTAAGATAAATAAAGTAATAAACCTGTACAAGTATATACACGTGCTGTGCGGAGGGGAAGGGGGTAAGCCTCGGGGAGAAGGAGAGGAAAAAGGGGAGCTCTTTCTGGGAAGGCCTCCTGCAGAAGGTGAGTTTTCGGTAGGGCTTTGAAGGGAGGAATTGAGCTAGTTGGGTGGATGTGTGGAGAAAGGACATTCTAGATTAGGGGTAGGATATGGGCCAGGTGTTAATGGTGGTACAGATACAGGTACAAAGTTATTCTCTTTAAGAACTTGTTTTTATAGGAAAAATGACCTAATATTCAAAATAACAGTTGTCAGAATTTGGGGAAACAAATAAATCTATCAGTGTCCTGACACCAAATCAGTCCCACAGACAGTTATGCATCTGCCAAAACATCCCAACAGGGTAGCCAACCACGATCCCCTTAAAGGCCGGCCAGAAAGCTCACTCAAACGCAGTGACTGTTACTAAATAAAGGGTTTCTACAATTTCTGCCTTCAGTCCCAGTTGAAAAATGTCTCAAATTTACAATAGCACCACTTCAGGGCAAGAATAACATCACAATTTTGTGACTTCCTAATGTTAGGAAGCATTAAGCATTGATAACCAGAAGCTTTTGTTATTTCACTCACTGTTATTAACCACATGCATGCAGTCTTTTTAGGACCTGTGGATGGGCATGGACAATCTTGGGCCTATTTGGGCAGGTATTTAGAGGAGGGAAGAGAAGAGAGAGTCACAGCCAGGTGAAGAGAGTAGCTCTGCATTGTTTTGTATTCAAGTAAATGAAAGAACAACATAAATTTCTTTTTGCCTTGCAAAGCCTCTTCTCTCAAAATAAGCACTAGGAAGACACTTGTAAATCTTCCAGTGTCTCTTGCTGCTTGTTGCATTAACTCTTGTGATAATTAGGCGACTCCCTCTTACCTATCTACTCTCTGCTGCTACATCCCACCTTGTGCCCTCATACAGTCCTTTACCTCATGTATTTTTCTCAATTTATATCGCCCTGTCTAACCCATTAGAGCATAAGCTCCCTGAGAGCGGGAATCAAATTTTATACTTTTACATGTTCCTCGAGCACTAGTACAGTGCTCTGATCCTAGGAAGTTCTAAGTAAATAATGTTGATGTAGCTGACGACAAGGCTAATACACTTTCTTTGAGTCTGGGAGAAAGGTGCTTGGGATCACAAATCCACCTTTTGTTTTCCCCCCTGTATAGAAACCGTGAGCCAAAGGCTTTCTGTCTTATATGAATTTATTTTTTGCTACTGTATTTTTCATTAGTGAATGGAACTTTTCTGAATGAGAGGACAGTGGTACAAATTTAAATCCAGGCTCCCAAGCACCTCCCAAAGGCTGTCCAGTTCTCACTTTGCATAGACATTGCAAACTGCTCCGCTCCTCTAGAGTTTCCTCAAGCCACGTGCTCTATTTCCTTTGTTCAGAGTATGAATTTACTGGAGAAGATGACCTCTCTTTCTTGGGATTTATGCTCTCCATTTATGCTCGCATGTTTCTTTTTCCCACCCTCACAGCAATAAAGTCTGACCCTCACTTGCCTGTGGTGGTGGTGAAACAGCCCAAAGTTGTGAAATGCCTGCTAAGGCTAAGCCATCGGTGTCAAAGGGGTCAATGAATCAATCAATACATTGATGGTATTTGTTGAGCACTTACTGTGTGCTGAGCACTGAAATAAGCACTTGGTAAAGCACAGCACAACAGAGATGGTAGTATACATTATCTAGGCCCACAGGGAGCTTATAATCTAGAGGATATTCGGTAGCCTAACCTAGTAGAAAAAGCATGGACCTTGGGAGAGAGGCCCTGGGGTCTAATCCCAAAACCACCATTTGGCTGCCATGTGACCATGGGCACATCACTTAATACTCTTTGAGGACAGGGATCATGTCTAGCAAGTCTATTGTATTATGCGCTTCCAAATCTCAGTGCGGTGCACTGTACCCAGTGTATACCCCTACAATGCCTATGATTGTGACTCAGTTTCTTCACCTGTAAAATGGGGTTTAAATACCCGGGCTTCCTCCGACACAGACCGTGAGCCCCAGGTGGTATAGGGATTGTGTCTGACCCGATTATCTTCTAATTGTGCCAGCATATACTGCTTGGCACATAGTACCATTTAGCAAATATCACAGTTATTGTTATTATTGGTATTAATGATGATGATAGTTATGACATCAATCCATTAAAAATCACGTTTATCTTTGAATTGGGTGATATGTAAAGTCAGTTTTGTTTTCTAATACAGAAACCTCAACAAGAGAGATGTTACGTTACCAGAGACCTCTGTAAAAGCAATGACGAGTTGGTGGTCTCACCTCCACAAAATCGCCAATATCAGCCCTTTCCTCTTCATCCAAACTGCTACCTGCTGATACAATCTCTCGTTTTATCCTGACTGGGTTACTACAACAGCCTCCTCTCTAATCTCCCATCCTCCTGTCTCTCCCCACTTCAATATATACTTCACACTGCTGCCCGAATTATCTTTGGGCAGAAACATTCTGAGCATGTTATCTGAGCAGGCATTAATATAAGACAGGCATTAATATAAATAAATAAATTACAGCTTATGTACATAAATGCTGTGGGGCTGGAAGGACGGAAGAACAAAGTGAGCAAGTTAGACACACAAAGGAGTGGGGATTAGTCAGAGAAGACCTCCTAGAAGGTTTAATAAGGCTTTAATAAGCCTTTAATAAGGCTTTGAATGTGGAGAGAGTAATTGTCAGATTTGAGGAATGATGAGACAAAGCATTAAGAAAACATCAACGGCAAAGATTTAGAAATGCAAAATAAAACAAAAATTAGTAGGGCACCGTGGCTATAGGAGTTGAATTTCAGGCTTCTCACTTCTCAGTCTAATAGTCACAAACACAGCTATGGTGAATGCTGGACCAGCAGCTGCCTCAACCTTCCCAAGATTTTGTAGAGGTGTCACCAGCCTGCAGTTGCTTTTCTTTGTCCCATTTGGTGGTGAAAGGTAGATCTGGAAGACTCCTGGGTGACACTGTGGATATCCAGTGTGTGTTCACAGGGAGGCAGTGTGGCAATCTGGGCAAGGAGGTTGCCAAAGGACCTGGATATCACATGGAGACGTGGAGGAGCCCCCAGTGGATTGGCTTGGCCATGATGAAGAGAAGCAGCGTGGTTCGGTGGAAAGAGCCCGGGCTTTGGAATCAGAGGTCATGGGTTCAAATCCCGGCTCCTCCACTTGCCAGCTGTGTGACCTTGGGCAAGTCACTTAACTCCTCTGGACCTCAGTTACCTCAACTGTAAAATGGGGATTAAGGCTGTGAGCCCCCCTGTGGGACAACCTGATCACCTTGTCACCTCCCCAGCGCTTAGAACAGTGCTTTGCACATAGTAAGCGCTTAATAAATGCCATCGTTATGATGAAGAAAACCCAAATCCTGAAGGATCTTCTTCCAGGCCCCTCCCATTCCAACGCGTCTTTATGGCCCCCAGGAATTTTTCCTCTTTGGTTCCAGTCTCCCCACTGAGCTCCCTTCCTCCAGCATCTCCACTTTCCAGTCCATACTTCACTCTGCTTCCAGGATCTTTTTAGTGGTATTTATTACATGCTTACTATGTTTCAGGGAATATACTAGGCACTGGGGTTGATAGAAGCTAATTAAATTCAACACATTCAATGTCCTAAATGAGGCTCTTAATAACCATTTTATTAATAAGGAAACTGAGGCAGAAAGGATTTAAATGACTTGTCCAATGTCACAAAGTAGACAAGTAGCATTAGATTAGAACTCAGGTCCTTTGTCTCATGCTCTTTCAACTAGGCCACAGTACTTCTAAATAAATGGTTGCTCTACACAGATCTCCCCATTCCTCAGAAACCTCCAATGTTTGCTGATTCTAATTCTCATCAAGTGGGAGATTTAATTCACTCGATCAACTTTTTCTCTTTTTCTTACTCCCCAGCTTAGTTTAAAAACAACTTGATTCCTATTCTACCTTCTCGCCTCTATTGCCACCTTCCCTACAGTCTTGAAATACCCCCCTTTACAACCTGAAGAATAATGCTCTTCCCATGTAAAAGGCCTTCCAGAAATCACATTTCCTCTAGGATGCTCTCCCTAACTAATCTTAGAACAGTGTTCTGCACACTGTAAGCCCGCAGTAAAAACGAATAATGAATAATGAATAAATAATGAATAATCTCCCGTCCCCACCTTCTGCCTCCCACTCCTGCCAAATACTCATTTAAGTGCCCGGTAAGCACTTGGACAACTTATGCTCATATCTTTATATACTATATCTTCCTCCTACTGGAAATTAACTTCAGTGTTCATCTTTCTAGCTAAATTTCTAGCTCTTGGAAGGGGAAAAGAGGAAAGGGGAGGATTAGTCAGAGAAGGCCTCCTGGAGAATATGTAGCTTTAGTAAGGTTTTGAAGGTGAAGAGAGTAATTGTCAGATATTAGGAGTGATGAGACAAAGCATTAAGAAATGATCAGAGGCAAGGATGGAAGGCCAAGGGATTGCGGGAGAGGGTCATAGCTATTAATTCTTTTGTGCTTTACAAAGGATGTCATTCCATGCTGTACAGAAAATAAGGGTCAACAAATACTATTGATTGATTAATTGTTAACTCATTTATTAACTGGTACATCTGCCTCCTCTTTCTTTTCCTCTTGTTATTTTACTTATGTCTCCCTCTCACATTACATTTTGAACTCCTTGAAGGCAGGAATCATGTCAACTTCTATTATGCTCTCCCAAGCATTTGATGTGGGTCAGTTTGAAAATGGTGTCGCTGCAGATGATAATCATGGTGATGACGATGATGTTGATGATGATGTTAATAATATGGATTTTTGGATCTATGTAGGTAAAGTCACTTGTGGGGTGAGGTGGGAGAGCCATAAGCTACCGCACATAACGACTGACAATGTTCTAGGTTGTTGCATTGTCTTCAAGTGATCATAACTGGAAACAATGTGTCGACTATCTCGGTTGATTTGTACTTTCCCAAGCTCCTATTACACTCCTCTACACAATAAATATCATTGAATAATTTAAAAATGCGGATATGTGCACATCAGCTAGCACATATGTTTGTTGACAATGTCCGTCTCCCCCATGCTAGAGTGTGAGCCCATTGTGGGCAAGGATTGTCTCTATTGCTTTATTGTACCTTTCAAGTGCATAGTACAGTATTCTTTATATAAGCATTCAATAATTACGATTCAATTACTTACAATGATATTTATCCTCCTTCGAGGCACCTGTAGGAAGAGAAGCCTGGAATTGTGTAAGGTCAATCTGGGGTTTCCTTTTATAGTTTACCTCCCTTTTTCCTGTCCATGACCATCCCTGACAACAGGCTCCACAGCTCCGAAATCCATTTATTTAATTTATAATTATAATAATGGCATTTATTAAGCACTTGCCATACGGAAAACACTGTTCTAAGTGATGGGAGTTTGCAACGTAAGGAGGTTGATCCACGGAGTCTTCATCCCCATTTTACAGATGAGGGAACTGAGTCCCAGAGAAGTTAAGAACCTTGCCCAAAGTCACACAACTGACAATTGGCAGAGTAGGGATTTGAACCAATGACCTCTGACTCCATAGGCCATGTTCTTTTCCACTGAGCCATCAGGCAGAAACTCCTCACCCTCTGCTTCAAGGCTCTCCATCACCTCGCCCCCTTCTCACCTCATCACCCTTCTCTCCTTCCACAGCCCAACCCGCACCCTCCGCTTCTCTGTCTTTAATCTCCCTACCATGGCTCATTCTCGCCAATCGCGCCATCGATCCCTGCCGACATCATCCCCATGTCCTGGAATGCCCTTCCTCCGCAAATCCACCAAGTTTGCTCTCTTCCTCCCTTCAAGGACTTACTGAGAAATCACATCCTCCAGCACGCCATCCCAGACTGAGCCCCTTCCTTCCTCTCCCCCTCCATCCTCCCCGTCTGACTTCCTTCCTTTCCCCACAGCACCTGTATACGTGTATATATGTTTGTTCGCGTTTATTTCTTTATTTTTTATTTTACTTGTATATAATCTATTTTATTTTGTTAATATGTTTTGTTTTATTCTCTGCCTCCCCTTCCAGACTGTAAGCCCACTGTTAAGTTAGGGGCATTCTCTAGAATGTTGCCAGCTTGTTCTTCACAAGCTCTTAGTACACTGCTCTGCACACAGCAAGCACTCAGTAAATACAATTGAATGAATGAATGAACTGAACTACGCTGCTTCTCCATAATAATTGTCGTATTTGTTAAGCATTTGATAGGTGTCAAGCAGTTTGCTAAGAGCTGGGGTGAATACAAGCAAGGAATAACAATAACTGTTTTTTTAAGCACTTACTATGTGCAAAGCACTGTTCTTTGCGCTGGAGGGATACAAGATGATCAGGTAGTTCAACATGGACCTCACAGTCTTTGTCTCCATTTTACAGATAACGTAACTGAGGCTTAGAGAAGTGAAGGGACTTTCCCAAGGTAGAACAGCAGACATGTGACGAGTCAGAATTGGAACCCATGACCTCTGAATCCAAACCCACTGTGCCACGCTGCTTCTCGATGGATATGTACATGAGTGCTATGTGGCTGGGAGAAGTGAAGAGCAAAGGGGGCAAGTCAGAGTGAGGTAGAAGAGATATAAGGAAAGAGGGTGCTTAGTCTGGGAAAGCCTTGAAGTGGGAGAAAGTAACAGTTAGTTGGATTTGAGGAGGGAGAGCTTTCCAGGCCAGAGGCAGGACGTGGGCTAGGGGATGGGGTTGAGATAAGTGAGATCACTGCTTAGTACAGTGCTTTGCACACAGTAAGCGCTCAATAAATACGATTGATTAATTGATTGGAAAGAGCCCTCGCTTTGGCACAGTGGGAAGGTAAACACTAGAAGAGCGGGCTGGGCTATAGAAAGAGAGAAACAAGGTGCAGTAGAAGGGAAGCAAGGTGGTGGAGTGCTTATAGCCAATGGTGAGGGGTTTGGGTTTGATGCGGAGGTTGATGGGCAACCACGGGAGCATTTTTGGCCAGTGAGGTGGCCTATCCTGAATAGTTTTATAGAAAAATGATCCGGGTCGCAGAGCGAAGTACAGACTGGATCGTGGAGAAACAGGAGGCTGGGAGGTCAGCAAGGACTTTATTAAGCACTTGGGAAGTACAAGTTGGCAACATATACAGATGATCCCTACCCAGAAATGGGCTAACAGTCTAGAAGGGGGAGACAGAAGTGTACCCTACCTCTGCACATCCACCAAGCTAGGGCTCTTCCCCCCTTCAAAGCCTTAACTGAGAGTTCAACTCACCAAGTAGGCCTTTCCAGACTGAGCTCCCTCCTTCCTCTCCCTCCCCATCCCCCTGTCTTACCTTCTTCCCTTCCCCTCATCACCTGTATATATCTATATATGTTTGTATTATTTATTACTCTATTTATTTTACTTGTACATACTTATTCTATTTATTTTAATATGTTAATATGTTTTGTTTTGTTGTCTGCCCGCCTTTTTCTAGACTGTGAGCCTGCTGTTGGGTAACAACCGTCCCTATATGTTGCCAACTTGTTTTCCCAAGTGTTTAGTACAGAGCCCTGCACACAGTAAGCACTCAATAAATACGATTGAATGAATGAATGAGACGGAAAACAAAACCAAACAATTGAACAGGTGTCAAGTCATCAGAATAAATAGAAATAAAATTAGATAATAATAATTAATAATAATGATGACATTTATTAGCACTTACTATTCTAAGCGCTGAGGAGGTTAAAAAGTAATCAGGTCGTCCCACGGGGGGTTCACAGTCTTAATCCCCATTTTACAGATGAGGTAACAGCACAGGGAAGTTAAATCACTTGCCCAAGGTCACCCAGCAGACATGTGGTGAAGGCTGGATTTGAACCCATGACATTTGACTCCAAAGCGAGGTCTCTATCCAATGAGCCACAATGCTTCTCTGATGTATATAATTAACAAAATAAATAGAAGGGATTAGAACTCAAGACCCTCGTTCTATTCACTACAACATGCTGGTTCTCTGCAAATAAAGGCACCTGTCTCCCACCCAGAGGCTCTGCCTCAAGCAAAAATTACTACCATTTGGAAGTTCGTTTATCCAATCCCCCCATTACTCTCTGGGAAAATAACACCAGGAGGAATGGGAATACCCCCCATGGGGAAAATAACCCTGGGAGGGATGGGAATGTCTCTCCCGCTACATGAAATGACGAATACCTAAGTCTGACACAGATTAAACCAAACGATCAACAACATTTCCCAGTTAGATGACCGTGACTACGATTATCTGTAAACCTGTTCGTACTGATAACTCTCTCAAACTCTAACTTGACAAATCCCAATCGTTTCTTTTAGCTTGATTTCAGACTGATCTAATACCTCTAAGGAGCAAATTCAGCACGAATTTGCAGTGGTTCAACCTTCGAATCCAACAAAGACTCCTCAATCTTGCCTTCAATGCTCCCCATCACCCTGCCCCCTCCTACCTCACCCTCCTTCTCTCCTTCTACAGCGCAACCCACACACGTCTCTCTCCCATAACTAAACTCCTCACTGTGTCTCATTCTTGTCTCTCCTGCCGTCGACCACTGGTCCATGTCTTACCTCTAACCTGGAAGGTCCTCCCTCCACACATCTGCCAAACTAGCTCTCTTTCTCCTAATAATAATAATAATGATAGATTTTATCAATCTCTTACTATGTAAATGGCCCTTTCAAAGCCCTACTGAGCCCTCCTCCGGGAGGCCATATTTACTATTCTATTTTATTTTGTTAACGTGTTTTGTTTTGTTGTCTGTCTCCCCCCTTCTAGACTGTGAGTCTTTTCTTGTATAGGGAACTTCTCTATATGTGGCAAACATACTTTCCAAGTGCTTAGTACACTGCTCTGTACACAGTATAGGGCTCAACAAATAACATTGAATGAGGCCTTCCCAGATTGAGCCCCCTTTTATCCTCCCCTCCTCCTCCTCCTCTTCTCCTCTCCATCACCCCCCACTTATGACCTACCCCCTTCCCCTCCCCAAAGCACTTTCATATACTTGTAAAAATTTATTACTCTATTTATTTCATTAATGTTGTGTATATAGCCATAATTCGATTTATTCTGATGATATTGACACCTGTCTGTTTTGTTGTCTGTCTCCTCCTTCTAAACTTTGAGCTTGTTGTTAGGTAGGGACTGTCTCTATATGTTCTATATTTGTACTTCAAAAGTGCTTAGTACAGTGTCCGGCGCACAGTAAATGCTCAATAAATATGACTGACTGGATGAATGAATGAATGAAATAAGTATGGAGGAGGAGATTAGACAAGCGGAAGCCAAAGCTTGGAAGTATAGCTAATAAATACCTACCACCTCAGTTTTTCTGGGTAGCACACCAGGATCTTTGGCAGATGCCTAGAATATCTGACGCCCACCTTGTCGCTGAAGCCAATGCATTGAGGGACCGTTGGATGGATGAGTGTCTCACTGAGCGTTCATGGGCAGGAGCTAGGTGCTTCACCAATGTACATGGAATGCAAAAATGGATTCTTCCTGGGTAGGAAGCTTTTGTGGTTGGAAACTATGTCATTTTCTATGAGTGAGTAATACAGAAGTGATTTCCTCCCGAATAAGAAATATTAAAGGGTGGGAGCTAAATGCTTCATCACTTGCAAGCAATGCATAAGGGGACTCCTGGGTAGGAAGGCTTTTTGAGTGGGAATTTAGTGCTTCACTTACATGCCAATAATGAGTAAGTATATTTATCCCCGTAAGGAAGCTCCAATATAATTAAATAATCACATTCCTCCTGAAAGGGAAACAACTCACCACCTTCAAAGTAAATAATTTTATCCTTCCCAAAAGGGAAGATCAATTTGACACACAGAATATATTCAACCCTTAAATCCAGCCTCTTTCTCTCACAGTGGAGATTTCTGAATCCATTCCGTGTTGATAGGTGAAAAGGGACCAAAACAGAAAAGGGACCAGAAAAGGGACCACAACCAGAACTGTGGACAGATTGGAAGCACGATTTCAGATTTCAGATAAATGCTCTAGACTGGGCCCCACACTGTCTGAATGCTTTAGGTTTGATCTCCCAAGCAAAGTGGCCTTGTGGAAAGAGTCTAGGTCCGGGGTTCAGAAGGATTTGTGGTCCTATATTAGTTTTACTACTTGTCTGCTGTGTGACCTTGGCAAGTTACTTCACTTCTCTGTGCTCAGTTATCTCATTTTTAAAATGGCGATTGAGACTGTAAACCACTTGAGGGACAAGGTCCCACCTAATTTGCTTGTATTTCTCCCAGAGCTTACTACTGTGACTGATGATGATGATTAGGAAATCAGTCCATATGGAGGTGAAGGGGAAACCACTAGAGGTTCTTGAGGAGTGGGGAGATATATACTTAATATATTTTTTGTAAAATGATCTGGGCATGAATGAAATATCGGCTGGTGTGCGGACAGACAGGAGGGAGGAAGGTCAGCAAATATGGCATATAAATTAACCAAGGCAGGATATTAAAAGTGCTGGAATTAACATGGCTGCAGTTTGGATGAAGAGGAAATGACATATTTCACCAATGTTGAAAAGGTAGAACCAACTGTGATTTGACTGAGTCGGGTGTGTTAAGGAGAAGGACAAGGCTACAGGTATGACAGATAAGAAGTACAATGATGTAGTCTACAGCAATGCGGAAGACTGGAAGAAGTGATTTGGGAGAGCTATTGAGGACATTTTAAATTTGACGTGCTGGTGGGACATCCAAGTTGAGATATCCTGAAAGTAGGAGGAAAATGTAAGGCTGCAAAGAAGGAGAAGTCAGGGTTGGAGACGAAGGTTTGTGATCCGTAAGTTTAGAGATGGAAATTTAAGCCGTAGGAGCAAATGAGTTCTTCAAGGGAGTCGGTGTAGATTGAGAATAGAAGAGTACCCAGACTGAGCCTGACACAGCTCCAGTGTCAATGGTGGGAGGCAGAGGAAGAGTCTGTGAAAGAGACAGAAAACAGCCACAGAGATAAGAGTAGAACCAGAAGAGGACAGTGTCAATGAAGCCAAAGTTGGATAATGTTTCCATGTTTAATAATGTTAATGTTTATAATGTTTATAATGTTAATGTTAATGTTAATAGTGATAATGTTTAATGTTGGTCCACAGAGTTGAAGACAGTGAAAGGTTAAATAGGGTTAGGATAGAGTCGAAAGCCATTGGATTTTGCAAGAAGATCATTTCTGTGAAGTGAAGTTGGCAGAAACAAAATTTCAGGGGATCATGGAGAGAATTGGAAAGAAAGTGGAGACAATAGACTCAAGAAGTTTGGGTTTGGACACTAATTAAGGGATGGAGATTTGAGAGCGGTAAAAAAATCAGAGGTCTCTGTGGGGGAACATAATAGGATTGTGGTGAATATGGGAGAGAAATAGGGAAGAGGTTGTGGTCAGACAGAGTGATTTTGAAATTTGTGAGGTTTAGAGACTGTGTAGTGATTAGAGATGATGAGATCAAACACATAACCAAAGTTGATGAATGGGTGTAGTGAGGTAGAGCAGGACAGTGAATGTGAAAGGAGATGCAGTCAGCAGAAGGGTCATCCTGGAATACTGATATGGATATTGAAGTCCCCAAGGATCGATGCAGGTATGGAGAAATTTAAAAAAGTTAGAAAGAGTTCAAAATTGTTCAGAAAGTTGGAGGACAAATCTGGGTTGGAGCAGAGGGTGGGCAGTAGATGAATGGAGGGAGGCATAGGGAAGTAAAATGACTTGCCCAAGGTTACCCAGCTGGTAAGTGGAAGAACTGAGTAAAACTCAGGGACTCTGGCTTACAGATCAGTGCTTTATCCACCAGGCCACACTGTTCCAGAGGCAATACGAGTGTCAAAAAGGAATGATATAAAATCACTCATCCTATCCCACCTGGTTAACTGCAACAACCGCCTTGCTGACCTCACAGCCATCTGTATCTCCCCAGTCCAGTCCATACTTCTCTCTGTTGCTCGGATCACTTTAGTACAAAATGGTCAGGCCATGTCAAACCTCTACTGAAAAAACTCCAATGGTTCCCCATCCACGTCAGCATCAAACAAAAACTCCTCACCATTGGCTTTGAAGTAGTCAATCACTTTGCCCCTTCCTATCTCCTCTTGCTACTCTCCAACTACCATCCAGCACACTCACTTCACTCCTCTAATGCTACACTTTTCACTGTGCCTTCATCTCATCTATCTTGTCATTGACCCCCTGCTGAAGTCCTGTCTTAAGCCTGGAACACCCTCTTTCCTAAAATTTGACAATTACTCTTCGCCCATTTCAAGACCTTATTGAATGTACATCTCCAGGAGGTCTTCCCTGACTAAGCCCCTATTTCTTCTTCTCTCACTCCTGTCTATGTCACCCTTACTTCCTCCCTCCGTTCTTTTCCCCTACCAGCCCAATGGCTCTAATGTAAATGTGTGTCTGTTTATTATTGTGTTATACTCTCCCTAGTTCTTAGTACAGTGCTCTGAACACAGTAAGCACTCAATAAATACAACTGAATTAATGAATGAATGAGTGCTTTAGATTAATGAGCACAGGTAGGGGAATGAAAATCCTCAGCTTTCAAACAACTCAATTAATAGAATTTATTGAGTCTCATCTGTGTGCAAAACACTACAGTGGGGGTTTGGGAGAGTATGGCATAATCTACGTTTTCTAGGAGCTTGCAATTTTGCAGGGAGACAGACAAGAAACAAATTTACAGATAGAAAAAATTAATCAAGTATATAAATATTGGCACAAATGTTACAGAGGGTTGTGAATAGTTTAATGTTCAAAATAGCTTGAGGAAGGACATGGAAAAGTAAAGTATGAAATGAGGGGGAGGAGAAAGGAAATAGGAGGGAGGGGAAAAGAAGAAATGAAAGAGGAGGGGGAATTGGAAGAGAAGTAAAGAAGAAAGGCAGAAGGGAAGGAGAAAACCTTGTGGGGCGTGGAGAAATGGAGAAAGAGAAGGAATGAAGGGAGAGGGAGTGTTGGGCGGAGAGAGGTAAGGAAGTAGGAAGATGCTTAGGAGAGGTATCACCTGAGAATGCTCTCTACAATAGAGTGAAGCCAGCTTGAACTCATAGTTCCACTAATCACTGCTGATGATCATGTACTGGAAAATATTCTGCTTCCGAAACTAACTGCATCCTCTTGGGTCTGACTCATCTGAAACCAGACTGCGAGGCAGGCACTCACATCTGATAATAAAACACCAGGCTAGCCGATTATATAAGTATTCCCTTCAAGAGCCAAATGACTGGATCCAAAAAGCACACTGCGAGTCTGCTGTGAGCACAATCCAGGCAATATAATCCCAAATACTCAATCACTTCTGCTCCATATTTCAATTGATTTATGAAAACATACTGCTGTATCTGTGAGCCACTCTGTGCTCTTGCACAGTGGGAGGAAACATAGCGAGAAGTTCCCTGAAACATCAAATATTTGCCTTGAAGGCAAGAATTGAAAAAAAGGGAAATTGGTCTTTTATTACTATCTAATTGAATTTGTTTCCGCTATTAAATTGGCCACACATTCATAAATCTGGGACAGGTTTTCCAAACCAAATAAACATAACAGGACCTACAGTAAAAGGTCTCTTTCTTTCAAGGGAGGTCACAGTTTTTCAATACTTGGTCTTGATCATCCTCTGGACCCAAAGAGGATGTAGGCCATTGTACTCTACTTCATAACTGGGGAAACCGAGGCTCAGAGAAGGTAAGCAGACGGCCCAAAGCCACACAGCACATTAAGGAGGGAGCTGATAAATCTCAGACATATTTCATTTTGCTTCATTGTGCAAATGGGGAATGGTCCTGATCTATTTTAAAAATGTTTGTGGATTTTTGCCACACACCTTCAAATCGGTCAATTGGTCAATAAATTGTATTTATTGAGAACTTACTGTGTGCAAAGGCCTGGCCTTAGTGCTTGGGCGAACACAATAGAACAGAGTTGGTAGACGTAATCCCTGCCCACAAGGAGTTCACATTCGAAATGAGGAGGTAGATATTAAAATAATTTAGGATACGGAGCCCACAACGGGCTCACAGTTTAGGTAGGAGGGAGTAAAATTTAATAGCCATTTTACCGTTAATGAGGCCACAGGTGGCAGCCAAGATGCGGGCACTGAGTTGAGCATGACATCACACATGTTGTGCCAGACCCTGACATCACCCAGACCACTTTCTGACATACAGCCAAGCTCTGCTGAACCAAGAACATTTCTCCAAGGGATCTTTCTGACTTCCCATGACTGGCTCTGAAGTTGTCCTGTTCTCTTCCCAGCTCTATGTGAATACAGATGTTTCTCCGAAACATGGGGAAGGTAGGCTGGGTGCTGAAAATAAAAATTGCTTGAATAGAAGTGCCTGTGGCCAGAGTAATACCGAACAGGGCACAGACCAGGTGGAAACTGAAGTGATACTGAGCTAAGAGCAAAACAGCATGGCCTACTGGAAACAAACTAAGCCTGGTGTCAAAGGACCTGGGTTCTAGTCCAGCTCTGCCACTTGTCAGCCGTGTGATCTTGAGTAAGTTGCTTCACTTCTCTGTGCCTCAGTTCCCTCATCTATAAAATGGTGATTTAATGTCTATTCTCCCTCCTATTGTCTGAATCCCAGGTGGGACCTATTGATTTTGTATCCATCCAGAGCTTAGTGCTAGACTCATAATAAGTGCTCAAAATGCCATGATCATTACTAGTATAATTATAACACTGGATGACTGGCACTGTTTACATGGGTCCTCGTCTCCCAGCCACAATGCCACTGCTTGGTGAATGTCTTCTGCTCATCTATTTGGAACACCATCGCACCCAACGCCTGTCTAAAGGACCAATTTTCTGTTCTTTTTCACTCTCATCTCCTGCTTTTTGGTAACGCTAATTCTCTTTATTTCACAGGACAATCTTACGGCCTTTCCCCTGGTTTTTGAACTCCCACCCTGGCCCAAACCATCCATCTTCTAGTTGTTTCATGTTTTTCACAGTTTTTGATGGTCTATACCACTTTCGGTCCAACACTCTAAAGTTGCCCAACAATATTTTTATTGCAATGCTGCAGCATTTCATGGGGATTGTGAATCACTGTCTGGGCCCTATTAATAATGACCTGGTTGGACTGCATCTCGTTTTGTGGGGAAGCAGAATGGTACCACCATGGACTGAATGTCTGAAACCATCACCAACAGGGCAGGATGTGGTGAGAACTCTCTGCCAAGACTTCAAGTCTCCAACCTTTGTAAGCAAGGCGGGAAAATGATAGCATGTTGGGCAAGGAGGGAACATAGTAATGCTCAGGGAAAAATAGGGAAAGAGAAACCATGTTGATTTAGCCAGAAAAGTCAGGGAATGCCAAAAATTCAGTTGCTAGCACTCAACAATCTAGTAGTTGTTACGAGCCCTGCCGGTTCATACACACCAGGGTCTTCCTGGGGCAGCCTCAGCGACATGTGGTAGAAGTCAATCCACACTTCTGGATCACCGAGGTTACTGTGAAATTTTTTTAACTTAATTTTTATCAAGGTGTAAGGGATTGACACGGACACACACCTCACTCACTTCACTACCCAAGTGTCCAATATTTGTTTGTGGTCAAAGGAGACTGTTCCGTCAATGCTTCATTTCGCTTCCAAGTGCTCTTGCCTTCTGCTGCTTTAGAGTGCTGCTCTCTTGCTGTTTCAACGTCTTCTCTTCTTGCTTCTTTGCATGTCTCCAAGCTCTGCATGCCTCCATGATGTCTCTGAGTAACCCCCAGGTGTGCCACCTTTGCGTGCCTCAGACCAACAACCTTTTATCTAGCTTAGGCGTGGCAGGTGTGGCACTATGCAGCAGTCATTGATTGATCCAGGTCCGTTAGCGGGTAGAACAGGGAGAATAAGCCACGCTTCCCAAATGCTCCAACCCCACAAACCCACAACCACCTGCCTCAAATAGAGTGCTGCAGTACCTCATCAGTCTCTTCCTTCTTGTTGATGTTCATGAGATCATAAACATCCAGGAAAACAGCAGCTTGCCGTGGTATAACCACAGTAGTAGTGTCTGTTTGGAGCAAATTTCTCATTGTCCCAAGAGTATACCTATTCACAGCTGCTGCTCTGACAGAAATCTTAGAGAGTCCCACTCCTCACTAAAAGTGGATTCTGGAAAGCTGTGTAGGGGTTAGAACATGGACCGGGGTCTCAGAAGGACCTATTTTCTTCTCCCGACTCTACCACTTGTCTACTGGGTGGACCTTGGGCAAGTCACTTCACTTCTCTGGGCCTTATCTGTAAAACGGGGATTAAGACTGCGAGCCCCTTGCTTAGAACAGTGCTTGACACATGGTAGGTGCTAAACAAATACTATTATTATCATCATCATCATCATCATCGTTATTATTATGCAGGACAGCATGCATTGAGGTCCAGTGGGAAAGGTAGACTGGGGAGATAGTAATGATTCAGGAGTCTGATTCCCTACCTCTCTTCACAGTCCCGCATGCTACAGTCGACCCAGGTGCTACTGTAGTGGGAGTTGAGGTATTTATTAAGAATTTACTCTCTGCTGGGACTCCCTTTTCCAGCTGTTGCGCAGGAGGTCTGCACAGATTCCTGGCCCAATGCTCAGAGCAGTATTTCCCACACATGTTGATAGCAGTAAGGTATACACATTAGGCACTTATCTATGACGTGTTGCAATACACACATGCTAATTAGTTCAGGCACAGCCCCTGGGGTTCAAAGATATAGGGTTCATACCCTAGAGGATGGAGTGTGGGTATCTCATTATACTTTTCCAGATAAGGAAATCGAGGCCCAAGGAAATAAAGTCACTTGCTCCTGGATGACTCAGGAGGCCAATGGCAGAACTGACACTTAAACTCAGGTCGTTTCTCTACTTTCTGGTTCGAGTTCATTCCACAAATCCATTTAACATCTTTGTTGTTGCAGAGCTTTTTTTTATATCATTTGTTAAATGCTTACTCTGTGCCAAGCACTGTACACTGCTGGGGCAGGTACAAGCTAATCAGGTTGAATGCATTCCATTTCTCACATGGGGCTCCCATTCTTAGGCTCCATATTACAGATGAAATAATTGAGGCACAGAGAAGTTAAGTGATGTGTCCAAGGCCACACAGCAGACAAGTGTTGGAGTCTGGACTAGAAGCCCGGTCCTCTTAACCCCCAGTCATGCGCTCTATTCACTAGGGCACACTGCTTCTCATCAGACCTATTTCCTTCCTAATTCCTGGTGGTGGGCATCTGGGAGGGAGAGGACACTATCTCGCACTGATGGTCTTATCTGTTCATACATGCATTCATTCAGTCGTATTTATTTAGCCCTTACGGTGTGGAGAACACTGTACTAAGCACATGGAAAGTACAATTTGGCAACAAATAGATACAATCCCTGCCAAAACAGACTTACAGTCTAGAATGTGGGCGACAGTAATCAAAACAAGTAAACAAGTATCAACACAAATAAATAGAATTACAGAAAAATCCCATCATTAATATAAATAGAATTACAAATATGTACATATATACACAAGTGCTGTGGGGGGCTGGGAGGTAGAGCAAAGTCGGGGCAATGGGGAGGGCAGGGGGAGCAAATGAAAAGGGGGGCTTAGTTTGAGAAGGCCTCCTGGAGGAGGTGAGCCTTCAGGATGGCTATGAAGGTCGGGGGAGGGAGGGAGATTGTTAGTATTATATTTGTAAAGTGCTTACTATGTCCTGTTCTAATCACTGTCCTCAGTTCCCCCAGGCAAGTGGAAGTCTCTTCCATCCTCCAGGAACACCAATCAGTTGTCCACAACCGACCCGCTCAGACAATTAAGAAGTCATGGAAAAGTGAAGGACCAGCACCTCATATTTCACCATGATGTTGGTCAGATCTTCTGCCAGGTGGGGCTGGGATAATACCTTTTCCCTTCCCCACAGTGCAGCTCAATCCACAGGTCAAGTCTCTCCAAGCTCTTTTGCGTCACTGGTGCATCACTTAGCATTGGTACATTTAGCCCGTGTGCAAGAAAAGGATGAAACTCTGCAGTTAAGATGAATCATTGGTGTAATTTTGAGTCATTGGCATAAAGGAAGAATTTCCTTTTCTAAGGAAATTGAATTACTTTTCTTAAATAATAGTATTTCATTCATTCAATCGTAATCTTTGAGTGCTTACTGTGTGAAAGGAACTAGTGCTTTCTATGTCAAGAACTGTACAAGATACAACGTCAGTATATCTTGCCTATCTTGCCACGAACTCTCTGCACATCCTCTTTCTAACCGGGAACTCGTTTCACTTCTCTAACCATCTTCAAAACACTGCTAAAATCAGATCTCCTCCAAATGACCTTTCCTAACTAAGCCTTCATTTACCCATTCTATTCACCCTCTCCTCTGCATCACCTACGCATCTAAGTCTGTATCCTCTAAGCACTTTAAAACACCACCTTTAAGCCTCATTACACCTATGGACACATCTTTATACTCTGCCACTTCCCGCATCCATAATTTATTTTAACGTCAATTTAACTTTCTTGATTGGAAACCACTGGAGGGCAAGGAAAATGTCTACTGTATTGTGCTTTACCAAGAGTTTAATATACCCAGCATTAGATAAATCCGATTATCTCTAAATCTCTCTCCAGGTTTCTAACAAGGCTACTCTACTCACACAGTCAACATTTGACCTGGACATTTCACATGGTTATCCAGACTTCTTAGCATTCTGTTCCATTTCTACTATCCAGTTGGACTACACCAGAGGGCAGGTCAAGTGATTGTGAAGCCAACCCTACTCTCCAAGATAATCCCCGCTGAAATCTGTCCAGACACTGGCCAGCCATTTTCAAGACATTATTCATTTCATGATTGTTATACTACAACTGATTATACAGAGTTTTGGAGAGGGACCAAATTAGAGAGTGCCATTTGATTTAAAGCACCTAGAACTAACTGGCTCTCGGAAAACTCTGGCACTGTCCTCTCTCACCATTGTCTGACCAATTGCTGGCAGAACAAAATTATTTTCTCCCCCATTTATTGCCATGTGGGGAAATGTTAATTAATATTAAGACAACCGTGACTATTAAGCTACCAACTCTCTCTCTCTCTCTCTCTCTCTATATATATATATATATACATATATATATATATAGAGAGAGAGAGAGAGTTGGTAGCTTAATAGCAAACTAGAAATATATATAAATGTATATATATATTTATATATATTTATTTATATATAATTTTAAAAAAGAAAACATGAGAATGTATCATTGTTAGGTTATTTTACCTATCCCAAAGATGAAATTTCACTGACTAGGAGACCTATTTTTTGTGGATAAATTTTCAAATTTTTAAATTTACTCTTTGAGACTTTACTATTCACCTCCTGCGTTTATAGTGTGAGATGGAACTCTGACTTTTTTTAATGGTATTTATTAAGTACTTACTGTGTTCTAAGCACTGGGGTACATACAAGCTAATAAGGTTGGACAAAGTCCCTTCCCACATAGGGCTCACACTCTTGATCCACATTTTACAGATAAGGTAAAGAGGCACAGAGAAGTTAAGTGACTTTCACAGCGTCACACAGCAGACAGGTGGCATAGTTAGGATTAGAACGCAGGTCCATCTGACTCCTAGACTCTTGCTCTTTCCACTGGGTCATGCTGTTTCTCATTAGTGTGACTTCAGATTGCATTTAGATTTCAAATGCTTTGACAATGTTTTTAAATTGTTGAAAACAAGTTGTGATTGTGTTTAACATTCTGTCCAGAAAAGTAGAGTAAAGAAGTAAGACAGCAAGCAGAGGAAATGCAGGAGTCTTGTGAATAAGTTGAAAGAAGTTTTCTAAAAGAACAGCTGTCTATGGTGTTGAGACTGTATTAGCCGTTGGAATTTTTTCTTCTCCGGGCTATGAAACCTCTCTGAATGGAAAAGGCACTTTAAAAGCAAAATTTCGAAGACCTAGAAAAAGACTCTAATGGTCTTTTTTCTCGGACTCAGCCAGGAACATACATCGAGTCTCCATCTCCAACCTGATCTCTCTCCTTCTCTCTCATTTCTTCCTACCTTCAGGACATTGTCACAAGCCCCACAGTTCATACCAACAGGACTTTCCTGGACAAGGGGAGACTCAGTGACACCTTGTGGAAGTTAAACCACATCGCTGCCCACCAAGTGTAATGTGAAAAGTTTTTTACTTGCTTTTATCAACATGCAAAGGAGTGACACACTCATACACTAACTCACTTCACCAAACAAGGGTCCAATACCAACCTGTGGCCAAAGGAGCCCTTTCTCCTAATGCTTCTTCTTCCTGCTTCCAAGTGCTGCTGCCTTCTGTTGCTGTCTTGCTACTTCTGCTGCTCTCCTGCTACTTCTGCTGCTCTCAGCATACTTTCTTCTTGCTTTCTTCTTGCTACAAGTTTCTGCTCCTCTCCATGCTATCTCCAAGAGCCCCTCTCTTTCAGGATCAATCAATCGTATTTATTGAGCGCTTACTATGTGCAGAGCACTGTACTAAGCGCTTAGTGGATGGCTTTGAGGATGCCTCAAAGCCACTACCATAGACATGGCAGCTGTAGCTAGGAGAGAAACAGGGAGAGGGAGAGAAAGACATGCCGCCCTCCACAATGCCTCCCACAGGCCGACAATCACCTGTCTCGAGTAAAGTTTTGAAAATTTCTTCCTTGTTGTTCACGGCATCACAGTTAACCACATAAAAAGACAGCTTATCATAGGTTCAGTGCAAACATTCCTTCATGAGGGTCCCATTAACACCTCAAACTTAACATGGTCAGAGCAGAATTTCTCCCTCTGCCCCTCCGCCAAGCTAGCTCTCTTCCTCCATTCAAGGCCCTGCTGAGAGCTCATCTCCTCCAGAAGGCCTTCCCAGACTGAGCCCCTTCCTTCCTCTCCCCCTCGTCCCCCTCTCCATCCCCCCATCTTACCTCCTTCCCTTCCCCACAGCACCTGTATATATGTTTATATGGTTGCACATATTTATTACTCTATTCATTTATTTATTTATTTATTTATTTCACTTGTACATTTCTATACTATTTATTTTATTTTGTTGGTATGTTTGGTTCTGTTCTCTGTCTCCCCCTTTTAGACTGTGAGCCCACTGTTGGGTAGGGACTGTCTCTATGTGTTGCCAATTTGTACTTCCCAAGTGCTTAGTACAGTGCTCTGCACATAGTAAGCGCTCAATAAATACGATTGATTGATTGATTGATTGATTGTTCCTCTGATTCCCAGTCCCAGGCTCTTTCCACTTTGCACTTAGTAGGTGCTCAGTTAATACCTTCAACTGATTTATCAACTGAAGAGCAGCAATCTCAACGACATCCAGAATGAAAAATACCACAAAATTGGCACTCGTTTGCAAAACGGGAATCGAGGCTGTGGAAGATGTTGACCTCCACCACCCCCTCCCGTTTCTTCTCGTGGCACAACACTGGTGATCAGAGACTGGCAGATTGGCCACAGCCGAAATCTGATCCCTGGTGAGATTTTCCCAACCCCTGCACCTAGGTTGGGCTTGAGTTGCGCAAAGGCCCCCTTAGGATATGGGGAACCCATGGCATCCTAAGCACCCAGTCAGAGACTCCTGATCCCAACTATCTGTGATCAGCCTAGTTACCCTGGTGGCTGAAGATGGGCTTGTACCCCTCTTCCTCTGCAAGGAAACATGAATCCTGACCTCTAATACATATTGGTAAAATGCTTTCTCTCCACAAATCCCCGTTCTTTGTGTTCTGAAGAAACAATTGACTTGCATTGGTCTAAATTGGTCCTAAAGTAGATTGGAGTTTTCTGTGCCCCAGTGCTAGACAGCTTTGGGAAGAGAGAGGCAGGGCAGGTTTCTGAGGATTATAGTCTCCAGTAGAACTGAATGTGGGCTTCCCACTCACTAGGGATTAGAGACCTTGACTCAGAAAGCTACAATCCCCATCTTGCCCACTTGGTACCAATTCCAATACCATCTAATCCTCCTTTCTCTGGGTCCATGAGAGAGTGTAATTTGCATAAGAGGCATTTGGTGGCTTTACAAATTTGTCTTGGTGTCATATCAGTGTCATACCAATCTTGGGAGAAGAGATTGAACTACAGTGCTACATGGAACCAGTGTGGAGATCTGCACAGGTGGCGAGTTGAGAGACCATTAGAGAAAGGGGAAAAAAGTATTTTTTAAATAGAAAGAAAACAAAAACAAGAGGGCAGGCGGACCCGACTTTCTTGCTTACCGCACTCCAGATGTTGCACCAGACAGAGCCTTAGCACGATGGGCCTTGAGTATCACAAACCCTCAGGACCTGGAGTCTGTCTGGGGAGGAGTTCCAGGAGCTTTCCTGCTTTCCCTGCTTTTGTTTCTATTCTGGAGCCTGGGCTAATGAGCCAGGAGAGTGGAGGAAAATGTACCTCCTTTCTTTCCTCCTGCTGCCACTAACGTGTAAATTAGGTACATTCACCTAAACAGGCTTCGGTTTCAGAGGAAACCACATGCACGTGGCCCCACTGGAAAGTTCACTCCCCACATGTGTTCATGACAGTTCACTCCCTTCCTCCCGTTAAGCTTCAGGGAAAGTCCTTCCTCACTACTCCTTGGCACTGTCCACTGCTGGGGAGACTGGAAGACGTAGTGTTTTATACTTTGAAACAATCCATCAATAGACATTATAAGCCTTTCATTTGTCATTTGGTCATTTCATCACATTTCACAGTGAAAAAAATGCACCAACCTATTGTGAAACCCTAGAAGAAAATAATAGAGTTGAAAGACACAACACCTGCCCTTGAGGAGCTAACAATCCAGTAGGAGAGACAGACACTGAAATAACCTACAGGTTGGCAAAGTAACAATCTAATTGATCATATTTATTGAGCACTTACTATGTGCAGAGCACTGTAAGCAGGACTTGGGAGGGTACTGTGCAACAGAATTAGTGGACATGTTACCTGCCCATAATAAGTTTACATTCTAGAGGATGTTCATGTTTATGATGATGATAGTATTTGTTAAGCACTTATTTTATGCCAGGCACTGCACTAAACGTTGAAGAGAAAACAAGCAAATCGTGTTGGATACAGTCTCTATCCCACATGAGGCTTACAGTCTCAATGCCCATTTTACAGATGAGCTGCAGAGAAATTAATGACTTGCTCAGAGTCACATATCAGACCAGTGGTTTAGCTGGGATTAGAATCCAGTTCCTTCTGACTCCTAGGTCCATGCTCTATCCATTTGGCTATGCTGCTTCCCTTTGTACATAAGTAAACGCTTAGTACAGTGCTCTGCACAAAGTAAGCGCTCAATAAATACGATTGATTGATTGATTGATTGCTCTATACACAGTAAGTGCTCAATAAATACGATTGCATGAATGAATGAATAAATGCTACTGAGTGGTGAGGGTGAAACAGAATCAGACAGAAACTCCTTACCACTTGCTTTAAAGCACTTAATCAGCTTGCCCCATCCTACCTCACTTCACTTTCAGTAATCTACTATAGCCCAGCCCACACTCCTCTCCTGTAGTGCCAGTTTACTCACTCTGACCTGATCTCAACTATCTCTCTAGCGACCCTTTTGCTATGTCATCCACCAAGCCTGGAATTCCCTCCTCCTCCATATATACAAGACCCCCATCTCTCCACCTTCAAAGCATTAGTAAAGTCACATCTTTTCCAAGAGGCCTTCCCCAATTAAGCTATCTTTTCCCAGCTTGCTCTCCTTTTTGCATCATTCATTCATTCAATCATATTTATTGAGTGCTTACTGTGTGTACTTGGAATTGTGACCTTTGAATATTTGAAATTCACCCCATCACCAACCCCAAAGCGCTTATTTGCATATCTTTAAATTTAAAATTTTATTAATTAATTAAAATAATTAATTAATTAAAATAACAAAAATTATAAATTACTTATTTATTCATATTAATCCTTTCTCCCCCTCTAGACTATAAACTCATTATGGGCAGGGAATGTGTCTGCTAATTCTCTTGTACTGTACTGTCCCAAGTGCTTAGTACAGTGCAGTACAGCACTTAATAAGCACTTAATAAATATCACTGATTGATTGATTATCTGCATGCTGAAGTGGAGGGAGGAGGGGGAATGGGGAGAGGAGATGAGATATTGATAAAGGAAGACCTCCTGGAGGAAATGTGATTTTAGAAGCACTTTGAATATGGGAGAGCAGTGATCAGGGGAAAGAGTTCCGGGTAACAACAACAATAATAATAATAATAGTACTTGATAAGTGCTTACTATGTGACAAGCACCATTCTAAGTACTGGGGCAAATACAAGTTAAGCAGGTTGGGAACAGTCTGTCTCACACGCGGCTCACACTCTTAATTCTCATTGTACGGATGAAGTAATTGAGGTCCAGAGAAGCAAAGTGACTTGCCCAAGGTCACACAGCAGACATGTGGGAGAATCAGGATTAGAACCCAGGTCTTTCTGACTCCCAGGCCTGTGCTTTATCTACTAAGCCATGTTGTTTCTAGAAGAGAGGACATGAGCAAGAGGTGAGCAGTGAGAGAGATGAGAATGAAGCATAGTGGGAATATTGGCTTGAGAGGAGCAAAGTATGCAGGCCAGGTGTACTGGGAGAGGACTGAGGTTAAGTAAGGGAGAAAGAGTTGATTGAGTGCCCTAAAGTCAGTGTTTTGATACAGAGAGGGATGGGCAACCACTGGAGGTTTGGGGGGAGTGGGGACATGGGGAGATGTGCTCAAAACCCGCCCATAATAGTGGTTTTTGTTAAGCACTTACTATGTGCCAGGCACTCTACTAAGTGCTGGGGTGGATACAAACAAATCATACTGGAGACAGTTTCTGTCCCACATGGGGCTCACAGTCTTGAGCCCCATTTTACAGATAAGATAACTGAGGAACGAGAAGTGAAATGACTTGCCTAAGGTCACACAGCAGATAAGTGATGGAACTGGGATTAGAACACATGATCTAGAACTCTCAGGATCATGCTCTATCCATTACACCATGATGCTCCAACAGTCTTCTGTCAGACTAATCTTGTATTCAGAACTCAATCAACCAATTAATAAGATCTATGTAACACCTACTGTGTGTCAAGCACCATACTGAGCACTTTGGAGAGTACACTAGTGGCAGAAGATGTAATACTTGGGTAAGTCCCTTAACTTCTCTGTGCCTCAGTTACCTCATCTGTAAAATGGGGATTGAGACTGAGCTCCAAGTAGGAAATGGACTTTGTATGCCCTGATTAGCTTTTATCTACTACAGCGCTTAGCACATAGCAAGCACTTAATTAATGCCATTTTTTAAAAATCCCTTTCTTCAAGGAGTTTTTAGTCTAGAAGGGAAGATAGATACAGATTAAAAACGAATGGAAATTTTAAAATCCAAGTTATATGAATTCATTCATTCATTCATTCAATCATATTTATTAAGCCCTTACTGTGTGTAGAACACTGTACTAAGCACCTGGGAAATACAAGTTGGCAACACATGAATGATCCCAGAACAATCCTTGCCCTTTGTCCTCCTGGCTCTAAGGCATCCAGCTCAGCTGGCTTCAGTTGGTCTCCTTGGAATCGCTAGAGGAGGAATGGATGAAATTGTTGAACCATGCAAGACCCCCCCAGGCTCCTCGTCACCCTCTTCCCCCTCCTGCAGGAAGCCCAAGTTATAATCCCAAAGGGAAGGTATGTTTGACGCATTCCAAACCCTTCCTCCCACCCACCCCTGGAGCCCCTAAGTGCATGGGTGCACGATGTTGGTATAACCTTCATCTTTAACCAGGACAGCAGATTTCTGTGGAAAGAGCTGACAGCTGAGCTGGATCCATCGAGAACATCTGGCTCAATGGGCAGCTGTTGCCCCAGTTCAGATCCTGCAGGTTGCCCTGCTGGGGCTGTGCTATCTCAGGGTGAAAAATCATGTGGCTGATGCTGGAAAGGCCTGGGAGTCAGGGGTTCTGGGTTCTAAGCCCAGATCCTGCTTGCCTGATGGGTGACCCTAGGCAAGTCATTTCATTTTTCTGTGCCTTACTTTCCTCATCTGTAAACTGAGGATTCAATACCTGCTGTCCTTGCCCTTTAAGCTGAGATGGAGGGACTCTATCTTACCAGGTAATGTGGTCTCTCCTTACCATATTTGGCACATAGCAAATGCTTAGCAAATAGCACAATTATTAGGATGGGATGAGCATTCCACAGACTTCCTCAGCTGCCTTCCTTAGAGCTGATGGCTATGCTGCTGGTCTGACCTGGTTCCAGAAGCTGGCCGTGGCCTTGCAGAGGACTCTATGCTCCCTTAGGAGGTAACAAAGATAATAGTGTTTCTTAAGCGCTGACTGAAGGACAGCCACAGTAGTAAGCCTTGGAGTTGGGATTGGATAGTCACAGTCAATCGATCAGTTAGTCAATGGTATTTGTGGGTAGGGAGCATGTCTACCAATTCTGTTGTAAAATACTCTCCCAGGGGCTTAGTGCATTGATCTGCACATAGTAAGTACTCAAGAAATAACATTGATTGTTTGATTGATTGGTATTTATTAAGCTCTTACTGTGTGCAAACTACCTGGGAAAGTTCCACACAACTGAGCTGGTAGATGAAATCCTTACCCACAAGAAGCATACACTCTAAGAGGGAGGGAAGGAGAGTGGATGTCATCCAAATTTTACAGAGAGGAAACTGAGGCCCAAAGAGATTAAGTTCCTTGTCCAAGGACCCATAGTAGGCTAGAGACAAAATGGGCTCTAGAAAACAGAGTTCAAAGGCAGGCCCTAGGCAGGTTTCCCTGGTGTGCCCAACACCCTCCGGGACTTGCCCAGGTCTGTGGCCATTTGGAGAGAGCCTGGCAGAGGCAGCTGGCTCGACAGAGCAGGCAGCTTTGACAGAGAAGGGTGGAGCAAGCACTGACCCTTCCATTGTTTGGTTGGGTGGAATTATGGTTGGTATGTACTGATCTGCATGTGAACTTTTAAAGTGCTCAAGCACTGCTGTAACGAACTAAGTGTTCCAGAGATTCTTCTGGAAGTCTGCCCTGTTCCAGGCAGCTGACTGAAGGATGGACTGGAGTGGGGAGAGACAGGAGGTAGGGAGGTCAGCAAGGAGGCTGATGCAGTAGTCAAGGCAGAGTATAATAAATGCTTCGACTTGCATAGTATCAGTTTGGATGTAGAGGGAAGGGCAGATTTTAGCGATGTTGTGAAAGTAGAAATAACAGGATTTACTGACAGATTGAACTTGAAAGTTAAATGAGAGATATGAATCGAACATAATGCCAATATTAAGGGTTTATGAGACTGGGAGAATGCTGATACTGTCTATAGTGATGGGAAAGTCATAGGAGGACAGAATTTGGGTGGGAAGCTGAGAATTACTGTTTTGGACATATTAAGTTTGAGGTGTAAAGTTTACCCAT
The DNA here is from genome assembly GCF_015852505.1 of Tachyglossus aculeatus. Lineage (NCBI taxonomy): Eukaryota > Metazoa > Chordata > Mammalia > Monotremata > Tachyglossidae > Tachyglossus > Tachyglossus aculeatus. The sequence continues at coordinate 232,659 of NC_052093.1, read as the reverse complement.
GTAGAGAAGTCCTCATGAAGGCAGGAGGAAATACGAGACTCCAGAGGAGAGAGGTAGATTTGGGAGTCATCAGCATAGAGGTGGTAGTGTGAAACTGTGGGAGCAAATGAGTTCTCCAAGAAGTGGGGAATAGAAGGGGACCGAGGTCAGAACCTTGAGGGACTCTGACACTTAGGGAGTGAGAATCAAAGAAGGAGTCTGTGAAAGAGACTGAGATTGAACAGCTAGAGAACTAGGAGGAGAACCAGGTGAAGACAGGATCACTGAAGCCAAGGTTGGATAATGTTTCCAGGAGAAATATTTCAAAGGTCACCAATGACCTCCTGCTTGCCAAATCCAACAGTTCATACTCTATCCTAATCCTTCTCGCGAGACTGTGGACCACCCCCTGTCCTCAACACCCTATCGAACCGCGGCTTCACAGACTCCGTCCTCTCCTGGTTATCCTCTTATCTCTGCGGTCATTCATTCTCAGTCTCTTTTGCTGGCTCCTCCTCCTCCTCCCATCCCCATACTGTAGGGGTTCTTCTATGTTCAGTTCTTGGTCCCCTTCCATTCTTGATCTACACTCACTCCTTTGGTGACCTCATTCGCTCCCATGACTTCAACTATCATCTCTACGCTGATGACACCCAAATCTACATCTCTGTCCCTGCTCTCTCCCCCTCCCTCCAGGCTCGCATCTCCTCCTGCCTTCAGGACATCTCCATATGGATGTCTGCCCGCCACCTAAACTCAACAAGTCCAAGACTGAACTCCTTGTCTTCCCTCCCAAACCCTGCCCTCTCCCTGACTTTCTCATCACTGTTGACGGCACTACCATCCTTCCTCTCTCACAAGCCTGCAATCTCGGTGTCAATCTCGACCCCACTCTCTCATTCACTCCTCACATCCAAGCCATCACTAAAACCTCACCTCCACAACATTGCCAAGATCTGCTCTTTCCTCTCCATCCAAACCACTACGCTGCTCATTGAAGTTCTCATCCTATCCGATCTGGATTACTGTATCAGCCTCCTCTCCGATCTCCCATCCTCCTGTCTCTCCCTACTTCAATCATCATCATCATCATCCATACTTCATGGATGGATCTATACTTCATGAATCCATACTTCATGCTGCTGCCCGGATTGTCTTTGTCCAGAAACGCTCTGGACACATTACTCCCCTCCTCAAAAATCTCCAGTGGCTACCAATCAACCTATGCATCAGGCAAAAACTCCTTACCCTCGGCTTCAAGGCCCTCCATCACCTCGCCCCCTCCTACCTCACTTCCTTTCTCTCCTTCTACAGCCCAGACCGAACCCTTCACATCTATGCCACTAATCTCCTCACCGCGCCTCGTTCTCACCTGTCCTGCCGTCGACCCCCGGCCCATGTCATCCCCCTGTCCTGGAATGCCCTCCCTCTGCACAACAAACAAGCTAACTCTCTTCTTTTCAAAGTCCTACTGAGAGCTCACCTCTTCCTCCCCATCCTCCCACCTTACCTCCTTCCCCTCCCTGCAGCATCTGTACATATGTATATATGTTTGTACATATTTATTACTCTATTTATTTATTTATTTTATTTGTACATATTTTTTCTAGTTATTTTATTTTGTTAATATGTTGTGTTTTATTCTCTGTCTCCCCCTTCTGGCCTGTGAGGCCACTGTTGGGTAGGGACCATCTCTGTATGTTGTCAAGTCGTACTTCTCAAGTGCTTCGTACAGTACTCTGCACAAAGTAAGTGCTCGATACATACAATTGAATGAATGAATGAAAAGAGGACAGATTATAGTGACAAAGGCAGCAGGAGGGTGAGGAGGATTGGGATTGTGTAGTACCTACTGGAGTAATCAAGAGGGAGCTCATCAGTGACCATAAACTGGACTGTTTCTTTGGAGTGGAAGGGTGGAAACCAGATTGCAAGGGGACAAGGAAAACGTTGAAGGAGAGGAAGTGAAGTCAGTGGGGGTAGAAAATTCACTTGATTTTGGAGAGGAATGGTAAGAGGGAGATGGGGTAAAAACTGGAGTGAGTCCAAAGGTCAAGGGAGGATTGTTTTAGGATAGGGGAGTCATGGCATGTTTGGAAGCGGTGGGGAAGAAGCCTTTGGAAAATGAGCAGTTGAAGATAGTGGTCCAAGATGGATGAAATGTGGAGAAAAGTGTTCTGACTCATTGAGAAGGGATGGGGTCAGCATCACAGGTGAAGGAGGAGAATTTGAGAGAAGGTGGAGGATTTTTTCGTGTAATACTACCTGATAAGGACAGGAGAGTTGAAGAGGAGGCTAGAGGAGAAAGAGATTGGAGCGGAGAAGGGGAGATTTTTGGAAGAGAACTCCTTAGGGTTCAATTTAATTGAGAAAGTACGTGGCAAGGTAATTAGGGGCAAGCGGTGTCAGGGTGAGGAAGCAGTGGATTTGAGGAGGTCTGAAAATCTGAAACAGCTGGGATGGGAAATGAGTATGGGAGTCAATAAAGGAGAAATACAACCTTGGACATGTTGAGTTTGAGGTGGCGGGCAGACATCCAGATGGAGATGTCCTGAAGGCAGGAGGAGACGCGAGCCTGGAGAGAGAGGGAGAGAGCAGGGGCAGAGATGTAGATCTGGGTGTCATATGGGTGTCATCAGCGTAGAGATGATATTTGAAACCGTGGGAGCGAATGAAGTCACCACGAGAGTGCGTGTAGATCGAGAACAGAAGTGGACCAAGCACTGAACCTTGGGCCACCCCGACAGTAAGAGGATGGGAGGTGGAGGAGGAGCCCGCAAAGGAGACTGAGAATGAACGACCAGAGAGATAAGAGGAGAGCCAGGAGAGGACGGAGTCTGTGAAGCCAAGGTCAGATAGCGTGTTGAGGAGAAGGGGGTGGTCCACAGTGGTCCTCTCAGGCAGCTGAGAGGTCGACGAGGATTAGGACAGAGTATGAGCCATTCGATTTTGCAAGCAGAAGGTCATTGGTGACCTTAGAGAGGGCAGTTTCTGTGGAATGTAGGGGACGGAAGCCGGACTGGAGGGGGTCGAGGAGAGTGTTGTTGTTGAGGAATTCAAGGCAGCGCGTGTAGACAACTCGTTCAAAGAGTTTAGAAAGGAATGATAGGAGGGATATGGGGCGATAACTAGAAGAAAGCATGGTTCTCCTCTAAGCCTGCAGTTTTGAGAGTCTGGTGCTAAGGTTGATTAAACCACTGTTTGACTAAACAGTGGGTCAAAGAAAACAACAAAACAGTTTGAAATGTTCAGGTTGAATGTAAACTGTGAAAGGCAGTGTGACTTAGGGGAAAGACCAAGAGACTGCGAGTGAGGAGACCTGGGTTCTAGGACCTACTCTGCTTTGGCCTGCCGAGTGATCTTAAGCTTGCTGGACTTCAGTTTTTCACCTGTAAAATGGGGCTATCTACTCTCCCTTTTTCTTAGATTGTGAGCCCCATGTAGGGCAGAGACTGTGTGATCTGATTGTCTTGTATCTATCCCAGCTTTTAGTACTACGCTTGACTCATTATAAGTGCTTAATAAGTATTGCTCAGTAACATTTATTTATATTAATGTCTGTCTCCCACTCTAGACTATAAACTCATTGTGGACAGGAATTATGTATGTTATCTTGTTGTGTTCTATTCTTCAAGTGCTTTGTTTAGTGCTCTACCCACAGTAAATGCTCAATAAATACTACTGATTGATTAATTAATTAACACCATCGTAGCTAATCAATCGTCATTTGATTGCATTTATTGATCATCCACTGTGTGCGAAGCATTGTACTATGTGCTTGTGAGAGTACAAAAGAGTTAGAAGACATGATCGCTACCCTCAAGAAACTTACAATCTAGAGGTGGAAACAAAAATGGAAGTAAATTACAGATGGGGGGGGGGGAAAAGAGTGCAGTATATAAAATATGTACATAACTGTGAGACATAATATGTCTCACAAGCCCGCAACCTTAGTGTCATCCTTGACTCCGCTCTCTCATTCACCCCTCACATTCAAGCCATCACCAAAACCTGCCGGTCTCAGCTCCGCAGCATTGTCCACAAACACTCTGGGCATGTTACTTCCCTCCTCAAAAATCTCCAGTGACTACCAATCAATCTGAGCATCATGCAGAAACTCCTCACCCTCAGCTTCAAGGCTCTCCATCACCTCGCCCCCTCCTACCTAACCTCCCTTCTCTCCTTTTAAAAAACTGGCCCACAACACTACATCTTAGTCAAGGATGCTCAAATAGAATTAAAGCTAACTACACATTAATGCTAAATGCCGACTTGTACTTCCCAAGCGCTTAGTACAGTGCTCTGCACACAGTAAGTGCTCAATAAATATGATTGATTGATTGATTGATTATTAATGAAATAAATATAATAGTAAATATGTACAAGTAAAATAAATAGAGTAATAAATCTGTACAAACATATATACAGGTGCTGTGGGGAGAGGAAGGAGGTAGGGCAGGGGGGATGGGGAGGAGGAAAAAGGGGCTCAGTCTGGGAAGGCCTCTTGGAGGAAGTGAGCTCTCAGTAGGACTTTGAAGAGAGGAAGAGAGCTAACTTGGCAGATGTGTGGAGAAAGGGCATTCCAGGCCAGGAGGAGGACGTGGGCAGGGGGTCGATGGCAGGACAGACGAGAACGAGGTACAGTGAGGAGGTTAGCAGCAGAGGAGTGAAGGGTGCAGGCTGGGCTGTAGAATGAGAGAAGAGAGGTGAGGTAGGAGGGAGCAAGGTAATGGAGAGCCTTGAAGCCTAGAGTGAGGAGTTTTTGCTTGATGTCTAGGTTGACAGGCAGCCACTGGATGCTGCTTTCCATTTCTGCTATGTGCAGAGCACTGTACTAAATTCTTGGGAAAGTGCAATGGAGATAGTAGTCATGACCCCTACCATCAAGGAGCATAGAGTCTAGCAGTGGGAGACGGACACTGAAATAATTCCAAAGATAAGAAGGTGAAGTGGCTACGTGTGCGAGCTGGTCCGTAAATACAAGAGCAAGCCAGTATGCATAGAAGGTGTTTGGGTAGGTATAAGTACCCAAGTAATAATAATAATAATAATGGCATTTATTAAGCGCTTCCTATGTGCAAAGCACTGTTCTAGTGCATAGTTGGTGTAAATGTACTGAACAGGTAGTTGGAGAATTATGATGAGGAGAAGATAAGGATCACAGGATTTGGAGTTACAGACCCAGGTTCCATTCCCAGCTCTGTCACTGTCCTGCAGTGTGGCCTCCTCAGCTATAAACTGGGGATAACTGTCCTCCCTACCTCTTAGACTGCTAACCCAATTTGGAACAGGAACTGTATCTAATACAATTATATTGTATCCACCTCAGCGCTTATCACACTGCTTGGCCAGAGTAAGGGTTTAATCAAGACCACCATTAATACGGGTAACAGCAGCAATTAAGGGTGTCATTTGGTGGTCTAGGTGGTCCGCATTTTCCTACCCGCTCTATGCAGGATGGGTGTGTTTGGAGAAATATGTGGCAGAGTAAATGTTTGTTGAGATGGAGCTGCAGAGCGGAGTCCCTGAGAAACAGCCAAGTTCCCGATCTCATCTGCCTCCCAATCCCCGCTACATTTCATTAATGAATCACTCTCCATTGCCAACATGACTTTCCCTAGAGGCTCGATTGCCTGCCCAGAGCTGCAGCTCAGCTTCCTGCTCCTGAGAGCTAGCAGAGGAACGTGTGTTGATTGGCTTTGAAAGGTTCAGTAGGTAGGACTGTCACACTGAATCTGCCCACTCACAGCCCTTTGTTCTTGGCAGCAAAACGCCCCACCAAGTCCTAATAAACATTACATTACAGATGGAACTCCTCACATCGACAGCAACACAAAGAATTTGCTTCTGAATCACATTATTAAGGATCAGCTGGCCTCCAAACACCTCTATCATGGACAGATTCTGGACACGCTGTGTGGCAAAAAGCTGAGAGTTTTTGTCTATCATAATGTAAGTTAAGTTTACTTGTGGGAAACAATTCTCTTTCCAGAAAAAACAAGCATGTCGGAAGCCAAGGAATTTTTGGAGGGCTTTTCCAGTGATGGATATTAGCTTTTAACCAAGATCGGCTAAATGCAAAACAGTCAGCTCAGACCTAGAACAGGTTTGCACCTGGGATCAGTTTAAAACAGTCATGCTTGGAGGCAGGGGCATGACTTAATAAGCATGGCACTTACTGAACACCTACTATGTGCTAAGCACTGGTGTAGATATGTGACTGCAGATTCAGACACAGTACCTGTCTCTCACTGGTACTGTTTATCCCCATTTTCTTTTAACAGAGAGGTGAAGTGACTTGCCCAAGGTACACAGCAGGCCAGTGGCTGAGCTGGGCCTCGAACCTAGGTCTCTTGACTCCAAGACCTGGGGTCTTTTCATTAGATTAGGCATTGCTGTTTCCTTGTGAGAGCCCACCAATCATTGGCATTTATTGAGCATTTATTATGTGCAGAGCACTGCACTAGATGCTTGGGAAAGTATAATATAGTAAGAGCTGGTAGATACACACAACCCTGCCTACATGATTCCAAAAGAGAAAATTTGTAATATGAATGTGCAGAAAGTTGTTTTGCAGCAACCAAATATTCCTTGAGATCATTTTTTCCTTGCCAGAGATCCAGAGGGCCATGCCAGTCCAGAATAGGTTTTAGAAGCTTGTTTTTGATTTGGAAAAGCCAATGGTATTCTGAATCTGTATATGGCCCTACATACCAAATGAATGTTAACAGTGCATGTCAAGCAAGCAGAAAAGGAATCACGCACTGGCATTCCTGCCAGAATGCAAGATAGCCCAATTTGGATAGAATGTGATGGAAGAAGAGAAGAATATGGTTATCATAACATGGTTGTATTTTACAACTCTACTCAGGAATGCTTTGCATAACTTGTTTCAAGCCAGATGGCCTGATCCCATAGCGATGTTACCGCGTGGCTCAGTGAGAAGCTGCGTGGCTCAGTGGAAAGAGCACGGGCTTGGGAGCCAGAGGCCATGGGTTTGAATCCCTGCTCCTCCACTTGTCAGCTGTGTCATCAGCACAGCAAAGTGCATCAGCAGCTTTACTAATGGGCAATGCACATTGCATCCCCATTTCTTTCCAGCAATGTCAGTTTCGTTTTTCGCAGCATTCTGAGCCTAGCGTCAATTCCTAATCATCCCTCCTAAGCCTTCCTTTCATTTTCCTCCCTCCTTCAGTCTTTCTCCAAATTCTGCTGCTCCATCCTCAGTAACATTTCACAGATCCTCCCCTTCCTCTCTACTCTTACAACCTCTGTATCGGTACAAATCCTCTTCCTTCCCAGCTGGATTACCATATCGGCCTCCTTATGAGTCTTCCCACCTCCAGTCTCTCCCCTCTTTGGCCTCGAGTCACCTCCCACAATCAAATCCACCAAACCACATCTCTCCACACCTTCAATGCCTTTCTCAAAAAGTTCTCCACTCCAGGAGGTCTCCCCTGACTTGTCATCACTCCCCCAGGATTCTCATTCCATCTACCATTTTGGTCTGGATGTAGTGTGCTCTGCACCCAGTAAGTGGTCAATAAATTCCATCGATTGATTGATATCTGTTTATTTGTTTGGCATGTGATGATTTCCATCCTTGTGACTTTGATCAATCAATCAAGTCTATTTATTGAGTGTTTACTTTATGCAGAGCACTGTAACGATGACTTGTATTGATTCTGTTACTCTTTAATCTACTGTATATTGGACCTTCTGAGACTGATTGTCTCCTGCACTAGCCTGTAAACTCCTCCAGGGTAGACTCCCAAGTCCCCAGGACAGCACTGTGAATCCAGTGGGTGCTCAGTGTAGAATTCCACATCCTGTATATGTCCAGTACAGTAACACTCTCACAGTCAACACTCAGTAGGTGCTCAATAGATGCTGGTGATTATGATCAGGATGATAAAACCCTCTTGGCTCGTTACTTCTCCCAAGGAAACCACCTAGTCCTGCCTCTTTTGCGACTTTCTCATCTCCAGTCCACTGCTCATTCCTTTCCCCCTTCCAGGAACACTATCCATCCCTTCCCTCCTTTTAAACCCTTCTAAACTATCACTTCCTCCAGGAAGTATTCCTTGATTAATTCCCCTGGTCATCACCTCCCCTCAGCACCAAAACAATCCTATTATATGTTGGTTATTTGGGGTGGTATTTGTTTTTTTATTCCTCTTTATTTCTTGTTTACATCTCCTGTCATGATCATTTAACTATTGTATAGGCATCCATTTATATTGGGTAGCTTTCCTAGTTTTAAAGGAAGCACATAAAGGGCAGTGTCTTGTACTGCTTCTATATGTCTCACAAGCACCTAACCCGCACTCTGCACACTGAAAGCATTAGTAAATATTATGGATGTTAAAGGGCTTTGGTTGCTTGGAAGATTTCCCTTTCTCCTCAACTTCCACTGGTGAGAAATACCAGGGTACTCTCACAAGAAGATTCTAATTTGAAAAACAGGGGACCCAAAAGGGTATTTTCCCTGGAATTTCCTCTGCACCATCCTGACTGGACAAATACTTAGTACATTAAAACTTCCAGACACTCAGCAGGGACGAATCCCCGCCTTTATTTATTAACCCTGTCTCTTCCTCCTCCTCCTCCTTCACTTCCCCACTCCTACCTCGTTTTTGGTCATTTCATTGTTTACCATCCTCAGGAAAGAACAGAGACAATGGCAGGAAGTGAAACTCAAATTTTGCTTTTTCTTTAACCATTTGGAGAAAAATAACCTGTTGAGTGAGGTTGTTGAACTTTCTGTCTGTTCATTCATTCAGTTGTATTTACTGAGCACTTACTGTGTGCAGAGCACTGTACTGAGTGCTTGGGAAGTACAAGTTGGCAACATATAGAGACAGTTCCTACCCAACAACAGGCTCACAGTCTAGAGGGGGAGACAGACAAAACAAACAAAACATATGGACAGGTGTCAAGTCATCAGAATAAATAAAAATAAAGCTAGATGCACATTGTTAACAAAATAAAGAAAATAGTAAACATGTACAAGTAAAATAAATAAAGTAATAAATCTGTACAAACATATATACAGGTGCTGTGGGGACGGGAAGGAGGTATGGTGGAGGGATGGGGAGGAGGAGAGAAAAAAGGGAGCTCAGTCTGGGAAGGCCTCCTGGAGGAGGTGAGCTCTCAGTAGGGCTTTGAAGGGAGGAAGAGAGCTAGCTTGGTGGATGTGCAGAGGGAGGGCATTCCAGGCCAGGGGGAGGACGTGGGCTGGGGGTCAACAGCGGGATAGGTGAGCATGAGGCACAGTGAGGGGGTTAGCCACAGAGGAGCGGAGGATGCAGGCAGGGCAGTAGAAGGAGAGAAGGGAGTGTGGTAGGAAGGGGCGAGGTGATGGAGAACCTTGAAGCCGAGAGTGAGGAGTTTTTGCTTGATGCGTAAGTGGACCGGCAGCCACTGAGGATTTTTGAAGAGGGTAGTAACATGCCCAGAGCGTTTCTGCACAAAGCTGATCCAGGCAGCAGCATGAAGCGGGGAGAGACAGGATGATGGGCGATCAGAGAGGAGGCTGATGCAGTAATCCAGTCGGGATAGGATGAGAGATTCAACCTGCAAGGTAGTGGTTTGGATGGAGAGGAAAGGGTGGATCTTGGCGATGTTATGGAGGTGAGACCGGCAGGTTTTGGTGATGGCTTGGATGTGAGGGGTGAACGAGAGAGCAGAGATGAGGATGACACCAAGATTGCGAGCTTGTGAGACAGGAAGGATGGTTGTGCCATCTACAGTGGTGGGAAAGTCAGGGAGAGGGCAGGGTTTGGGAGTGAAGATAAGGAGTTCAGTCTTGGACATATTGAGTTTTAGATGGTAGGCAGACATCCAGATGGAGATGCCCTGAAGGCAGGAGGAGATCTGAGCCTGAAGGGAGGGAGAGAGAGCAGGGGCAGAGATGTAGATTTGGGTGTCATCAGTGTAGAGATGATAGTTGAAGCCATGGGAGCAAATGAGTTCACCAAGGGAGTGTGTAGATAGAGAACAGAAGGAGACCAAGAACTGACCCTTGAGGAACCTCTACAGGAGGGGGAAGAGGATCCCACAAAGGAGACAGAATGAACAGCCAGAGAGATAAGATGAGAACCAGTAGAGGACGGAGTCTGTTAATCCAAGGTTGGATAGTGTGTTTATGAGAAGGGGGTGGTCCACAGTGTTGAAGGCAGCTGAGAGGTCAAGGAGGATTAGGATAGGGTAGGAGCCATTGGATTTGGCAAGTCTGTTCCAATTATGCACATTTTTCCCAGTCTCTCTTCAAGCCATGCATAATACACACTCACCTGCTGTGTTATTTAGATAGGGGTAGGGAACATTGTAATACCTAGTCAAAGATAAACATGGATATTATCTTCCCTCTAAAATACTATACCTTTGATTTTCTGACAGACTTCCTGAAGATCTGTATGACTGGGTAAGTTATGGAATTTTTATTTCATTGATTTCTGGAGAATCTGCAATGCTTCTCAGTCAGTTCAGCTGTGGATCTCCTGCCTTATTACCTTAGGCTACCAGTTCAAATATCACTGACTTCAACAGTGGCCTCTTAATGGGCCAGAACAGGGCACATGCATGCTGATTCATCTCTTTCGAGACATGCAAACTGCAGTCTCTTGCCAAACTGATTTCCAAATTCTTCAGCCCAAAAGGCTAGCATGATGAAAGATTCACGTTTTAGGCTTGTAGCTTGGGGCGGCTACGAGGAGGCTTCATGGAAATTCCCAAAATCCAGGAGAGTCCAATCGATTTAGCCCAGAAAGAAAGAGCAGTAGGATTCTCATCTCTGCACTTTATGAGGCAGAGGAAGCTGAAAACAAGAAGTAGATCCCTGGATAGATATATATCCTTCTGCACCGTCCATTGACAATTGTGTTTATCTTCCCTTTCTCTTTCAGCTGCAGCTTATCAGAGGTTGCTGGAGAGGATGAAACAATAAGCTGCAGAGCAGCTGGGTGAACGGGCAGACAGTGAATGCTTTCAATCACAGTTACAATTGGATGACCGAAGATACTGAATTTTATCCAATCCAAATATCACACTTCAACCTTTGTGAGCTCCATCTAGAGAAAGATGATGACCAAAAAGGTTGTGTGGGGGGAATGTGTGTGTCTGCATGTGTGTGTGCGTGTCTGTGTGTGTGTCTGTGCATGCGTGTATGCGTGTGTGTGTTAGAGACATTATTCATTTTTCTGGAAATGGTTGTTTTATATACATTTCCAAAGAGAAACCATAGCCAGGAGAAAAGTTCAAATTCATGACACATAACTGCAGATTCTGAATAGCATTTCAGAATCATGTTTCGTATCTTTTTTGTTTTGGTGAGGCTCCTCTGAGGTGTGAGGTCTGTGTTTTGAAAACTGTTTCAATTAGAGAAACTGCATGATATAAGCAATGATTTCGTTTCTTGTGTTTGGTGAGTGCTTTGGGTTGGGATGTTTCGATTTCATTTCATACCAGAATTAAAATGTCGTTGTCTGTGCAGAGATCCTCTCAGAGACAAGTGTGGAAAACCATTGCTTGTAATAATTAAATCAGAGAAAAACACCGTGTGAATCATGTATGTGATGTGAATCGTATCTGGGATGAGTTGGAATGTTTATAGGCCAGCAGTTGTTTGGACCCACAAAACATGCAAGTGACAGGTCAGGATGGTCAAGAACAGACCTTCACTGATGAAAAGATTTCTAACAATCTATCCACTCACTGAAGACTTACTAGTCCTCCCCTCATGTTCCCTTCTTCAATCATTGCCTTTTTTCCCTAGTTTCAGTAAGCCAAGCCTTTCCAGCATTCTCTGCTAGGTTTTCCTCATCCTGTCAGAGAAGCACCGTTGCCTGGAAGAAGGAGCATGGGACTAGGAGCTGGTGAAACCAAGTTCTAGTCCCAACTTGGGCCTCAATTTTCTCATCTGGAAAGTGGAGGTGAGATGCCTGGATTTTTGTTTTTTGTTTTTTTATGGTATTTGTTAAGTGCTTACTACTTGCCAGGCACTGTACTAAGTTCTGGGGCAGATACAAGATCATCAGGATGGATCCAGTCCATGTCTCACATGGGGCTCACAGTCCCCATTTTAAAAATGAGTTACCGTAGGCCCAGAGAAGTTCAGTGACTTGCCCGAGATCACATAGCGAAACGGGCAGTTGAGCCAGGACTAGAACCCAGGTCTTCCCAAATAAGGTAGGGATTGGGTTCGATCTGATTTTCATGATTCTAGTACAGTGCTTGGAGCAGAGCAAGCACTTAATGTCATAATTAATACTATTAATTATTAATTGGACACAGAATGTTGCCAGAGGGTTTTCCTCTAGGGGTTGCTCCTGTGTATAAAGCCCAACAGCACAGTTACTTGCTTAGCAGTGTAATGGGAGTGGATTTCCCTATATGTGGCTCTGTTCACTTTGGCTTGTGAATCTCAAGGGAAAACAAATCAGGAGATGCCTCCCACAGGAAGAAAATTCTGGACAGCCCTTGCCCAGGTGATTCCTGCCTCCTCAAGTTAATGGACTCATGCAAGCTTCTCACTATGGTTAGCTTCAGACCTGCCAATGTCCCCTGTGCCTTTGGCCTATGGGACTCCCAGAGACTGGCAGCAGGTTTCCTTCCTGCGCCAGAACCGGTCTCAGGATTTTGTGGGTGTGGGGCTTCTGACCTCAATAGCTCTCTCCAATAGGTCCCCTGTCCCCTCCCCACTGCACTGAGGGAGCATCCTTGCACCCCGCAGTGCCAGAGCCCGGGCCATCATTACAGGGAAGCAGCAGTGCCTGCTGGTCCACAGCAGCATGGGCCTCATGATCTCTTTTTGCAGCTCTCTTCCAGAGAGTCTTGAAAAGATTAAGCACCCTCCCCCTCGTCCCCCTCCCTCCCCGCTCCCTCCAGAGGAGCTGGCAGGCAGAGCCAAAAACACATATTTCTCCAGTTCGGTAAAGGCTTTGGAGTTGGAGCAGGAAAGTCTTCAAGCTGGGCAGCAGCACCCACCCAGTGAAGTTTCTGGGCTCAGTCAGCTCATCTGCCCACTCACTCACTCTAACCCAGGATGGGGCCAGAAGTGGCCTGTGACCTACTCAGAGAGGTCCAGGCTGGAACTGGAAGGAGACTGCCAGTGCTGGCCACACAACTCCCTGCCTCCAGCGGGCCCAGAGGCCACTCAGAAGAGGGTGTCCCTTGACTCGGGTTGTTTTGAAGCCCATCCTGCTTTGAGCAAACTGGCCTAGTGGGAAGAGAACAAGGCTAGGAGAAAAAAAAAACCCAGGTTCCTTTCCTGGCTCTGCCAGTGGCCTGCTATGTGAACTTGATAAATCACTCATCCTCTCTGAGCTTCAATTTCTTCAGTGGTAAAATGGGGATGAGATCCTTGTTTTCCCTCCATTACAGGGATGTTGTGGAATGAAAGGGCTTTAGAAAAATAAGCAGTGCCATGTAGATTCAGGGAATGATGATATTTTGATTTTTCATTATTAGATCACACTCTTCTGGTGACTAGAGACCAGGAGATTTACTTCTGTGCCTTAATCCAGCCTGGAAGATTTCCATCCTTCTCTACAATCCCCCTCCTCCTGCTGCCAGCCTATTTCCCATCTCATTGCCAACTCATCCTCTTTTTTTATGGTATTTGTTAACTTGCCATGTGCCAGTCACTGTAGTTATGGCTGGGGTATAAACGAAGTAATCAGGTTGGACACAGTCCCTGACCCACAGAGGGCTCACAGTCTTGTAAAATTGTAAAATGTCAATTTTACAGATGAGGGAACTAGGGATCCTCTCCTCAGAGCGCCCTCATGGACGCCCGGGACTCTGTTTCCCAGAGGCCCGCTCGCCATCACAGCACATGGCCTTGCTGCTCCCTGAAGGATCCTCTCCTCAGAGCGCCGCCACAGACGCCCAGGACTCCGTTCCTGAGAGGCCCGCCCGCTATCACACCGGGTGGCCCCCGCTACTCCTGAAAGGATCCTCTACTTGGGGCGCCCCCATAGACGCCCGGGGCTCCGTTACTGAGAGGCCCGCCCACCATCACACAAGGCGGCCCCCCAGTGCTCCCGGAAGGCTCCTCTCCTCAGAGCGCCCGCATAGACGCCGGGGACTCCATTCCCAAGAGGTCCGCCCGCCTGCCATCACACCGCGCGGCCTTGCTGCTCCGGAAGGGTCCTCTCCTCAGAGCGCCCTCATAGATGCCCCCTGCCCCACCATACACCCCCCTCCGCCACCAATTAATTGATGTTCCTTAAAGTGCTCCCCACACCCTCCTTTCTGGTCCGGACTTGACTGACTCTCCCCGCCCCCCGCCCACGGGAAAAAGGCCCTTGTTATCACCGTTACATTAACGACAATCCCATGCTATTTGTCTGTTCACTCCTCTCCCCAGGTATCTCTGCTCCCTAACCCCCCTTAACAAGTCCACCCTACTCCAGCACATAATAGTTTGTATTTGCTCTCTGTGACATCATTATCTGCCTATTTTATTATTGCCACAGCATGTTAATCGTTAACTACCCTCTGTGATGCCATCGCCTATTTATATCATTGCTACTGTTTTATCGTTTTGGCATCTCAATTGTTAACCTCCTTTTGTGCTGCCATTTGCCCTGGTGACCTCACCATGAACTATCAATTCCCTTGCTCCAAACTGCCATTCCCATTCCTCACCTTCCCCTTCCCCTCTCCCACCCAGCTTTTTCTCTCCCTCTCCTCCCAACCACCTCTCCCCCTCATCCCCTTCCCTGTATCCCCCTGTACCAGCGCCAATCCTCAACTCCACCCTCCCAGCTCCCTCCCTCCCTGCCCCCACCCCATCCCAGTTCTCCTTTCCCATCGCCACCCCTCTTCCAACTCTCCCCGCCTAGGCTCCCGCCAACTCATCCCAATCCAAACCCTCCCCACCCCTCGCACCCTTCCCCCTCCCTCCCCTCCCTCGACAGCTGCTTCCAAGTGTGGCCTCTGGAACCCCCGATCCGTTATAAGTGAGATCCCTTTCATCCTGGACCTATTGCTTTCCAGCTCTCTACTCCTCCTCGCGCTAACTGAAGCATGGCTGTCTCCGGACGACACGGTCTCTTCTGCTGTTCTCTCCAGTGGAGGCCTCTTCTTCTCCCACTCCCCAAGACTCACCAGAAAAGGAGAAGGTGTCAGTTTCCTTCTCGCCCACCAATATCGCTTTCGCACTATCCCTCCTCCCCCTTCCCTTTCCTTCCCTTCTTTTGAAGCCCACATTATTCACCTCTACCACCCCCTCCAGATTCTTTTAAATTGTGGATATATGCACAAATGCTATGGTGCTGAGGGTGGTGTGAATAAACAGTGAATAAATAAATCCAAGTGCAAGGGTGGCACAGAACACGGAGGGGAAATGAGATCTTAGTCAGCGAAAGCCTCTTGGACGAGATTTGATTTTAATAACAGTTGTGGTATTTGTTAAGCCCTTACTATGGGCCAGGCATTTTGCTAAGTACTGGGGTGGATACAAACAAATCAGGATGGACACAGTGCCTGTCCCTCATGGGGCTGACAGACTTAATCCTTATTTTATAAATGACATAACTGAGGCACAGAGAAGGTAAGTCTAAGGTCACACAACAGAAAAGTGGCAGAGCTGGGAATAGAATTATAGTAATAATAATAATAATGATAATAATAATAATGGTATTTGTTAAGTCCTTACTATCTGCTGAGCACTATTCTAAAAGCTGAGGTAGATACAAGGCAATCAGGTTGTCGCACATGGTGTTCATAGTTTTAGTCCCCATTCTACAGATGAGGTACCTGAGGCGGAGAGTTAAGTAGTGAGCAGACAAGTTGCGGAGGCGGGATGAGAACCCAGGTTCTTCTGACTCCCAGGTCAATGCTCCATCCACTAGGCCATGCTGGTTCTAAATTATACATTAATCTCATTGTGGGCAGTGAAAATGTCTGTCAGCTTTCTCGTATTATACTCTCTTAAGTGCTGAGTACAATGCTCTGCATGTAGCAAATGCCATAAATACCACTGAAGAGGTTGATCAATCAGTCAGTCATATTTATTGAGCACTTACTGTGTGCAGAGCACTGTACTAAGCGCTTGGGAAGTGCAAGTTGGCAACATATAGAGACAGTCCTTACCCAACAGTGGGCTCACAGTCTAGAAGGCGGAGACAGAGAACAAAACCAAACATATTAACAAAATAAAATAAATAGAATAGATAGGTACAAGTAAAATGAATAAGTAAATACAGTAACAAATATGTACAAATATATATACATATATACAGGTGCTGTGGGGAAGGGAAGGAGGTAAAACTTGTACTTCCCAAGTACTTAGTACAGTGCTCTGCACACAGTAGCGTTCAATAAATACGATTGAATGAATGAATGAATGAATGAAATACATATTAGATTCACTAATCTGCAGGAAAGTTCGCTAGATGGTCTTAAGGAAACCTTTGGGTGGGATTCAATTCTTGGGCGGAGCAACATCTCGCTCTGAAGTACTTCATTCAACAATATCCACAGCAGCAGGTGGAATGACTGCACCCACCTAAGTATGGTGGGCCTCAACAGCGAAAATTCAGCTCTAGTGGAATTTCAACCACAACCTATACAGGCCCAAATAGAATCAACAACATACACTCACCCTAGCCCTGGGACTACCTCAGGAAGAGGCTGTAGCTTCCCATCCTCCACATCAACCAGCCAATTCTTCCAGCTATAGTATTTATTGGGTGCAAATCAATCAATCAAATCAATCGTATTTATTGAGCACTTACTCTGTGCAGAGCACTGTACTAAGTGCTTGGGAAGTACAAGTTGGCAACATACAGAGACAGTCCCTACCCAACAGTGGGCTCACAGTCTAAAAGGGGGAGACAGAGAACAAAACCAAACATACTAACAAAATAAAAGAAATAGAATAGATATGTATAAGTAAAATAAATAAATAAATAGAGTAATAAATATGTA
The DNA here is from genome assembly GCF_015852505.1 of Tachyglossus aculeatus. Taxonomy (NCBI): domain Eukaryota; kingdom Metazoa; phylum Chordata; class Mammalia; order Monotremata; family Tachyglossidae; genus Tachyglossus; species Tachyglossus aculeatus. Next base: position 215,742 of record NC_052093.1, on the reverse strand, counting down.
CAAACATATATACATATATACAGGTGCTATGGGGAAGGGAAGGAGGTAAGATGGGGGGATAGAGAGGGGCACGAAGGGGAGAGGAAGGAAGGGGCTCAATCTGGGAAGGCCTCCTGGAGGAGGTGAGCTCTCAGTAGGACCTTGAAGCGAGGAAGAGAGCTAGCTTGGTGGATGGGCAGAGGGAGGGCATTCCAGGCCCGGAGGATGACGTGGGCTGGGGGTCGATGGCGGGACAGGCGAGAACGAGGTACAGTGTAAAGCACTGTACTAAGGGCTTGGGACAGTGAGATAGATATAGGAGACCGGAAATTTACAACATCATAGGGGAAATGCTCACATAGTAATTGGAAAACAAGAGGGACATAAACAATAGAATATGTGACTTGCTATCGACAAAAGTGCAGCGGGAGGTTGGAAGTGAAAAATTCTGAGATGGAAGTTGGGAAATGGTAATTTTGCTGGTCCACAGATTAAAAGAATAATATGATATCAATGGAACTTGAGGAATATAATTCTGTCCTTGTAGAAAATACAGCATCAATTTCTTTACTTAGTGGGAAGAGTCCAGGCTTGGGAGTCAGAGGACATGGGTTTTAATCCCGGCTCCATAACTTTGCTGTGTGACCTTGAGCAAGGCACTTCACTTCTCGGTGCCTCACTTACCTCATCTGTAAAATGGGGATTAAGATTGTGAGCTCAATGTGGGACAATCTGATTACCTTGAATCTACCCCAGCAGTTAAAACAGTGCTTGGCACATAGTAAATGCTTAACAAATACCATTATCATTATTATTATTATTATTATTATTCTTTTGCAGTCCACTATTATTGTTCTATGTGTCTGTTTAGTAAACTTCTTTTGGACAGGGACTATATCTACCAATTCTGTTGTCTTATATTCTCTGAAGTGCTAATAAAGAATTCTGCACATAGAAAGCTGTATGAAAATATTATTGATTGGTTAATTTCATAACTACATTGTTTAATACAGATCAGTAAATGATTCTGTTAAGTACTATCTGCCCAGAGTTTATCCCAGTGCTTTATAAATACCCTGACATTATATTCAGAAAAGTCTCTCCCTGAAATTTTCAGACAGTTATCACTTTTCCTTCAAAGTGACAGAGGGAAAATTAGGTCAAACAGGAATTTGCTGCAAGATCTTCTAGTGGCAGAGTAGGTGGCCAAATTTCATCACAATCCTGTTTGGAGTGAGATGTTGCACCCTTTTCCCAGTAGACATCTGAATATCTAAAATAATGGGTGGCATAAAGAATCACAGGTCTACTCCACTTGTGGAAGAAGAAATACCAATCAATCTACTCCTCCTTTCCTCCCCACCCTCCCGGATGTCCCCACCTCATGCCTCAGTCATGAGCAGTCTGTAGAATTCCCATTCTATCATGGGAAAGTTTTCCTTCATTATTAACCTGTTCTTGACTCAATCACTGCTCCTCATCCCCATGAATGCAATCTGGTTTCACCCCAGATGACACACTCTCCCCTGCCACTCTCTCTAGAGGGGGCTTCATCTTCTCCCATTTCCTTAGACTCACTGGGAAATGGGGAGGAGTTGACTTCCTTCTCACTCCTCAATGACTTTCGCACCATCCCACCTCCCCCCTCACTCTCTTTCCCTTACGTTGAAGCTCTGATCATCTGCCTCCACCATCCACTCCAGATACTAGTAGTCACTGTCACCTACTGCCCCGCAGGCCTCACTTCCAGCTTTCTGAACCATTTTGATCACTTCCATTCCTTTTGATCACTTTCATATTCCTTTTCTCATTCTCCATCCCTACCATAGATCCTTTAGGACTTCAATATCTATTTGGAAATCCCCAACAATACTGCCACCCTTCTCAGTCCTCTAATCCAAAGATCTCCTGCTCCACCCCACCTCACACACCAACTTGGACACACACTAGATTTTATAACCTCTAGTAATCTTACAATCTCTACCCTAAACAATTCTGAAATTCCTCTATCAGACCACAACTTCCTCACCTTCTCTCTTTCCCATATACCTGCCCCCTCACAAATTTGTTCTATTTCTTCATAGAGACCTCCATTCTTTTGACCTCCCCTCCAATGTTCTACAGCCACTCTACCCGATTTGGTCTCCATAACCAAAGTACTTTCTCTTGACACACAAATCAACTCCCTCAATACCACCCTCTCCACTGAACTCAACTCCCTGGATTCCCTCTCCTTCCCCCAGTCTCGTACCAATATCCCGCAACCCTGGATCACCTTCACCATATCCTTTCTCTGCTCCTGTGCCCAAGCTGAGGAGTGCTATTTCAAGAAATCCAGACATCTCTCTGACACCGTCCACCTAAAATTCATTCTTATTCATTCAATCGTATTTGAGTGCTTACTGTGTGCAGAACACTGTACTAAGTGCTTGAGCGCTGTACTTGGCACTGTACTAAGTACTTGTCCACTTCAGTTCAGCCATCTCCTCTCCCAGTCAAGAGGAGATAAAATACTTTCTCCTTCCAAATTCACTCCCATACCTACTGCCCCCACCAGTTGTTCCCAACATTTAACTCCTTCCTCAAACCTCTGGTCCCCCGTCCCCATCCATCTCTTTCCCCAAATGACCTGGCCACATACTTCAACAAAATTGAAACCATCAGGTGTGATCTCTCTAAAATCTCTCCTGCTTTTCTCCAGTCTACCTTTCTCCTCTACCCTCTTTTACTCTTCCTATATTCCCTACAGTAACCCAGATTAAATCTCATGCTTCCTCTCTAAATCTACCCCCTCCACCTGCATTTCTGACCCCATCCCTTCACACCTATTTAAAATACTCACCCCCTCCCTTCTTCCTTCCTTGACTGCCATCTTCAGCTGTTCACTTTCCAGTGACTTCTTCCCCACTGCTTTCAAACATGTTTATGCACACCCTGTCCTAAAAATTCCTCCCTGGACCACAAGGCCCTCTCCTACCATTCCTCTCCAAACTTCTTGAGTGAGTTATTTATGCATCCACTGCCTCCACTTCCTCTCCTCCTGTCACCCATCACCTGGGGATGGGTTCATTTGGGAATTGGGGCAGCAAGAGAAACAGAGAGAGACAGAAAGGCTGAGGTTTATACAAAATTTATTTCATGAGGCAAATTGAATTATTTGATTCGTTAGAACTTGACAAATTGAACTATTTAATTATTTTCGATGCAATGAATTGAACCTCACTTCTGAGAGGAATACGATTATTTAATGATATTAGAGCTTCCCTAATGGGAGGAATAAATTTACGTGTTACTCGCATGTGGAAAAAACACCCAGGTCCCATCAGGGAGGAATTCACTTATGGTGAATTCACTTCCCACTCGTTACACACTTGTGGCAACGTGCCTAGCTTCCAGCCCCACAAGCATTCAACAGGACACTCACCCATCCCACAACTCCTCATTTGGTGCAGGAAGAGCACGCTTCTCACTCTCTGGGCAGAGGTGAATCGCAGCCTGCAGCTGCAAGTCTTGATCCTCTGTAAAAAAGTCATAGGTTGCTGTTATTTATTACCTGTGCTCCTAGGCCATTCCAGCTTCCAGCCTTGGTTAATCCAATCTCTGCCCTTCCCCACTCCTCCACACCTAACTCGATTGGCATGGGGGAGGGACACCTGTATTCACCACTCGGACTGTCAATCTAGTGGTTTTGGTTGTGGGGCCAGTGTCCCACCTGCACTTCCGAGTTCCTCCTGCTGGCTTGTGTGGTCATGAGATAACATTTGACCTTAAGATGCTGGGTACCCCAGGTTCACCTTTCAACACCTCCTCCTCCTTGATCCCCTCCAATCTGGCTTCCTGCCCTTTCATTCCTTGGAAACAGCCCTCTGTAAGGTAATCAGTGACCTTCTTCTTGCCGAATCTGATGGTCGCTACTCTATCCTAACTCTCCTAGACCTCTCAGCTGGCTCTGATGCTGGAGACCACTCCCTTCTTGAAACTTGATCCAACCTTGGTTCCACTGACCCTGTCCTCTCTGGTTCTCCTCCTAGCTCTCTGACATTTCCTGCTGCTTTTTTTTTTCTGATTTCTCCTCTGCTTCCCACTTTCTGACAGTGGGGGGACCCTCAAAGGCTCAGTTCTGGGTGCCTTTTGGGTTCTCCATCTCCATCCACTCCCTTGGAGAATTCATTCGATCTCATGGCCTTAACTACCATCTCTATGCAGATGATTCCCAAATCTATTTCTCCAGCCCTGACCTCTCTTCTTTGCTGCAAGCTTTCATTTCCTCCTGCCCTCATGACATCTCTACCTGGGTGCCCGAGCAGCACCTCAGACGAATCCTGTCCAAAACTGAACTCCTTATTCATTCATTCATTCATTCATTCATTCATTCATTCATTCATTCATTCATTCATTCATTCATTCATTCATTCATTCATTCATTCATTCATTCATTCATTCATTCATTCATTCATTCATTCATTCAATTGTATTTATTGAGTGCCTACTGTGTGCAGAGCACTGTACTAAGCGCTTGGGAAGTACAATTTGGCAACATATAGAGACAGTCCCTACCCAACAATGAGCTCACAGTCTAGAAGGATCACCTTCCCATCCAAACCCTGTCCTCCCCTGGCCTTTTCCATCACTGTAGACAATACAACTATCCTCTCTATCTCACAAACCCATAATCATAGCTTTGTCCTTGACCCATCTCTCTCATTCCACCCACATATTCAAACTTTCACCAAATCCTTCAGTTCTTTTACAACATCTCTAGAATCCTACCCTTGTTCTGCATCCAGACTGTTGCCATGTTGATCCAAGCACTTATCTTATTCTGCCTTGTGTACTGCAGGTACCACCTTGCTGATCTTCCTGCCTCCCATCTCTTCCCACTCCAGTCCACACTTCACTCTGCTTCATGGATCATTTATCAACAAAAACAGTCAGTCCACATCTCCCCACTCCTCAAGAACCTGTAACTGCTGCCCATCCACTGCTGTGTCAAATAGATACTCCTTATCTTTGGCCTTAAAGCACTCAATCACCTTACTCCATTCTATATCACCTCACTGATTTCCTACTACAGCCCAGCCTGCCTACTCCACTCCTCTAGTACCAAGTTATTCACTGCACCCTGATCTAATCCATCTCACCATTGACACCTTTCCCACATCCTCCCTCTAACCTGGCACTACATTCCCCTCTTAAATACACAAGACCACTATGCTCCCCACCTTCAAAGTATTAAAGGCCCATCTCCTCCCAGAGGCCTTCCCATATTAAGCCCTGTCCTCCCAGGCTCCCTCTCCCTTCTGTGTCTTCTGGGCACTTTGTGACTTCGGGCATTTGATATTCACCCCACCGTCAACCCCACAGCTCTTATGTACAAAGTTTTAAAATATATATCATAAATTTTTATATTAATTTCTGTGAGCAGAAGATTGTGTCTGCTAACTCTTCCAAGTGCTTACTTCAGGGCTCTGAAGCCCTGAGTCTGAATCATATAGTAAGATTTCAATAAATACCATTAATTGATTAATTGATTGATTGATGAGTACAGTAGAATTAGTATAGAGTAGAATTTGCATACACAAAATCCCTGCCCTCATGGAGTTTGCAATCTAGGAGGAGAGACAGACACTGAAATACAGGACAGAAAGCAATAAGCAATAAACTATAAAGATGTGTATGTGTATATATGTGTGCGTGTGTATACACACACACACACACACACAAACACATGTAAAGGTGCTACGGGCAAGGAGGTGTGAGTGCCCAAGTGATCAGAAAGTTCTGAAGTAGTAGTTGTTGGGGTTGGGTATCAGGTGGACAGAAGAGAGATAAATCAGGGAAGGCCTTCTGGAGGAGATGGCGATAGCATCTATCAGCGTGACTATGCTTCCCACACATAAGTTTGGGTTTCTAAGGACAAACATTTGAAATCAAGCTAAAATAGGATTTTTTAAATTGCTTGACACACAAATACTATGAAAAACAGGTAAATCAAATAGATGCAACTTCAAATAGTTGGACAACTGGCTGGAAGATGAGAAACTGGGAAAATGGGTAAGATCAGAAATGCCCTACTGATCCTTTGGTCTTTTTTTTCTGTGTGTTTTGTCTTCATCACTCTTTTTACATCAGTTACCAGTTCCCTTTCCCCTGTTCGATTTTAGAATGGGAATTCCCTGAGGGGGTGAGGTGAACACTGTGTCTAATTCCCCCCGTGTATTCTTTTTCCTCTTTTCCTTTTCCTCCTCCCGGCTGTTATAAACCCTAAAAGCACATGACATAAGCTCGTTTATTGGCATTTGGGCCCCAAGCTGGAGTTTCTATAATTTCCACCTGATATCCTCAGCAGATTGCATAATAAAATGCATATTCAATAGCACTTCTCCTTCTAGGGAGTTTAGTTCCAAATTCGTAAATTGCCGGAGACCATCAGTTAATCATGCACGGAAAGCAGCAGGCTTCTCCTCTCTTCCTTGGGTAATCTCCTTAACCTTTTCATAGTTAACCTGTTTCTTAATTCCCTTTTCCACTCCTGAGAAGAGGAGTACTATCATAATATTTCGCCATTCTCTATCCTGGCTCCGGTACTCGTAGTCTCGATTCGGATTCTCTCTCGGGCATGCCTACCTTCCAGTGGGATGTTCCCCTCCAGACTCTGTAGCCCGTTTATCCACTTTTTGAATCACCAAGTCCAAGATCATGCGGTTGTCCACCACAGTCTAGCAAGTAGACAGGAGGAGGTTAATATCTTCCCAGAACAAATCGTATTGGAGTGTTAAATGTTGAAACTCGTCCCAGAACCTGGTAGGGTTCTGGGTGTAGGATCCCAGTTAGGACTTAGCCTGCGCTAGTTCTGTCAGGCTAAAAGGGGCTTGGACACGAAAGGGTAGATTGCCCTCGCCTGCCACTCTCCTGAGGGGAAGTAAGTGGGGAGGGCGGTTTCCAGGGCCAAACTGTGCCCCTTGCCTTGCGTGAAGAGGGCTCAGGACCAGTTCACCTTCCTTGTAAGCATAAGCAGGTGGCGATAGGGGGTGAAGGAGTGGATTTGGGAGGGGTGGATAAAGGGACAGGGGACAGGAGTGGAATGGTTAGGGGGTGAGATGGGAGGGGAGACTTGAGGCCTTTGATTAAGGAGGAAATCTTCCTCCTCTTCTTTTGATGGGGGAGGCTTTGGGGCTGAAAGTTTAGGTTTCAGGCCCGTAGGGCCTGCAAAGCCAATGGAGCAACCTTTCCCTTTTCCCTTAAGGAAATGAGCCAACCGGATCTGCTATTCCCTGTTCGGTCTTTGGCCTCACCAATCAAAACTTTATTAAAACTTTCGGCAGTCATATGCTGTCTGACTAATTCTTTAGTTGCCCGGCGACTTGGTGGCCATCCGAAACAACCGCCACCACCACTTGCATATCTAATTTTGTCTCTGCTCTTTTTGAGGGGTGCTAACTTTAGATTAATACACAAGATGGCCTAGACTACCAGGAGTGTAAATTGCTTTTCTGACACCGTTAAGCACTTAGAATGTGTCAAGCACTGGGTAAATATTGGAGTAGATACAAGATAATCAGGTTAGGCCCAGCCCCTGTTCCGTATGAGACCCATAGTCTAAGGAAGGAACCCCCATTTTATAGTTGAGGAAACTAAGGCATAGAAAAGTGAAATGACGTACCCCAGATCAGAAAGAAAGCAAGTGACAGAGCTGGGATTAGAACCCAGGTCCCCTGACTCCTAGGCCACTCTTTCCACTAGTCCATGCTGTTTCTCTTTTTGATCAGCAGTCCATTAGTTGATAATATTTACTGAGCCCCTCCTGCATATGCAGAGCACTACAGCGCGCTTGGGAGAGTGGAATTGAAGAAGAGGCTTGGCTTGGCTTGGATTGTTTTATTGTTATATTGTACGCTCCCTTAGTACGGTGCTCTGCATGCAATAAGCACCCAGTAAATACGATTGACTGACTGACTGACTTCTGCCTGCAAGAATCTTAAAAGCTAACCCGTAACCCATTCATAAATGTTTAGCTGAGAAAGAAAGAGCCTTCACTCTTGCTGGTGTCTCTCTCTATCTCTTTCTCATCTGACCCCATCCCTGCTTCATGGGAAGTGTCTGTAGTGTGTGGAAGGGCCAGAAAGATTGAGGTCTTATGAACCCTCAGACAGCGCTTGTGAATTGCTGCCTCATGGCCTTTCATATGAGACTGGTGCATTTTCTCCTTCTTGAAAGCTAAATCACTAAAATTTATGGCACGTGGGAGGCAGAGCAAACTTTTTCTTTTTTTATTGTTTGAAAATAATGCCCATCTCTGATGCAATAGCATTTCATCCTCATGGAAGTTATAGTTTACAGGCCGACTGCAGGAACTTCTACTTTGGAATTGAAGGGGCCCAGCCTATTCCAGTGAATGTTGGGGAGTCCAGGCCCTGCTGCAGTGTGAGGCAGTTGACAACCTTATTCTGGCATGGTCCCACCCACCCTGCACACCACTGCAGTCCACTGCACCTGTCACTAGTCCGGTGACCCCCAAACTCGCAGTCATTCCCACCGCAGCCCAAGTTTCTAACCGAAGGAAACTACCAGAGGTTTATTTGAGTTGACTTTGTAACTATTGTGCCATTTGTCTCTGGTGTCCAAACTGTAAGTAAATGATGAGGTTGAATTCCAAGGTATTTTGGAGCTGGAAATTTCTGATTTTCAAAGACAGGTGAATTAGCTCATCAGTGGAGACATTATGTGAGTAAATCTGGAAGAGCAAACTCATAATGCAGCATTTCTGGTATGGTTTTTGAATAACCAAAATGAGAAGATACCAAGGGTTTCAGATTGGAAAGAAGTCTGGCAGGAGAGGTTGTCACCCGAAGAACTGCAAACTGGATCTTTTTATTTGATTCAGTACAGTGGTCTTCTTTCCTCCCTCTATTGTCTTCCTTCCTCCCTCCCCTCTCCCTTCTCTCTCCCCTTGCTCTCTCTCTTTTCCACCTTTCTTCCTTTTTTCTTTACTTCTCTCCTTGAAATTGTAACTTTTCCTCTTTTCCTCTTTTACTACAACCCTAGGCACTAGGTAATAATAATAATAATGGCATTTATTAAGTGCTTACTATGTGCAAAGCACTGTTCTAAGCACTTTGGTTACATGTTTTTGGCTCTATTATGAGCAATTTTCTCAGGAAAATAATTCCAGATGTGCTGAGTAGTTTCTATGGAACTCTGAGAATTAATACTCATGAATCATGGGATACTTGTTTTCCTTCTGAATAGGGTCAGTAGTTTTCTGGTAAATTCTCACTTTTTTATTTATCATTCCAGTTTTGCCTCTTCCAAACTTATATTTAGAGTAGACTCTTACCTGTTTTCAGTGACAAAAACCAAAAATATTCTCAGTTCTGCTAGAATGTATGTCTTCACCACTCCTCTCAAGGGCCAGAATCAGTGTATAATATTTTTGTTTGTTTGTTTGTTTTAATGGTATTTTTTAAATGCTTACTATGTGTCAGGCATGGTACTAAGCACTGGGGTAGATACAAGATAATCTGGTTGAACATAATCCATGTCCCACATGGGACTCACAGTCTTAATCCTCATTTGATAAATGAGGCAACTGAAGCATAGAGAAGTGAATTGACTTTCCCAAGATTACACAGCAGATGAGTGGTGAGCTGGGATTAGAACCCATACTCTGACTCCCAGGCCCTTGCTCTTTTCACTAGGCCAAGCTGCTTTTCATCCATTTTCTGTATATATTTGTAATTTATTTATTTATATTGATGTCTTCCCCTCTAGGCTGTGAGCTCCTTGTGGGCAGGAATGTGTCTGTTGTTATAATGTACTCTCCCAAGCGCTTAGTACAGTGCTTTACACACAGTAGGCACTCAATAAATACGATAGGTTTCAAGACTCTCCATAACCTTGCCCCCTCCTACCTTGCCCCTTCTTTCCTTCTACAGCCCAGCCCGCACCCTCTGCTCCTCCGCCGCTAACCTCCTCACCGTGCATTGTTCTCGCCTGTCCCGTCATCAACCCCCAGCCCACGTCCTCCCCCTGGCCTGGAATGCCCTCCCTCTGCACATACACCAAGCTAGCTCTCTTCCTCCCTTCAAAGCCCTACTGAGAGCTCACCTCCTCCAGGAGGCCTTCCCAGACTGAGCTCTCTCCTTCCTCTCCCCTTCTCTCCCTCCCCATCCCCCCCGCCTTACCTCCTTCACCTCCCCACAGCACCTGTATATATATGTTTGTACATATTAATTAATCTATTTATTTATTTATTTTACTTGTACATATTTATTCTATTTCTTTTATTTTGTTAATATGTTTGTTTTGTTGTCTGTCTCCCCTTCTAGACTGTGAGTCCGCTGTTGGATAGGGACCGTCTCTATATCTTCCCAACTTGTACTTCCCAAGCACTTAGTACAGTGCTCTGCATATGGTAAATGCTCAATAAGTACAATTGAATGAATGAATGAATGAGTGAATGAATACTGTATCCCAGGGCTTACTGCGCGGTTCAACACTTTAGTATGTAGTAGATGTTTCTTGAATATGCTTACTACTACTACTGTTTTCTTTGATTAATTATGGTATTTGTTATGTGCTTACTATATGCCAAGCACTGTTCTAAGCATTGGGGTAAATACAAGGTCATCAGGTTGTCCCACATGGGGCTCAAAGTCTTAATCCCCAGTTTACAGATGAGGTAGCTGAGGCACAGGGAAGTGAAGTGATTGATTCATTCAATCATATTTATTGCTCATTTACTGTGTGCAGAGCACTGTACTAAGCACTTGGAAAGTGCAGTTCAGCAACAGAGACAATCCCTACCCAACAATGGTCTAGAAGGGGAAAACAAACAAAACAAAACAAAACAAGTAGACAGGCATCATTAGCATCAAAATAAATAAATAGAATTATAGATATATATACATCATTAATAAAATAGAGTAGTAAATATGTACAAATATATCCAAGTGCTGTGGAGCTGGGAAGTGGGTAGAGCAGAGGGAAGGAGTACGGGAGATGGGAGGGGAGGAGGAGCAGAGGAAAAAGGGGGCTCAGTTTAGAAAGGCCTCCTGGAGGAGGTAAGCTTTCAATCGGGCTCTGAAGAAGGGAAGAGAGCTAGTTTGGCAGATGTGAAGAGGGAGGGCGTTCCCGGTCAGAGATAGGACATGAGACAGGGGGGCCAGGGGGAGATGAAGGGACAGACGAGAGTGAGGCACAGTGAGGAGGTTAGTGGCAGAGGAGCGGATGGTGCCAGCAGGGCTGTAGAAGGAGAGAAGGGAGGTGAAGTAGGAGGGGGCAAGGTGTTGGAGAGCTTTGAAGCCAATAGTGAGGAATTTTTGCTTCATGTGAAGGTTGATAGGTAACCACTGGACAGTTTTGAGGAGGGGAGTAACATGCCCAGAGCATTTCTGTACAAAGATAATCCGGGCAGCAGAGTGAAGTATAGACTGAAGTGGGGAGAGACAGGAGGATGGGAAATTAGAAAGGAGGCTGATGCAGTAATCCAGTAGGACTATGAAGAGAGATTGTACCAACAAGGTAGCGGTTTGAATGGAGAGGAAAGGGCTGCTCTTGGCAATGTTGTGAAGGTGAGACTGGCAGGTTTTGGTGATGGATTGGATGTGTGGGGTGAATGAGAGAGCGGAGTCAAGGATGACCCCAAGGTTGCGGGCTTGTGAGACGGGAAGGATGGTAGTGCCATCCACAGTGACAGGAAAGTCAGGGAGAGGACAGGGTTTGGGAGGGAAGATAAGGAGCTCAGTCTTGGACATGTCTTGGACATGGGCAGTCTGGGATTAAGACTGTGAACTCTATGTGGTACAGGGACTATGTCCAGCCTGAATTTCTTGTATCAACCCCAGCACTTAGTTCGGTGCCTGGCATACCTCTTCTAGTTACCACCCTATCTCCCTCCTACCATTCCTTTCCAAACTCCTTGAAGGAGTCATCTACACCCGCTGCCTCAAATTCCTCAATGCCAACTCTCTCCTTGACGCCCTGCAATCTGCCTTCCATCCCCTACCTGCCACCAAAACTGCCCTCTCAAAGATCATCAGTAACCTCCTACGGCTCCATCCAACGGCTCCCACTCTATCCTAATCCTCCTTGAGCCGCCTTTGACACTGTGGACCACCCCCTTCTTCTCTCAACACGCTATCCAACCTTGGCTTCACAGACTCCATCCTCTCCAGGTTATCCTCTTATCTCTCCAGCTATTCATTCTCAGTCTCTTTGTGGGCTCCTCTTTCTACAGCTCATCCCCTTACTGTAGGGGTCCCTCAAGGGTCTGCCCACCATCTAAAACTCAGTATGTCCAAGACTGAACTCCTTACCTTCCCTCCCAAACCATGTCCTCTCCCTGACGTTCCTGTCACTGTGGACAGCACTACCATCCTTCCCATCTCACAAGCCCACAACCTTTGTGTCCTCCTTGACTCCTCTCTCTCTTTCACCCCACACATCCAATGTGTCAGAGAAGGGCGATCAAGGGAGGAGCAGGAAAGGGAGGATGGGGAAGGAAGCTAGGGACCATTGGTCCTGGAAGAAACTGCAGAGAGAGGCATCTCAGACAGCAACCACCAAGGAAGCTAGGGACCATTGGTCCTGGAAGAAACTGCGGAGAGAGGCATCTCAGACAGCAACCACCACCATCTCCACCTCCCTCAGCATTTTGGAACCCCCTTAGGGGCTTGAATGTTTTGGCACAGCAGAAGACTTCTGATGTGTGTTGTCTGCAATTGCTTTTACTATGAGTTCTGTTGCACAGGGATTACATTCAGGACATACCCTGTGATAAGGAAACTAAGGTGACAACTGGGTCCCATCTGTGCATGCAACTGGCTTTTTTGTTTTGTTTTTTTTTTTTATGGTGTCTAGTACTGTTCTAAGCACTGGGGAAAATACGGGTTAAGCAGGTGGATACAGTCTGTCTCACGTTCTCAGTAGGAGGGAAGAATGTTTCTTCTGAAACTGCCTCAAGTTCTGTGTAGACAGACACATGTTGTCAGAAGAGCAGCCCCTAATTCTTTAATAACACTCGGTCCAAAACACATACCGAAAGCACATGTCCTGAGACAGACACCTGCTAAATTTCCTGTATTCCTTCTCTTCCTCCTCTGTGTCCCTTCCCGTTTTCCCCTCCCGTCCTTTTTCTAACTAGCCTTGGTTGCCCTCCTCTTTTTCACTGTATTGACACTTTAACTGTTTCTTTTCTAGGAGCTACTTGTAGAGTGCCGCAAGCTAAAGAGAAGGAAATGCAGTACATAAATCTGCCTTATCGCCAAGCCTGAAAATTAATTCAAATTAATTCACATTGTATGCCTTTAATGATGTGAAGCTTGATTGAAAACTGTCTAATGATTGTCAATTGGAAAGGAAGCCTACTCCTACAAGAGCAGAGAGTAGTCTTCAGGAATTTAGCATCCTAAGTAGTCAACTGAGATTATTCATGCGCAAGCCGTGTTTTAAACCAAAGTTTGGACTAATGACTGACTCATCTTTTTCATTCTGTCTTTGTAACCAACTTGTTTTATATAAACTGTTTCTTATCTGCTTTATGTAACATGTGGATCTCGTGTGTTAGTAAATCAAATGTTTTCCTGTCTATAAAAGATTGAAGAGTTTGGAAACAGCAAAAAAAACTATTTGAGCCAACCCATTAGTGTATTTTTCTAAATTGCCTGAAATTTGGAGGCCTAGCTGTAATTGGAATACTTCATCATCCATCTAACACAAAAAAATACAACATAAGACTATTATTAAAGAATTGTGAAGATATTAGTATTTTTACTGATATGCATCGAGCAGTTAGGATTATGTTTTTTGTGCACTTATGAGCTTTTCAAATGCATGGAAACCTTTTAACTTCAGTTATGTGCCTTTTCTGTTAACTGAGTAATGGGTAGAAAAGCTTCAAAGTTGGTGTATTCCTTTCCTCTTAGGCAGTGAGGGCTAGTGGAAAGAGCATGAAGATGAAGTCAGGAGATTTGTGTGACCCTGGTCAAGTCACTTAACTTCTCTGGACCTCAGTTTGTCTGATTTGTAAATTGGGGATAAAATGACAGCTCTCCCTTCTTCCTAGGTTTCGATTGTGGGACGAGGACTGTGTTAAACCTTTGCTTGAAGCAAAAACCCCCTCACTATTGGCTTCAAAGCTCTCCATCACCTTGCCCGCTCCTACTTCACCTCCCTTCTCTCCTTCTACAGCCCAGTCCGCACACTCCTCTCCTCTGCCACTAACCTTCTCACTGTGCCTCGTTCCACCCCTGGCCATTGTCCTGCCTCTGGCCTGTAATGCCCTTCCTCCACACATCCGCCCAACAAGCTCTCTTCCTCCCTTCAAAGTCCTACAGAGAGCTCACCTCCTCTAGGAGGCCTTCCCAGACTGAGCCCCCCGCCTTATCCTCCGCTCTTCCTCCCCTTCTCATCGCACCCACTCCCTCCCTCTGCCCTACCCCTTCTCCTCCTCATAGCACTTGGGTATATTTGTACTTATTTATTACTCTATTTTATTAATGATGTGTATATATTTATAATTCTATTGATTGTGATGGTATTGACACCTGTCTACTTGTTTTGTTTTGCTGTCTTTCTCCCCCTTCTAGACTTTGAACCCATTGGTGGGCAGGGACTGTCTCTGTATGTTGCCCAATTGTACTTTCCAAGAGCTTAGGACAGCACACAGTAAGCACTCAATAAATCCGAATGAGTGAATGAATGAATATTATTGGTATTTATTCAACATTTACCCTGTCAAACGCTGGAGTAGAAGCAGCGTGGCTCAGTGGAAAGAGCACAGACTTGAGAATCAGAGATCATGGGTTCAAATTCCGGCTCTGCCAATTGTCAGCTGTGTGACTGTGGGCAAGTCACTTCTCTGTGCCTCAGTTACCTCATCTATAAAATGGGGATTAAGACTCTGAGCCCTACTTGGCACAACCTGATCACCTTATATCCTCCCCAGCGTTTAACAAATGCCATCATTATTATTTTATTTTAGAAGTGAGATAATTAGAAGAAGCCTAGTGCCTTGCCCGAGGTCATGCAGCAGTTAAATGGTGGAATTGGAGCTAGGTGCTGAGTAAACTGACTTCCAGGCCTGTGCTGTTTCCTCTTAGGCCACACTGCCTGTGATTATTTGCATCTACCTTAGCACAGTGTTTTGGCACATAAGAAGAGTTTTAAAATGCCTTGTTATCATCATTATTATTTTAAATTGAAATCAGTCAATGAGTGCTTACTGTGTGCAGAGGCCCACACTAAGTGCATGGGAGAATCTGATACAGCAGAGTTGGTTGGCTTGATCCCTGCCCACAACAGTGCTGTGCACACAGTAAGCGCTCAATAAATACGATTGAATAAAAAAAAAGAAGAATCTTATGTACAGCTCTGCTAGTTTTTCTTACTTGCTAAATGAGGGATCTCAGGGGAACTCATGTTGCTTGTATCGATGCTCATTGATCCTTTTGGAAACATAGCTCTGAAAGCCCTTCTGAGGACTCCACATTTAAAAGGATCCAATATTAGAATAAAAGTTTTAGGGAGTACCTAGCATATTCAGCTAACCTGTGGTCAATGCCAGTCTAATTTGGGCCTTCTTCCTGAATCTGAATTTCTTTAAAAGTGCAGGATTATGTCTTTTTAGAGTCTTGGTATTTGATTGACTTTAGCCGTAAACCCTGACTATGTTCATTTTTAATTCTTAACCGTGCAGAATTTGTGACTTGGCATATGCAGATGCCCTGTGTTCCAGCATGAGTCCTATGCTTTAATTTATCAGGAGCAGAGAGACAATATTGTTTGGCAGTCATGGTATCAAGAAAGGAAGCCTCTTTTGTTACTGACATCCTTTCTCCAAGCTCTCCTCCCACCTTTCACCACAGGAGATTTTACCAGCTCTTATCAGTTAAGTGCCACTGCACATCGGTTCTGCTTGTCATCACTACTCCTGCTTTTAAAAACAGATTTACACTAGTCTGATTTGAGTGCAAAGCAGAGCACTATGTGACTGCAGTTAAATGCCATTAGCATAATGTGGAACAGTACTCCTCAAGATAGCTTTTTTTCTGTTTTCCCCCCATTTTCTGAAATAAGACTATTCAAAATCACTGTTTTTAGCCAAGCATTTTATATTGTACATTGACGACTCAGAGTATACCTCAGGTAAGGCTTTAGGGAAGACAAAACATTCTCCGGTTAGCTAAATATTATTAGCATTCCGTAAGTTAGCTTTCTGGGTGCTGTGATTGCTTCCCAAGTTGTATTTTAGGACATTTAGTCCCGTGTGAATATAAATGATCTTTGACATTTTGGGTGATTCTATTTTTGTGGCCTACTTGGATGAACCCATCCCATCTATTCAAAAAATGGTGGTTCTAGTTAATGATTTTCTATTAGACATAATTGCATTCTGTAATGCAAGAAATTACACATTCGAGATTATTTTAATTTGAGGAATTTGAGTAGATAAGTTTTATGGGAAGCTGTTGAGTCTTACAGTTTTTAAAGTGTGGGCATTGTGACACGTAAAGACTCCAAGCACACAAGAAAATATTAAAATATTTCATTGTATCCCAAAACAAATGATAAAATTAACAGCTGTTGATTCACTACTCCTGATTTAATCTTGGAATGTTTTGGAGTTTTCCATACCCTTTGGGTTTAACAAATATGAATTCAGAAATAATTGTTCTCAAGTCAGAAGTTTCTGATCATTTTTAACATGCATGTAATGTAACCTAGTTAACTTGGAGTCTTTACATTCCAGTTTAATATAGCTCAGTATTTTGTTAGTATGTTTGGTTTTGTTCTCTGTCTCCCCCTTTTAGACTGTGAGCCCACTGTTGGGAAGAGACTGTCTCTATATGTTGCCAATTTGTACTTCCCAAGCACTTAGTACAGTGCTCTGCACATAGCAAGCGCTCAATAAATACGATTGATGATGATGATGATGATCATATTTTCTCAGTGCCCTGAATTTGAAATCCTGATCCTAAATTTCTGACCCAAGGCACACAGACATGCTAGTTTATGGTTTTGCCTTCTCCTTGACCGAAAAGGGAGTATCACAAAGGTTGTAATAGCACCCATTGCCCCATGCACAGTCAATTAAAGCATCCATTTTGGACAGGTGAAACCTGCATGTGGATCTAACCCAGAAGGACGCTTATGAGCTGCATGTTCCCTAGCAAATCGCTCTGTAGAATAGAAACATTTATCTTGGTAATTGGGGTTGAGGGTGGGGGCTTATTAGCAGGGAAAGCTGCTTCTTATGATGAACACTTCTGTTGCCACTGCTTTTTGCCAGAGATTTGAGTGGTGGGTGAAAAAGAAGTGATAAATGAAGAACTCTTAGTATAAGATTAAAACAACTTTAATCCTAAACTTTGATCAGAAAAACAGTTTTTTATCATCACCATGCATTGGGTTCATGGCTTCTGTGAAGAATAACTTCATGATATTGATGCTTTTCATCCATGGGATTTCTGTTGTTCATCTTTCTCACTCTGGTTGAGTTTTTTTTTAATTTTTATTTATTTATTATAGGACTTGAAAGGCTGGGAAAAGACCCTTCCCCAGCTTTGATGAAGATTGATAAGTGAAGCCCTGCCCTTCCCGTTTTTCCTCGAGTCAGTCCTGGGTTCTCTTCGTGGAGAAACAGCATTTTGTTGAATTGTCTGTGATCCCCGCTTCCATTTGGCACTGGCTTTTTGGTGACAAGAAGGTTCCCTGAAGATTGATATCAAATGATGTTCATGGCCAGTCTGTTCTCTTTTAATAGCCCAGCCGTGAAGCTCTTATTGGGCTGGAAGCAAGGTGACGAAGAGGAGAAATGGGCAGAGAAAGCTGTCGATGCCCTGGTGAAAAAGTTAAAAAAGAAGAAGGGTGCTATGGAGGAGCTGGAGAAAGCCTTGAGCAGCCCCGGGCAGCGCAGCAAATGTGTGACCATTCCTCGCTCCCTCGATGGGCGCCTTCAGGTTTCCCACCGAAAGGGCCTGCCCCATGTTATCTACTGCCGGGTTTGGCGCTGGCCAGATTTGCAGAGCCACCATGAACTGAAACCATTAGATATATGTGAATTTCCCTTCGGGTCTAAGCAGAAGGAAGTGTGTATTAATCCATACCACTACAAGAGAGTGGAGAGTCCAGGTGTGATCAGGCCTTCAGTGCCATTTGAACGGGCTCTTATCGGGGGGGATGGGAGGTCAATGCTCGAAGGGTGGCAGATAAGTTAGAGTAAAAGTGAATGCTGGGGAGTATTTTTAGCAAGAATTGAGGATTAGGGGACAAAGCGCTTGGGAACGTTCAGGAGAATTAGTGGGCGTGGAACTTGTCCTCAAGTAGCTTTCCTTCTATCCCAGGGTTAGGGCGGACACTAGAATAATTTTAAGATAAGAGGAAAAGGTGAGTTAGTGGTAGAATATATAATAGGGAAGGTCGGCAATGTACGTTTGGGAGTTTGTGAGTTCCTGAGTGCTCAGGCGGTGTTGAAGTGGGAGTTGGTGAGGGCATAGACTAGGGAAAGTGGAAATGAATTGGGGAAGGCCTTTTGGAGGAGATAAGCATTCAGGAAGGCTTTGAAGATCGGGAGAGCTGAAGTCTGTCGACCATTTTGGAGAGTAGTATACTAAAGAGACTTTTAGGTTTTGTGTGTTAGAATTAATTTTTTGATGGTAGAATTTTAAAATGCTCTGTGAGAGCAGATATCTCAAGTCCCGTTTTCTTCTTGTTGAAGCAGTATTTTCTGCCCTATTCTCCTGCCCCAGAATATGGATCTCCAACTCAGAAGCACAGGGCAGGGAAGCAAATAGACTATGGTGACGCCGGGCCCTAAAGTAATGTGTACACGAAGGATTCTGGGGGTGCTGTTCAGCATTCTGAACTACTCAATCAATCAATCAGTCGCATTTATTGAGCACTTACCGTGTGCAGAGCACTGTACTAAGCGCTTGGGAAGTACAAGTTGGTAACATATAGAGACAGCCCCTACCCAACAGTGGCTCACAGTCTAGAAGGGGGAGAGAAAGAACAAAATCAAACATATTAACAAAATAAAATAAATAGAATAGATATGTACAAGTAAAATAAATAAATAAATAAATATATAGAGTAATAAATATGTGCAAACATATATAGATATGTAGGATATATACATGTATATATGTACATATATACTCATTTTGAATACCTCTAGTGATAAAGTGGGGATTAAGACTGTGAGTCCCACATGGAACAGCCTAATTACTAGTGATTAGAACAGTGTTTGGCACATAGTAAGCGCTTAATAAATACCATTATTATCATTATAGAATTTACTAAGTGCTCACTGTGTATCAAGCGCTGTTTAAGAGACAGGGTAGATATAAGTGAATCAGGTTGGAGATGTACCTCGTCCCACCTGTGGATCACAGTCTAAGGAGGGAGGAGTACAGGTATTGTATCCCCATTTTCCAGGTGAGCAAACTAAAGGGCAAACTAATTAAATGGCTTGCCCAAGGTCACACAACAGGCACTTGGCAGAGCCAGGATTAGAATACAAACCCATTCTCTTTTTACCTGACACCCACTGTAATGTCATTTCTAGCCACTCTGGAATGTCTTAGAGTTAAGCACCAAAAGCTAAAGTCGGTCTCTGCCATAGATCTCCGCTTGCTTCTCCAGATCTGGCCTGGCTCCCGGCAGTTTGGAGTAGCAGCTTAATTGCCTGGGGAAGAGGTGGTGGCAGAGATTTGGTATTCACCACTCATCTCCATTAGGTGGACCAGGTGTTCCATCCAGGATACAGAATCGAAAACCAGCGCAGCATGCCCCAAGCATGGATCGGTAGCCCAGTTTCAGGCCTTCTATTGTTGGGAATCAAGCAGCAAAGCCCTGTGGTCCTCAGCCGGTCCTTCACATGCAGCATGGAAGGAATCTTGTTTGTTTGATTGTTCCCTCAGGGACTACAAAGCTCAGAGGAGCAACCAGCCAGTATGCAACCTTTCCCCTTTGGTCTCTGCCCAAACACTTTTTGAACTTAGCTTGGGTTGGACTTGGCCCTGGAATTTTGACCAATCTGGGATTAAATAGTCCTTACACTGCCTCACCGGGCAACAGAGCTGCAGTCAGTTGAGGACTAGAGGAGGTGAATTCTAGGGAGTCACAGGAAAGGGGACAGAGCTTTATTTGTTGTTGACTGTCCCCGGGCTTTCAGTGTCTTGGTCAGTCAATCAGTGGTATTTACTGAGTGCTTATTGGGCTCAGGGCGCTTATCTCTTGGTTTTTGTCTTCCAGTCTTGCCTCCGGTATTGGTACCTAGGCATAGTGAGTTCAATCCGCAACACAGCCTTCTGGTCCAGTTCAGGAATCTAAGCCACAACGAACCCCACATGCCACAGAATGCCACATTTCCAGACTCCTTCCAGCAGCCGAACAACATTGCCTTTCCCCTGTCTCCCAATAGCCCTTATCCTCCTTCACCAGCCAGCAGCATGTACCCCAGTTCTCCGGCCAGCTCAGGACTGGCAAGCCCATTTCAGCTTCCAGGTAAAAACAAATAGTAGGAATGTACATTGGAACTAAAGGCTTTATGTTAGCATGAGCCTAACCAGAACAGGGATGAAAACCCTTTCTTGATGTCTGGTCATGTGTTATCCCTGAATGCTTTCCTAATCCTGGATTTTGGTCTGCAGACCCTGAATCTCACAAGATGTGCTTCTTTTATGCTGCATTTTTCCAAGTATGGTTGCAATCCTTTCAGCTATTTTAGTTTTGATTTTTGACCTGAATTATCTCTTGGAGTAATTGGGAGCATTTTCTTATCGGTTTCTTAAATGTTCCAGTCACACTCTTAAATGATAAATAAGTTAGTAACATCGAAGAGTGAGGCTTTAGGTACAATTTTCAATTATTTGTAAGACCCTTCATTTATAAGTTCAACTCCCTTTTAAACAAAATATCTTGGGGCTTTGCAATATTTTCAGTATTTTCTCTTCCCCAGTTGTCTCAGGACCCCAAATGTTGGTGACTGATTGTTAGGGATAATTGAGAAGGGAAATGGATGGATTTGGTGGGGGGGGCGGGTAGCAGGGGGGAGTTTCGGGGGAGTCATCTGGATCCAATTTTTAACCTGGGAGGAGATTCAGATGGGTCTGTTGACCACACTTGGCCTCGGGAGGGACCCAGAAATCCTCCTCTTGCCAGTGGCTCTGGCCTAAAAATATTGCTGAGAAGTAAGAGGGTAGTAGCGGGAAGCTCTCAGCCCACCCCATTCTGAGCCTTGAGTTGCTGATAATGATCCATTTATTGCCATCAGTATGGTCTACATGTTTATACTAAGCTACTTTCTTTTTATATATTTTGGTGGGTGTTGAAAAATTCAGTGATTGCTCACCATTTTCTAGACCCTGTTTAGGCTAGGAGGGACAGTATGTATAATGGCATCTGACCATTGGTCAGCCTCCTCTGGAGTCCAATCAAGCCCTTCCTCAATCACTGCTTCTCCTTGACTTTGCTTCTGTTAAGGCAGTGAGTAGGTCCCCACTGAGTTCAGAGGTTCACGGGTTCTGGGCTAGAAGGAGAAGAAGCTGTACCTACCCTTAAAGACATTAAAGTTTTGTGGATATATGAGGTAAGTGACAAACATGCAAATTTGAACAAAACCAGTCTTTGCCGAAAGAAGGTGAACTTGTGAATGCTGTGTAAACTTGAGCAAGTGGCTTAACCTCTCTAGGCCTGCCACTTCGTCTGTATATGGGGAATCAATTACCCACTCTTCCTACCTCTTAGTTTATGAGGACTATTAGGGACTGTGTCCCATTTGATAATCTTGTTGTATCCCAGTGTGCTTTGACACTAAAGACAATAAATACTATTTTCGCCAAACAATAGAGGGGTAGAAGTAAGAGGAAGTTGCTGGAGTAAAAAGGTGACTGATGTAAGTTTGGATTAATCTTTATGAGGAAGAGTAGGCTTGAGTAGTATTGTTGTCATAATAATGATAGTTACTAAGTGTTGGGATAGATCCAAGATAATCAGATCCAATGAACTCGGAACTCACAGCATGGAGGTAGGGAGAGAGAAGGCATATTATCCCCATTGTACAGATAAAGAAACTAAGTCATGGAGAGGGTGAGTGACTTGCCCAGGTTCATAGAGGGTAGAGCTGGGGCTAGAACTCTGGGTCTCCTAACTCCTAGTTGCAGTGCTTTCTATACTAGGCCTCATTTGGGGATTGGGGAGGGCATTCTGTGCTAGGAAGTGTGGCAATCAGGAGTGGATTAGTGGTGGAAGAGAGGCAAGAAGGTGAGCTGGTTGGCCAGTAGGTTTTGGTGTCTCGAGAAAATGATCCTGAGCCAAGACTAGAGTGGAGATAATGGTGATCATAATTGTGGGATTGTTTAAGTGCTATGTGCCAAGCAATATACTAAGCACTTGGGAAGATACAGAATACTCAGGTTCCACATAAGGCTCACAGTATAAGTAGGGGGAAAAATAGGTAGCATATCTCCAGTTTGCAGATGAGGGAACTGAGGCCCAGAGAAGTTAAGTGATTTGCCCAAGGCCACACAGCACTTAAGGGGTGGAGCTGGGATTAGAACCCAGATCCTCTGACTTACTGGCCCGTACTCCTCCCACTCGGCCATTCTGCTTCCCTTGAGATGAGTCTTTAGAGAGCGGAAAAGTGGGGAGAATTAGTGGAGGGGCTTAAAAATCCTGGCCAGCGTCAGCCGCAGTATCTGAGTTTGATCCTCCTGTGCTGGCTGAAGGGCAGGTGATGGTTGAGCCTCTTTATCCCTGAAATGCAAAACATGCTTCTTCTCATCTTCATATTCATCATCTAAAGTGAGAACAATCCCAGGTGTATGGAGGTAATGGGTCTATGAAGGAGGGATAGAAACATGTGAGTGGCACAGAAACTTTAATGTTGACTCAGTGAGTTGGTGTTGAGCATCATTAAAGGTCTGTGGCGCAGGACCACATTTCCATGGAAGAAGTGAGTCTTTCAGGGGATCACTAAAGGAAGAGTGGGGACTTGGAGGTGCTTCAGTGGCAGGGGGCCCAGAAGTTTGGGGAAGAATGGAAGGATGTGTGGAGCCTAGAGTGTTTGAGGGGAATGAAAGATATGGTCCCCTTTGCTGCAGGTACGAGAATAGGAAGAGGTCTGAGGTGGTCTGATAGGGAGGCTAGATAGGATAATCTAAAAAGTTACTTTTAAGATTATCTAATGTATAGTCAAAAGGTGGGAGAGAAGGAAGCCATGTGACTGTTGAAACTGAGATGGAAAATTATAGAAGTTGGACATTTCAATCAGTCGTATTTTTTGAGTGCTAAATGTATACAGAGCACTGAATTAAGCATTTGGGAGAGTACAGTATAACAGAGTTAATAGACATGTTCCCTGCCTACAACTGAGCTTACAGTCTAGAGGGAGGAGGCAGACATTAAACAGAGAAATAGCGTGGCTCTGTGGAGAGAGTCCGGGCTTGGGAGTCAAAGGCTGTGGGTTCTAATCCTGGCTTTGCCACCTGTCTGCTGTGTGACTTTGGGCAAGTCACTTGTCTTCTCTGTGCCTCAGTTGCCTCATCTGTAAAATGGGGATGGAGACTGTGAGCCCCACATGGGACAACTTTATGACTTTGTATCCCCCCACCAGCACTTAGAACAGTGCTTGGCACATAGTAAGCACTTAACAAATGTCATCATTACTTATTATTATTATTAAATAATAATTAATTTATGGATATATCCATAAGTGCTGTGGGGTTTTGGGAGTGGTGAACAAAAGCTACAAGTGCAAGGAGTGGAAGAAGAGGAAATGAGAGATTAGTCAGGGAAGGCCTCTTGGAGGCGATGATTTTAATAAGACTTTGAAGGTGGAGAGAGTGATCATCCGTAGGATATGAAGATGAAGTGCATTCCAGGCCAGAGGTCGACAGTGAGATAGACAGTAACGAGATACAGTAAACTGGCATTTGAGGAGTGAAGTGTGTAGACTGGGTTGTAGAAAATCCGGAAGGTGTGGTAGGAGGAGAAAAAGTGATTGAATACTTTAGAGCTTATAGTAAGTAAGTAGTTTCCATTTGATGTGGAGGTGAGTGGGCAACCACTGGAGGTTCCCGAGGAGTGGGGAAATATGGATTGAATGGCTTTGTAGAAAAATGACATGGGCAGCATGGGTTCCGTTTCTGGCTCTCGCTTTGGGAGCAAAACCAAAGCATTCCTGTAACAATTCAGCCCCCCTACAGGTACTTTGAGTGTTTACAGACAACATTAATGAACTGTCTGTTTTCTCTATCTTGTAAAATTGCTTTGTGTCTTCTATAGTTTTATAATTCAGTACTTTCCCATGTCAACATTTTTACTGCAAATGGTAAGGGTTGTGACTTTGCTGGAGGCACAGTTAGGATAACGATGGTATTTAGGGAAGCAGCATGGCTCAGTGGAAAGAGCACAGGCTTTGGAGTCAGTGGTCATGGGGTCATGGGTTTGAATCCCGGCTCCACCACATGTCTGCTATGTGACCTTGGGCAAGTCACTTAACTTCTCTGAGCCTCAGTTACCTCATCTGTAAAATGGGGATTAAGACTGTGAGCCCCACGTGGGACAACCTGATCACTTTGTATCCTCCCCAGCGCTTAGAACAGTGCTTTGCATATAGTAAGCGCTTAGCAAATGCCAATATTATTGTTATTATTACTATTATTTAAGCACTTACTATATGTCAAGCACTATTCTGACAAGTGGGGTAGATACAAGGTAATCAGTTTGTCCCACGTGGGGCTCTCAGTTTTAATCCCTGTTTTACAGATGAGGTGACTGGGGCGCAGAGAAGTTAAGTGACTTGCCCAAAGTCACACAGCGTACAAGTGGCGGATCTGGGATTAGAACCCACAGTCTGACTCCCAAGCCCATGCTCTTTCCTATAAGCCACACTGCTTCTCATCTGCATTTATGGTTACTGATAAGAAGTGATACATGGGAAATCTCAACCTTTCTTCCCTGCTGCCAGTTCAGTATTTGGATATATAAGGGTTTCTCTTCCCTGAACTTTGTGTTCTGTTGGAGCAGCTGGGCAAAATTTGGGTGAGTGCCACTCAAATTTTTCAAAGTACGAGAGCCATCAAATTTATCGGCAAATCTTCGCAGCTTTCAGGCTTTGTTGATGCAGCTGTAGGGGTAAGTTTTCTGGACACTCCAGATGGATTGGCATAAGCATCCATTGGATTTTCCCCCTGCGTGATGAGTTTGGCTTCCAGTGGTCCCAACCGGAAAAGAAAAGACTACTACTGATTAGGAGGAGAAGCTAATTTAAACCTCAGGCCCAGGGTCCTTTTCTTACTGCCGGCATGCAGGACACACCCAAAATCTCAGGAGCAACTGTGTGGCAAAGGAGCCTTGAGCCAAGTGAGAGAGCCTGAGCCGGGGCACTTGTCATGTGATGGTGTCCGTCTTCCTTTGCTTTCAAAAATAAGGTGTATTTCTGTCTTTCTTTTTCTTGTCATTTGGCTTGTAGCTGATACTCCTCCCCCCGCATACATGACTCCCGATGACCAGATGGGGCAAGATAATTTTCAGTCAATGGATACAAGCAATAGTGTGATTCCACAAATTATGCCAAATACAGTTAACAGAGGTAAGACATGTTTTGTGATACTAAATGTTTTCTGGTGCAACTGGGTGAATTCATGCTCTTTGAGACTTCTAGGTACTTCTAGGCGTTTTCCTCCAACAATGAAGAAAGGAAAAATCTACCATTAGTTTGATAAGGACTTGGGACAATATAGTAGTTTTACGTTTCTATTTTCTCAGTGGATGTAGTAATTTGCCTACCTTTTGCAAGTACTTAATTAGAATTGATTAATGGATTGGTTGGTGATAACCATTCCACAGTACAACAGGCTTCCATAACACTTCAGTGATCTTTTCATTTTATACTCCCAAGCTAACTGGGGACAGGAAGAGCCAACAGCGGTCACAGTAACAGTGTGGCTAAGCCCAGAACACAACAGCATCAGGACTGCCAACTATCAGTAAAGATTAGATGTGTTTTTAAAGCCCATAGAAATATTCAGTGTCTGTACATCCGGGATAGTGGCAGGAAGAATCCCATGTCCTCTGTACAGTGGCCCTTAGGCAGGGAAGAGGGGGGAGCTCCCATCCCTGCCTGCCCAGGGATCAGGCAACTCACCTGTTACATCTGGGAGAGATGAGCCTTCTCCCGGGACCCGCAGCCATGCATGGGGCTTCGGGTTCCCCAACACAGTTTGGCTGTCCCTTCTTCTCCATAACGTTATGAATCCTGGTACTCCCCCACTAGTTTTTCAGATTCTGTGCCTCGGGCTGTGCTCTTCTCCCACGGCAGGGTGGGGGCAGAAGGGGAAGTAGGGATAGGGAGCCCCCTGACACCTGCCCTTTTTTTTTGTCCTTCCTCCACCCATCTGCCTCCTTGGTAGCTTTTTCTCCTGCCCCCAAGTCAGGTGACCTAGGAGAGACAGAGGCCAGGAACTGCCAATGACAGCTCTGTGCAAGGAGGAGGGAAGAAGGGGAAGCAGTGGCTGTGTTTTTGAGGCAGTTTTTCATTGCCCCCAACTTCCCTCCCTCTCCCCCACTTGGGTTTACATGCCTTGCAGAAAGCCACCTCTTTGTGCTGGGTACTGGGCATCATCTAGCTGTGGGTCAAATAGATTCCATGACTGGTGCCTATTGCAATAAAAAAATGTGAAAGCCAGTAACTTTTTTTCCATACTATTGATCAGAATTTTTCTCAGCAGATGGCAGTCCTGGAATCAGTCTGTCAGGGGTACTATTTATTGAGTGCCAGAGGCTTGAGTAGACTAAGCCTACACTTAGCTCCTTATATCTTTTGACCAAAGAGAAGCAGTGTGGCTCAGTGGAAAGAGCCTGGGCTTGGGAGTCAGAGGTCATGGGTTCTAATCCAGCTCTGCCACTTGTCAGCTGTGTGTGTCAGTGTGACTTTGGACAAGTCACTTCACTTCTCTTTGCCTCAGTTAATTCATCTGTCAAATGAGGTTTAAGACTGTGAGCCCCACATGGGACAACTTGATTACCTTCTATCTCCCCCAGTGCTTCGAACAGTGCTTGGCAACATAGTAAGCGCTTAACAAGTACTATCATGATTATTATTATTAAATTGTGTCCCGTTATTGATCCAAACCCTGGGCAGCAGCCAGAGTTTTGTCCTTTACAAATGTTTGTTGATTTAAATCCATTCATTACAGCAGGTTAAAGAATAGGTAAACTTAGAACCATCATCCCCTTATCTGCCTGACCTGACATGTGCTCCCTGTGGATGTTAACCATGTAAAGAAGTGACTCCAGGGCCCTGCCACCAGTCCTTTGCTCTGCCCAGCACCTAGGGTGCGAAGGTGGCCAGCTGATGGTTTCTTGTGTTTGTTCGGATCCGACCACTATGAATTGACTTGCTTTTTCTACCTTTGCCCTGTGTTAGATGAGCACTAAAATCAACCTCTCCCAAGTTTTTTTCGTGGTTATATGGTTTTGTTTTCATGCTTAGGCATTTCGGAATTTGCGTTCCTGAGAAGAGATTGTGAAACCATTAGTCAAACCTTTTTTGACTTTTTATGTCGCTAGGGAGCTTGCAATAATTGGATTGGCTTAGCTTGACCTACGATAATAATAATAATAATAATATAATAATATGGTATTTGTTAAATGTTTATTATGTGCCAGGCACTGTACTAAGCACTGGGGTGAATACAAGCAAATTGGGTTGGATTGTCCCACATGGGGCTGACAGTCTCAGTCCCCATTTTACACATGAGGGAACTGAGGCACAGAGCAGTGAAGTGACTTGCTCAGGACCACGGAGCGGATGAGTTGTGGAGCCGGAATTAGAACTTGTGACCCCCTGGCTTTCAGGCCCTATCCACTGTGCCATGTGTTTACATAGCTTCTACTTAATGAAAGTTTTAAATGACTTTCCTAGGCTTCTGGGGAAATGGACATTTCTGTCCACTTTTAAAGACCTAGCGTGGGGCTGGCCAACTGTATGGGAAATCAACAACACCAAAGAACACAGTCTGACCAGAACTTCCTGTAAATCATACCTAACCATTTTATTTAGAATGCAGAACCTACAGACCCTGATACCATATTGAATGAGCAATCCACTTGTTGAAAATAGCCCAAGTTCATGCTTTCACCTCAACAGAGTCCATGCTGATGGACTGGCATTCTGAGAGGGAAGCCCAACCTTAGAAGTTGTCCCATCAGAGCGGAATCCTGCCAGGGGACCAGCTCCTCTTGCCCAGCTGTGGCTCTTTTCACTTGGCGTGGCCGCAGGTCATGAAGTCTGAAAAGATAACAGGAGCTCGCAAAGTAGAAGTGGAGCTGGCCGAGATCTAGAACAATTTGACTTCTCATAGTTTTACCCCACTTTTCAAAATGTGCTCCCCTTTTTTTTCCACATTAAAAGGTTGGTATCCATACATTTCATGAGTATTTGAGTAACCCATTGAAAATGCCTACTTTCTCCCAATGTGCTTGAAGACGTCCAGCCCGTGGTCTATGAAGAGCCCAAGCACTGGTGTTCGATTGTCTACTATGAATTAAATAATCGTGTGGGCGAGGCCTTTCATGCATCTTCAACCAGCGTCCTAGTGGATGGATTCACAGACCCTTCAAACAACAAAAGTAGATTCTGCTTAGGTTTATTGTCCAATGTCAATCGCAATTCCACAATTGAGAATACCAGGCGACACATCGGGAAAGGTAATTCAATGAAGTAATACATAAGCTCCTAAAAAAGCACAGTATTTATTGGCATTCAGGGATAAAGGTGAGACTTTGCTGAGATCTGGGAAATTTGAATTTCAGTGTTGAGTAACTTGCTGGATAAGTTTCCTTCTAGGGATATTTGGCACTTTGCACTCTTACCTGTAGAATTCTGATAATAAGCAAACAGGAATGAAGTGGGGTTAGACAGTCAGGTGTAGAGTGAACAGACCAAAACAGACAGCTAAAGCTTGCCCACTTGCCCACTGTAATTTAAATCGATCAATCAGTGGTTTTCATTCTATTCTATTTATTTTATTTTATTTTGTTAGTATGTTTGGTTTTGTTCTCTGTCTTCCCCTTTTAGACTATGAGCCCACTGTTGGGTAGGGACTGTCTCTATATGTTGCCAATTTGTACTTCCCAAGAGCTTAGTACAGTGCTCTGCACATAGTAAGTGCTCAATAAATACGATTGATGATGATGA
This sequence comes from Tachyglossus aculeatus, assembly GCF_015852505.1. Lineage (NCBI taxonomy): Eukaryota > Metazoa > Chordata > Mammalia > Monotremata > Tachyglossidae > Tachyglossus > Tachyglossus aculeatus. The sequence continues at coordinate 186,557 of NC_052093.1, read as the reverse complement.
TGATGACTGAGCGCTTATTGTGTGCAAGGCACTGTACTGAGCTCTTGGGGAAGTACAATAAAGACTTGATTTTCCACCTCTCCTTTTCCGATATCCGTCGCCTGCTTAAAGGAATAATGTTGGTATTTGTTAAATGCTTACTATGTGCCAAGCACTGTTTTAAGCACCGGAGGAGATACAAGGTCATCAAGTTGTCCCATGTGAGGCTCACAGTCCTAATCCCCATTTTACAGATGAGGGAACTGAGTCACAGAGAATTGAGGTGACTTGCCCAAGTCACACAGCCAACAAGTGGCGGAGCCAGAATTAGAACCCACAACCTCTGACTCCCAAGCCTGGGCTCTTTCCACTAGGCCTTGCTGCTTCTCAACACATGTTTATGGCCCTTGTTCTGTGACCTCTGACTTGGAAGAGATAAAGGGTCTCTCCTAGAAATCCACCCATAAATCCAAGGAAATAGACCTTGAGCAGCTTTTAAGATTTGTGGATGGAAGAAAGAGGAAAATATTCTTGGTCGGGACAAGACTCCCATGAGAACAGTTTTTCATGAGAGCCATGTTATTGTGCATCATGAAACCACGACTGTTGAGGTCTGCCTATCAATCATTTCTTGAGCACTTACTGTGTGCAGAGTACTGTAGATGTTTGTTCAGTGCTTAATATGTGCCAAGCACTGTACTAAGCACCCAGGTGTTTACAAACAAATTGGGTTAGACACAGTCCCTGTTCTACAAGGGGCTCACAGTCTCAATCCATATTTTACAGATGGGTTAACTGAGGCATGCAGAAATGAAGTGACTGTCCCAAGGTCACACATCAGACATGTGGCAGAGCCTGGATTAGAACTCATGACCCTCTGACTCCCAGACCCATGCTCTAGCCACTGTGCCATGCGGCTTCTCCAAGTGCCTACTCTGCTGAGCACTTGAGAGAATACAGTACAATAGAGTTGGAAGACACGTTCCCTGCCCACAACGAGTTGATGGTGACAGAAGATGAAACAGATTAGTATTAAAATTTCCCTTTCCTTTGAGGGAATTAAATATGCACTTCCCACTTACATACACTCGTATATGATTCCTAAAATGGGCAGCTATTGTGCATATTTATATTACCCAGCATGTTTCTTAACTTGGCTTTTGAAATAAGTAAAACTTTAACTTCTTACAATAGAAGATCCACACTTTAAACAAAAATTAAAATGAATTTTAAAGAAAGTTATTGTACTGCCGGGCAACATCTTGGTACCCTTTGTTCTGGTTTTTGTTGCAAGATACTTCTTTTAGTTTAATACCAAAATGAAGCTAGTTCCTGCACCTGACCAACCCAAAGCAGAGTTTAATGCTTGTACTTTCCATATTTCCTTCTCCCTCCAACTCTCATCTCAATAAAAATAGCAAGAGAAGGCCATCTAGTGGACGTTATGCTCAAGTCCTAGCTTAGTTTTAACAAAGCTATTCGAGGTGTTCCTTACTGGTTGTAGATCATGGTGGGAAAATTTGTTAGTTGCAGTGCAGGAAGAGTCTTTCAGATATGATGTGTAAGGTAAATAATGCAGCAACCAAGTTTTTACTCATGGTTTATTTTTTATTTTTTTATTTTATTTTAAGGGGTTCATCTTTATTATGTTGGTGGGGAAGTTTATGCTGAGTGCTTGAGTGACAGCAGCATATTTGTTCAGAGTAGAAACTGCAACTACCATCATGGTTTTCACCCTACCACTGTGTGCAAGATTCCTAGTGGCTGCAGCCTAAAGATTTTTAACAATCAGGAGTTTGCTCAGCTTTTGGCACAGTCTGTCAACCACGGATTTGAGGCAGTGTATGAGCTCACCAAAATGTGCACTATTCGCATGAGTTTTGTGAAGGTAAGTGCATTCTCTTGTCATATGAGTGTGCAATATGCTTCATTCCAGAGGACTTTAATTTCTCGAAAGATCGCCAGGGAAGAATGAACCTGCCTGGAAAAGGGACAAAGCTAGTCTACTGACACTTACTGTGATTCCAGTGCCCGAATCATCGGCCAAGAAGTTATTCATTGCCATGCTTCTTAGCCCAGAAAATCAAGTAGCGAATTCTAATGCCGTCAGATCCCCTTGGTTGCAGTGATTATGTTCTTGAGGAGTCCCGAGTTAAGGAATCCTCACATCATGGTACTTATGACTTTTAAGACTCCACACGCCAGGGCAAGACCAGGTCTTACGATCCTGCACCAGGTGGCAGCCAGACAGAAATGCGTTGGCCAAAATAGGCAGTTCAGGTACTCCAGACACTCCTTTGATGTCAGCACCCCTACCATATTTTTATTTGCTAATAATAAGTAGTAATAATATTCTAAATAGAAACCAGAAGGTATTTATCTTAGGGAACAACTGGTGTTGTGTTTCTACTTCTGCCCATTTCTGGTAACATCTTCAGAGGAGGGCAGACCAGCAAGAGCAGCCTGAGGTGATTCCTTAGGGTAACAGAATTTTTTTTTCCTGCCATTTTGCAATTTTTTGGAGACTTATCACACCACACTGATTCATTCCTTTCTAAAATGAGTTCTCTAGTGAGCAAAACTTAGGAGGTCTTAGTCCTTTGAGATCAGCTAAAAATGGGCTGTGGTATTGAATTTGTTGTCTTTTCATAATTACCACACAGTCAGTTGTGAACCTCTTTGATTTTAGTAATCCTCTTCATAACCTTTGTTGAGAAGAAGACCTTTTCATTTATTTCTTGTTCTTTTGGGGAGATTTTACTTGAATAACACATCTTCTGAGTTTTGTGACCCCCATTATTTATTATTGAACTTAATTGTTCCTGTGCCTAAAGTTCTGCAATATATTGAATGGTCATTATTAGAACTACTTTTATTTCAGCCACTTGTTAAGCACTTAATGATGTGCAGGAGCCAGACGAAGCTCCAGGGAGAAAAAACAGCATAAATTAAGCTCTGTTATTTTAATAGGTTTGCGTGGCCCAAAGAGAATATGAAAACAAGTGTTCATTTAATCATTTGCAGTTCCAGAAAGGCATGATGTTTATGCAGAAATGATTACCATGCAGATCATGTTCAAGACTAAAATAAGACCCGAAACTTTTGGATCCTGAATGTGATTTTTACCAGAATTGTAAAATATACATGAAAACTGATCTTACTACCTTGCATTTATTGGAATAGGATCTATTATCAATGTTTACCAAATGTATTCATTCAGTCATTTTTGTTGAGCGCTTCCTTTGTGCAGGACACTGTACTCGGCACTTGGAAAGTCCAACTCAGCAACAAATAGAGACAATCCCTGCCCACAACGGGCCCTCATATTGCCTTGCCCCAAGTGGATTAGAGAGAATACTGCTGAAATTATAAATATCCTACTTTGTAGTCTGGAGGGAGTTCTAATGTCCAATATGTTTGCTCTTCTAGGGTTGGGGTGCTGAATACCATCGGCAAGATGTAACCAGTACTCCGTGTTGGATTGAAATTCATCTTCATGGGCCCCTCCAGTGGCTGGATAAAGTACTGACACAGATGGGCTCTCCTCTTAACCCCATCTCCTCTGTTTCCTAGTGCTGCCAAAAGGTCCTCTCTGACTCTTTTAATTGCGAACTCATTTTAATTTTAGAAAAACTTTCAGCATGGATGCTATCAACTGCTCCACAGAGAACAGAGTGAAATGGTTTTCACTTTTTTTTCCCATCTTGCTGTGACCAATTCATTTGTATTTTGTGATCAATCTTCATTTCTTTGTCCGTTCTTATGGTGTTATATAGTGGGAGTTGAGTGCTAGCAATGCTCAACAAAATGCAGAGCAAGTAATTTTTCCCTTCAATTTAAACTATTTAATATGGCATTCATTTTCAACTGAAAGAGAGAATAAAAAGTACCAAAGATATTGGCGCCTCAGGACCTAATATGGATATTTTTAGAAATCATAAACGCTGCATTTTTTCACAACATTGGATGCAGTTCAAGCTTGTGAATAGCTTGTTTACCTGATTGATACATTTTAGATTGATGTCAAAATCCACTTTGCATTTTACAGTTCAGTGTTCACCTCATAATAATGTGACATGTATCTATCTCTTCCCATTTATTTTTTATTTTTATTACACACAGGAATTGACATTAAGTAGTTGGCATCATCAATAGAAAAGTACGGTTACGAGCACAATACTGTAGCCCAGGTTCACAGTTCCAGCCTTTGCTCCGCTTTGCAATGTTGCCTTTTGGCCACCATTTTATGGACTGTAATTTTGACTTGAGATGACCTTATTTTGTACTTTTGTGGGTGAAAAATTCTTGTTCCATCTTGACAACCAGCCCAAGTGCTTCTCCCATTGGTACCCCCTTTTTTGTATTGGGGGTACCAATACAAAATACACCTTTTTTGTATTGGTGTAAACACTACAATTTGTCGAGGACAATACATACTTGCAAGAGTTGCAAGAGGCTTGGTTTTCTCAAGCTAATTGTTCTTTTGGACCTAAATTATAAGGTCGCTGTGCTTTCGATCGGACTCCTTGTGCCTTCCAGTTTGGTCCGGTTCATTACCCAGGATCTATGTTGCGGCGCTTGGCATTTGCTTATATTGCTCAGTTAGCCTGCCTCTGGTGCAGAGCACAGACTGGGTAACAGTTAAATGGTTTAATAGTGGAGCAGTATCCCATGGTTGAGGATTTCTGCCCGATGCTCACTGGAATCAACAGTGTGGCTGAAACTGGCCCACTTCTCCCTCTAACTCCTTCCCCCCAAGTCTAATACCTACCTGGACACCATATAGCTGTTTCTGTGAGTAGCCCATCGAGGTGAATGAGAAATTAAAATGCAGAAACTGTAGTACTTATTGAAAGTCATGTAGTTAGCTACTGGAATCCTAGGGTAAAGAACTCTTGGGAAGGTTCTTTAGGGAATTTGGAGAAAAATGTGTGCTTAATGTGTTCATCCCTGCATCACATGTTACATCAAAGAGCGGTTTGTTCTCAAAAAAAAACAAACCCTTGAAACTTATTTTATGTGCCATGAGATTCTCCATTAGAAATGTCCTAAATCTTTTTGAATTGACACTTTTGGGAGCAGTAAAGCTCTTTTATGTAGAAATAACTGTTTTGACATGCTATATTATAGGTTGATTTTTTTCCCATCTTTTGTCTTTTAAGAGAAAAGCCCACTTTAGAGGAAAGGGGAGGTGGTTCCTTTTTTTTGTCTTTTTCCATGCTATTATTGATTTCTTTTGTGAATTGCTGCCCATGGTTGGTTTGGTATCATTCCATTGGAGAGAGGTCACACAAGTTCTACCTGAAGCCTGAAACTGCAGCTTTCCCCGCACAGTTGGAGCATTTCCCAACTTTGATATTTACAGAGCTCATTCCTTCTCCCCTGTAGGACTAAGTCATCCAAAGAAGCAGTGTCTCTTCAGCCTTTAGGCATTACCTAAAGCTGTGTCTTCCTAGTGAGCCAGCTCCCAAGAAAAATGGCTGGTAAAAACCCAGGGTTAAAAATCATTCATTCAATCATATTTTTTGAGTGCTTACTTTGTGCAGAGCACTGTACTAAGCACTTGGGAAGTACAAGTCGGCAACATATAGAGACGGTCCCTACCCAAAAATGGGCTCACAGTCTAGAAGGGGGAGACAGACAACAAAACCAGACTCAGCTCAACAAGGGAGAGGCATGGTTTAATTTATGTGAACAGCGGGTAGTTGATGTCCTTAATGGTTTATGGCTAGTCTGAATTTTACTGCTAGTTTGAAGAGGAAGATTGAAATTATTAAGAGTTGGCCATCATTCTGTATACGGTAACATTTGGCCATATGCACTGTGGGTTACCTGTCAGAGTAAAAGAGTAGATATCTGGTTTTCAAGGCTAAGTAGGGAGACCAGGTCTGAACCATTTCACTCCCAAATTGGGTCTGTTTTTTCACTGTTCTTTTTAGCTATGATGCTCTGAGGAAGATCTGTCTGACCACATGAGGTGTTCTGGCTTCTGGACGCCATGATTTCGAAAGGAGCAGCAGTGCACATACCTGTGGGGTCAGATACTGGGAGTGCAAGGGCATGAGTGTTTTCTAACATGGACTTTTGCGACAATGGAAACTGTATACGGGTTCTGGGAAAGCTAGTTGTAGTGCCAGTTGGGCCCTTTGCATGTCCGGAGCGTCTTTCCATCCCTTAAAAGCCAGTGACTGGTTCAGAGATGATGCTGTCGGCCAGGTTCCGATTTGTGCAGGGGGTTTTAACTCCTGTTTGGACCAACTCCTTTGGTGGCTCCTGCCCAAACGGTGAGGAAAGTTCTTTGCTGCCAGCCCTGGCGGTCCACTTTCTACCTGTTTGGTGTCATTCCATCTCATTAACTGAGTCTTAGCAGTGGATAAGAAAGCATTCATCACCTAGCAGCCTTTCTCCACACACGTTGTAAAAGCAACGTGTTCCCCAGACATTCATTTTGTTTTAGCCTCTTACAAAGTTAATTCATTTAGTCACATTTATTGATCGATTACTGTGTGCAGAGCACTCTGTTAAGTGCCTGAGAAATACAGGTAGGCATCAGGTTGGTGGAAGTTGGTGATCTTCCATCAGTTGAATAAGTTGCCATAGGGCCAAACCCTTTGTACTTGTCACAAGCTTTTCACAGGGGGGCTTGACCTCTCCAAATCCACAGAATATTCTTCTTTTATTTGTTCAAACAGTCCTTCCAATTTTCATAAGTTCAGGGACATTGCCCCTTCCCTTCCATGGTCAGCATTCTTTTAGAGATTTGTATGTGAGTGCCTTCTGATTTAAGACACAAAAAAACTTGATGAAGATGGACTCGAAAGGGTGAAATATTGACTGTGATTAAAAATTCCCATTTGAAAGGCCTTTAAACAAACTAACATCATTTTGAGTCCCACAACCAGGATGTGATCGATTTTTTTTTAACTCCAGTAAACATTTAAAAAATTTAAATTTCTTTTTTAACTTGATGCAGTTGCAGTCAAAGATTGAGGATGTGTGAGTATATGTTTGTGCTTTTTACCTTTTTGTCAAAGGAGACCATTTGGAATGCAAAAACCAGCAAAAGACCAAACCATCGGCATAAAATTAAAGTGCTCTATTGTGCTGCACCATAAAAATGCTTTATGTTTCTATCACATACAGAATCATTATGGTTCTGTTTACCTCATAGGAAACATGGTTTTAGCAACGAAGTTTCATTTGTTTATCTTTTTGTTCCTTGTAAAATGTATTGGTTTTGCTATATTGTGCTTTGTCAGAGCAGTAACCTTATAATATTTTTGCATTTTACTACCCATATTTCAGTAAACCCTTGGTTCCCCTTGCAAAATGTGTGCCAGTCGATTTTGTGAATAAATGGCATTCTTTTCTTTTCTTTTCTTTTCTTTCTTTTGTTTGTTTTGTTTTTTTTAAAAAAAGCAGTCATGAGGTTGATTTAATTGGTTGGTTTGTTGGTTCCTTGACAGCTTTATCCATATGTGAACACAGGAAATAGAATAATTGGGTCCGACATCATTTTGAAATCATTCAGTACAAATTTATTCTCTGCAACAAATAGGTGAGTGACTGTTTCTGAAGCTATTTACCTTGAGTGTAATTCACTCCCTGAGTTTTCCATTTGCAGCCTGTCTTAGACTAGGTAATCACAGGAGTGTGTTGTTTTGTAAAGAGTGACTCCAATGGCATTGACTTAATAAGCATCCATTATTCTGGGAAATGGTGGGGCTAACAGGGTATTTCTTTAATCTGCATGAAGAAATGACAGCAGATGTTTGCATGTGACCACCAAGGCAAGTGGGCCCCTTTACACTATACAGTAGTATAAGGCTGGCAGTAAGGCATGACAGGCAACTGGATGCAGCTGGGAAACGGGATGATCTAGTGTGCAGTGTCTGACTGGCTTACTCCTGCTCTGGGCCCCAGGGGCCACTGCTTCTCTCTGAGACTTCTAGGGCTCTGGTGGATGATCCGACCTCAGACCCCTTGGCTGCCCAATTCTTCATTCCAGAGCAAGGAGCTGAGCAATTCAATGGGGCCAGCAAAGGGAGGGCGCTTCATGCAGTTTTTCTGTCCTGCTGTTGTTCAGAGGGAAGATCTTCTGAGGGAGGGAGGGAGAGAGAGAGAGACTGTGTGTGTGTGTGTGTGTGTGTGTTGGTGTGTGTGTGTCCGTACACTCACATGCCCCTGCCTCCTTTTGTGCTTTTTAATCATGATGCAGCAGGAAGCAGTTATTAGCAAAGCTGTCAGACTGCTCCTCAGGATAAACGATACCACTATTTGATAAGGGTTGATGCTTAGTTCTTTCCTGTCTAAATACCAGAGTTTTAGCTGTTAGTTTGAATGTGTAAATAGGATGTTTTAAGGGAAATAGTCAAAGTGTTGCTCCCCCATCAAAGCAGATATGCTTTTCTATCAGTAACAGCTTCAGAATAAATGGGGAAAGCTCACTTATGGTTAAAGATAAACCACAATAATAATAATAATAATAATGGCATTCATAAAGCGCTTACTATGTGCAAAGCACTGTTCTAAGCGCTGGAGAGGTTACAAGGTGATCAGGTTGTCCCTTGGGGGGCACACAGTCTTAATCCCCATTTTACAGATGAGGTAACTGAGGCCCAAAGAAGTTAAGTGACTTGCCCAGAGTTGCACAGCTGACTAGTGGTGGAGCCGGGATTTGAACCCATGACTCTAAAGCTCGTGCTCTTTCCACTGAGACACACTGCTTCTGTACCCTTCTTTCTCATTTTTGGACAAGTTCTCTCCCCGAACCCTTCTCCCCACCACCTCCACCTTCTAAATTTTTATGTTGAATACGTGCCGAACTTCACTGGGCGACTTTTTCATGGATTGTAAAGGGCCAAACTGTACATGTTGTTTCACCTCAAAATCTTTGTGGAAAATGGTGAGATTCAACTCACTCTCATGCTGGAAGAAAATATGCCTTAAAAGCCCTGTAGTGAAATCAGGCAGGGGCAATTAGTAATCCATGACACCTCCAATTTTCTCCCAGAAATGAAAAGTTGATGGATGATGTTTTTCTAGATTGCTGCAGTTATAGTGCATTTCATCTTTTATAAATATTTATGAGGTGGCTGTTGTGGAAACACCAATTTTAGTGTTGAGCAAAAATTATTTTTGCCAACCTCATTCATGTAGTTTCAGTATCACCGTACTGAATTCCCAAGGCCATCATCAATAAGCTGACTGCAAAGTGCTGTTTTCCTTTAGGATCCTGTTAGTAGTAACAGTAGTAATTATTGTGGTATTTAAGTGTTTACTATATGCTAAATACTGTACAAAGCACCGAGGTAGATACAAGTTAATCAGGCCTCTCTGTCCCACAGTCTTAAGTAGGAGGGAGAACAGCTAATGAAACCCCAAGTAACAGATGAGGAAGCTGAGGCACAGAGACTTAAAGGGAGTTGCCCGTGTCACAGAGCAGGCTGGTAGCAGAGACAGGATTAGAATCCAGGCCATCTTATTCCCAGGTTGGGGCTCTTTCCATTAGGCCATGCTGCTTGTCAAATGTGTGTGCATTTGAAAAAGGAAAACTCAGTCTCTGCTGCTTGTCAGCTGTGTGACTCTGGGCAAGTCACTTAACTTCTCTGTGCCTCAGTTACCTCATCTGTAAAATGGGGTTTGAGATTGTAAGTCCCACATGGGACAACCTGATCACCTTGTATCCTCCCCAGTGCTTAGAACAGTGCTTTGCACATAGTAAGCGCTTAACAAATACCAAAATTATTATTATTATTATTAAATCCTACTGTGATATCTAAAGCTTGGCCTGGGTGGGTTTTCTATTATAGCACCTTGTCTTTCCAGCTGGGTTTTCAGCAGTCTGAATCCTTTGTCTTGAGATCTTTTGTTTGTTGGGGTAGGGCAGTCAGCATGTTTCAGCCTTAGTGATTGTCTAGGAGAAGAAAGGCAGTATTGTGGTTTATTCTCAGCTAACTATGCTAAAGGACAACCACCTGAAACTAGAGTCTTACATGGACAAAGACTCCCCAATCCAGTCCACCAACAAACTGAGAAGCAGCATGGCCTAATGAAAAGAGCACTAGGGCTAGAAGTCAGAAGACCTGGTTTCTAGTCCTATCCCTGTCTCTGTCTATCAGTCATTTATTGAGCACTTACTCTGTGCAGAGCACTAAACTAAGCACCTGGGAGAGTACAATACAATAAACAATTACATTGGCTGCCCACAGTGAGCCCACAGTCTGGGGGGGTGGGGAGACAGACATTAAAACAAATAAATAAATGAATTACAGGTATGTACATAAGCGCTGTGGGGCTGGGAGGTGGGATGAATAAAGGCAAATATAGGGAGCAAGTCATGACAACAGAAGGGAGTGGGAGAAGAGGAAAGGAGGGCTTAGGGAAGACCTCTTGGAGGAGAATGTGCCTTCAATAAGGCTTTGAAGTAGGGGCGAGTAATTATCTGTCAGCTATGAGGAGGGTGTGTTCCAGGCCAGAGGCAGAATGTGGGCAAGAGGTCAGCAGAGAAATAGAAGAGATAGAGGCACAGTGAGAAGGTTAGCTTTAGAGGAACAAGGTGTGTGAGCTGGGTTGTAGTAGATTAGTGAGGTGAGTCAGGAGGCGGTAAAGTGGTTTCTGTTTGATGCAGAGGTGGATGGGCAACCACTGGAGGTTCTTGAGTGGGTTAATATGGCTTGAATGTTTTTATAGAAAAATGATCTGGGCAGAAGAGTTAAGTGTGGGCTGGCGTGGGGAGAGTCAGGAGGTAGGAAGGCCAGCAAGGAGGTTGATAGAATAATCCAGACAGGGTAGGATAAGTGATTGGACATCAAGCGCTTAGTACAGTGCTCTGCACAAAGTAAGCGCTCAATAAATACGGTTGATTGATTGATTGGTAGTAGTTAGAATAGAGAGGAAAGGGTGGACAAGCAATATTGTGAAGGTTGAACCAATAGGATTTAGTGATGAATATGTAGGTTGAATGAGAGAGGAGTCAAGGAAAATGCTAAGGTTATGAGCTCACGAGACAGGAAAGATGGTGGAGCCATCTACGGTGATGGGAAACTCAGGGAGGGCAGGGTTCGGGTGAGAAGATAAGTTCTGTTTCAGACACATTCGGTGTGAAGTGATGGAAGTACATACAAGTAGAGATGTCTTGAAGGCAGAAGGAAATGTGAGAGGGAGAGAGATCAGGGCTGGAGATGTAGATTTGTGGATATCCATATCTATTTCTAGACTGTGAGCCCACTGTTGGGTAGGTACCGTCTCTATATGTTGCCAACTTGTACTTCCCAAGCTCTTAGTACAGTGCTTTGCACAAAGTAAGCACTCAATAAATATGATTGAATAAATATCCGTAAAGAGATGATAGCTGAAACCATGTGAACAAATGAGTTGTCCAAGGAAGTGGGTATAGATGGAGAATAAAAGGGGACCCAGAACTGAACCTTGAGGGAACCCCACAGTTCATTCATTCATTCATTCAATCATATTTATTGAGCGCTTACTGTGTGCAGAGCACTGTACTAAGTGCTTGGGAAGTACAAGTTGGCAACATATAGAGATGGTCCCTACCCAACAGTGGGCTCACAGTCTAGAATGGGGAGACAGAGAACAAAACAAAACAAAGCAAAACATATTAACAAAATAAAATAAATAGGATAAATATGTCCAAATAAAATAAATAAATAAATAGAGTAATAAATACATACAAACATATATACATATATACAGGTGCTGTGGGGAGGGGAAGGAGGTCAGGCGGGGGGGATGGAGAGGGGGTGGAGGTGGAGAGGGAGAGGTTCTTCTGACAACCAGGCCTGTGCTCTACCCACTAGGCCATACTGCTTCTCTGAGGAGCCCCTTCCTCAGGAGAGTCCTGTTAGATGGAGGTATCTTTTTGGGGTGTCCCTCCTACCAATTCCCATTCATTTCACTGTACTTCCCTCTGTAGTTTCCCTGGAACCTTCTGACGTGAGTTCACTTTTGCCCACAACTTCCAGAGGAAGGTGCCACACAGTTGAAAGACTCCAGAGTTGGTGGGTTGGAGGCAGAGGAGGAGGCCATAAATGAGCAGCCAGGGAGATCGGAGGAGAACCAGGAGAGGCCTGCTGTGGAGCTTTGGGCAAGTCACTTGACATCTCTGTGCTTCCGTTTTCTCATTCATAAAATGGGGATTTGATACCATACCATACCAGACTGTGAGCCCCATGTGGGACAGGAGCTGTGCCTGACATTATTTTGTCTCTACCTCAATGCTTAGTACAATGTTTGGCATTTTTAGGTGCTTAACAAATATTTTTTTTTTAGTCTTAGGAGGACTAAGTGTACCATAATCACCGTAATTCAGGCCTAAAATCCACATGGGTCTGATTTATCCAAACTATCCAAACTTGGCTAATTAACCAAGGTACAGATTGGCCTGAAACTTGGTGGTAATTAAGGCTAAAATGTGCTATTTAACTTGAATTACCTGGGTAGGCAGTGTCCCGAGAGCTTGCTGGTGGATCTCCCACTTTGGCATTTGCAAATTTTTGCACATAAACTTCTTATTGCATGGAACATTGCATACAGATAGAATTGCGTTCTCACAGGAGTTTATAAGCCATTGAGAGTACAAAGCTTTTGTGCTCTAATACAGAGGATCATGCGACCATGTCCAAGAGGAACGCAGGAAGAACGATACAGCTCCTTCAGGCAGCCCTTTGGGACTGGGTGATAAGTAAGGAGAATCCGCTATGCATTGTGACTGTCAGTTCCCAGTTCTCTTTCTGATTTTGGCACCTCCACGTGTGGCTAATGTTGGATTTTCTGATTTCTGTGTCTGTGGGTGGCCTGAGGCAAGGCCAGAGTTTTGTAATAACAGCGGCATCTGAAATGCCGGTGATTAGGGCCACCAACTGGAGGTCCATTGAGCTTGGAAGGGCCAATTTGCTGAATTTCAGATTCCCTGTAAACACTCCAAGCTGGAGGAATAACCTTATTGCAGAGACAGTGGACCAAAATTGTATTAAGATGCCGGGTAACAAATCCAAACAGAGCAGTTTTCAAAATGATAAAGGAGCAGATCAAGAAACCATCGGTTAAAGGCAGGCTTTATCTAGGGAAGGCGGAACTCTGTGGTGATTTCCTTCTAGTCCCATGGCGGGCAGCTATCCCAAGTATCAGAGAGGTTGAGCCAAACTATGAAGCACTGAGACAGATTTGGGATGTCGAAAGGATGAATCGTGGTCTCATTTTGATGCCAAGCTTTGTACATGCATCTCAAGGTAAAATGCTGCCTTTTCCAGCAATTGTACCTCTCAGAAAAGTGACCCTGTCAAATGAGTTATTTTTAGAAATGGGTGAGAGAGAGGTTTGAGGTCATGAAGCACGTTACATGTTTTCACCTTTCAGTGGTGAGGTCCTATCTCGCCTCCTTATGCTTCTCTCTGTTCCACATCTGTGGGTAAATCTGAAATTTAAGACCTTGATTTAACATTGTGTATGGAGTATGGCTCTTTCCTGTGATAAAGCACACTCTGGTCTTTGAGACTGCATAGTTTTGCTATGCATTAAGGTTGAGGTATAATGGCAAAAGGAGAATTTCCAGCCGAATGGTCCATATATTACAGACACTATTGCTTGGGTGATTTAGAAGAAAAAATCAGTTTTGGTCTAAATAATCAAGGGTTTTTGTGTCACTTAGAAAAATTGCAGCTGAGAGTGGGAAGAGCCTTTCCAATTGCTAGAACCTACTGGAGTCCTAGAATCCTCATTCGGGTTGGAGGAACCTAGGAGAAGGATTCCAGAGAGTCAGTGAAGTGTCTAGCACTTCTTGCTGACTTCAGCCATCAAATAATAATGATAATGATAATAATAATGATGGTGGCATTTGTTAAGCACTTACTGAGTCCCAAGCACTGATGGGGTAGAACAAATTAAACAGGTTGGACTTATTTCCTGTCCAAATGGGGTTCAGTCAAGGTAGGAGGGAGCAGAATTTAATCTCTACTTTACAGATGAGGAAACTGCAGCACAGAGAAGTTAATTGATTTGCCCAAGGTCACACGTAACAAATGGCAGAGATAGAATTAAAACTCAGGTCCTTGGACTCCCAGGCCCATGCTCCTTCCACTAGACCACACTGCTTCTCTGTGTGCTACATGTCAGGGGCTAGTATCTGCCCATGCATCCAGGCAATAAGATTTGTCAGGGAAACTTTAGTCCCCTCTTTTCAGGGCTGTCAATCAAGTGTAACAATCTTGGTATTGTTAAGTGCTCACCAAGCACTGGAGTTGTGCAAGATAATTGGATCAGACCCTGTGCCTGTCCCATGTGGGGCTCACAGCCTAAGTAAGAGGGAGAATGAGTATCATCCCCACTTTAGAGATGAGGAAACTGAGGTCCAGAGTAGTTACGTGACTTACCCAAGGTGACACAGCAGGCGAGCAGCAAAGCAGGGTCCCTTGACTCCCAGGCCCATACTTTCTCCAATAGGCTACACTGCCTCAATAGTATCTCCCATTCTAGACTGTAAGCTCCTGGTGGGCAGGGAACATGTCTACCAACTCTGTTATATTGTACGCTCCCAAGCACTTAATACAGTGCTCTGCACACGTAAGCACTCAATAAATACGATTGAATGAATGAATGAATGACCATTTGGACAGTACCTAAGAATCCAAAATCGGGGTCATAGCTCTTATGGAGTTTCTGATCTAAGAAGCCCAGGCTTCAGGCTCATGGGCCTGGTTACCAGTGATAGGGATCTACATTTTTCTTCTCTGCTTGCAGGAATATGAGCAAAAAATCACAGTACCTCTGTGTCCAAGAGCCTGGCCTTTAGGATCACCGGTGTGTTGTTGGGAATCTTTTGGCCTTCTGGCTCAGCCATATGTCATTTGTTTTGGGCTTGTGCCTTGGGTATGAGTCTAGTCTTCCTGTTGGCAAGGCTGAAAGAGCACAGGCTTTGGAGTCAGAGGTCATGGGTTCTAATCCCAGCTTCGTCACTTGTCAGCTGTGTGACTTTGGGCAATTCACTTAACTTCTCTGGGCCTCAGTTACCTCAGCCTGTAAAATGGGGATTAAGACTGTGAGCCCCCTTGGAACAACCTGATCACCTTGTAACCTCCCCAGTGCTTAGGACAGGCTTTGCACATAGTGCTTAATAAATGTCATTAAAAAAAAAGCCCAGAACATTGAGCTGAGATTCCAGACCAGGTGACCACTGGTTAGGCCCACTAAGACCACCCCAGGTGCACACCCAGCATATCCCCCAACTCCTCCTTCCTCTGTAGTCACCATTGGAGGTGGAAAACAGCCCAACCAATGACAAAAGAGAGGCATCCATTTATCGAAAGTTGTCAATATGCTTCAGGAAAGAGGAGAGAAAACAGCCCCCTTTTCTCCCAATCTAATCCAAACCTTGTCCCCACTCCAGCTGTCTGCACTGGGGCACATCATGGCTGTGAAATGGCTTTGCCCAAAGTATTACCGTTTTCAAAGTATGCACATGAGCACCACATCTATCAGTCAATGGTATTTATTGATCATATACCATGGGCAGAGCAATGTACTAAGTGATTGGGGAAGTAGAATACAACAGAGGTGGTAGATACATTCCCTGCCTACAAGGAACTTACAGTTCAGTCAATTCCAGGTTATCTGCTCTAATGGAGTAGAGCATCATGGCCCAGATAATTCCAAAACAGGGAAGGTGGTAATTGGGCTGTGGTAAGAATGTGTTGAACTCCCAACCCTCCTTCCTTTAAGATTCAGTAGGAGTAGTTAGTCTGTCCATGATGAATGCGAATGAGTTTGTCAACTGTGGATTGATCCTTCTGTGGAGAACTGACACTGAAAGTACAAAATGTGCGAGTGGCCAATATAAGTAAAGTAACACAGGGAGTTGAAAATAGATCTCTGTCTCTTCCCTTGTCTCTAGCATATACACATGCACACACTGACGAGTGTTCCTTTTGTGATTGTATGTCATATATGTCTGAATGTAGCCACCTGCCTGTATACCCAGCTCAAGTCTGAGTAATCATGGCTAAAGAGATGTGTTTGCAGTAGGGATTTCTTAAGCACTAAGTACAGTGCTGTGCACACAGTAAGTGCTCAATAAATATGATTGAATGAATTTAAAGTTCTGGTTTTCCCCTTGAATCTATCCTTTTTGGATTACATATTTTCATTTTTATGCCCTGGCCATTTTAGAGTGACTTAGCCATTGACTATAAAAGAGGAATTTTATTCTACCCAGCCTACTTTTATCATTTCTAGAAGCAGCCAAGTATCTGATGGAAGAAACTGCAGATCTGGGGCCAGAAGACCCAATTCCCCCAAAATGTGATGGTATTGCTTCCTCTCATCTAGATCTTAAAGTTCCACCTCTTCCTTGTTTACCTAGTCAGAGGCTTTCCCTGAATGCACGGTTGCCTCGGGTTGTTCTGTGACTTTCTGCCTACCGGGTAGGAGAGCTTACTCAGGAGAAAGTTGGGTGATGGTCTGCATCCTGTCCCTGCAAGCTCTTTTGAGTTACTGATCCGATTTAGTGGTTCACTCAATTGAATTTATTGAGCACCTACTGCATGCAAAGCACTGTACTAAGTGTTTGGAAAGTACAATTCAGCAACAGAGACAATCCCTGCCCAACAATGGGCTCACAGTCCAGAAGAAGCGGCTGAAAAACTACTGATGAGAACCATGACTAGTGCTGACCAATTTCTAGGTAGCCCACCTTGAACGTGACAGTGGACTTTCCAGAAGTGTTCCGTACCAAGAGAACTTGGTCTGACAATCCTTCATTTCTAGGATAAAGGATTTTTTCTTTTTGCACGCCACTCTGTGCCCTTCCAAGAAGCCTCACCTTCGCTTTTACTAAGCATGTACCTTAGTGAGTTTGCAGAACAGGACTGTCATTGCACAAATGGATTTATCGTAGATTGGGGCAGAGGGACACAACTTTTCTAGCCCAACCAAAGATTCGTTCTTCTGCTACTTCATGGCTCGTGTTGAGCATCCTTTCCCTTTCCTTCTCTTTACTCCTGTTGAAAGAGTTTCCCAGTAAAAGGTGCCGGAGTCTACTCGGTGGCCAAAGAAAAAGGGATTTTAGTGTGCGGATCGTCTAGTTGAGGATCCGCTCAAATCAGCTGGCATCTGGGGGCAGATGATAATCCGAGAAGCTCCTATCAGTCCCCTTTGACCCTGATGTCTTCGCGGTGGGATCTAGACACCCTGGTTTCTCCACAGGTTCCGGCTTCTCTCAGAGACGTGTCGTAAGGTGACATGGTGAAGAAGGAGTTCTTCAACTGACAGTTGATGAAAAGCACAATTACGGACATGGTTCAGAGCAGGATGAAAAAGAGCACAACGTAGGTCCCCAGATTGGCCTTGTTCATCTCTCCTTCCTTTAGGACCTTGGCCGTTGCCAGAGAGAAGCCGGCAGCACTCCCAGGCTGCTGCATAGTATTCTGGTAGAGGGTGCTGGTCTGAGCGACCAGGTGCTCTCCTGTCACACCAGTTGAATTCGCTGTGCATATTTCTGTCTTGGCCACCCACAAGCTCCAGGCAATTGGGCAGGACCCCACCACCCAACCACGGCTGGACGGCCAATCAGCGATAATTTATCCGCGAGGCGATACCTGGGGCGGCGTCGGCGTGAGGTGTTTATGATGACGTGGGTCCGCTGGCCGGCCCCCCGACTCTCCGACTTCCCAATCTCCCAGCCCCCGATCCCCAAGCCCACCGGCCCCAGGGAATGACAGTATTAGTGAAGCCAAGGCTGGATTATGTTTCCAGGAGAAGGAAGTGGAAGTGTGGAAGGCATCTGAAGCATCAAGCAGGATTAGGATGAAGTAGAGGTCTTTGTGTTTTGCAAGAAAGAGATCACTGGTGACCTTAGGGCAGTTTTCATGTAGTTGGTGGAGGAGGGATGGAAGCCAGACTGAGAGACAAGGATATAGTTGGAGGAGAGGGAGAGGCACACAACTCACTCTAGGATTTGAAGAGGAATGGTAGGAGGAAGAAAGGGAGATAACTGGAGGGAGCCATGGGATCAAGGTAGAGTTTTTTAGTATAGAGGATACGTGAGCATATTTTAAAGCAGTGGGGAAGTAGCCACTGAAGAGTGAGCAGTGGAAGATGGAAATTAGCAAGGGAAGAAGGGAGATGGCAAGTATTTAGATGAGTGTATTGTACTGTATTGTGCTTAGTACAGTGGTCTGCCCAAAGTAAGCACTCAAATAAATATGATTGAATGAATGAATGAATGAAGGGTTGGTGTTGGAGGGTTAGATTTCCAGAGCAGGTGGGACAGCTCTTAAAATAGTGCTGAGAAAGAAGTCAAAGGAGAGGCAAGGGGAGGGATGGACTGGAGATTTAAGTGAGAGCATGCCTGATGCTTTCATTTTTCTCAATAAAGTCAGCTCTTAAAATAGTGCTGAGAAAAAAGTCAAAGAAGAGGCAAGGGGAGGGATGGACTGGAGATTTAAGTGAGAGCATGCCTGATGCTTTCATTTTTCTCAATAAAGTTCATGTCAATTTTATTTGTACATATCTATTCTATTTATTTTATTTTGTAGGTATGTTTGGTTTTGTTCTCTGTCTCCCCCTTTTAGACTGTGAGCCCACTGTTGGGTAGGGACTGTCTCTATATGTTGCCAATTTGTACTTCCCAAGCGCTTAGTACAGTGCTCTGCACATAGTAAGCGCTCAATAAATATGATTGATGATGATGATGATGTCAAGGTCATAGGTATATATCCATAATTTATTTATTCATTTATTTATATTAATGTCTGTCTCCCCACCTAGACTGTGAGCTCACTATGGGCAGGGAATGTATCTGATGTACTCTCCAAACACGTAGTACTTTGCACACAGCAAGTGCTCAATAAATGCTACTGAATGAAGGAATGAAGGAACTGGGACAAGAGTTGGGAAGTGGAAGGCAGAGGGTATGAGGAGGGAGGGCTTAGTGCAGTGCTCTGCAAACAGTAAGTGCTCAATAAATACAATGAATAAATGAATGAATGAAAATAACTGGTGATGCCAAGAGGCAGAAGCAGCATAGCTTAGAGGAAAGAGCCTGGGCATGGAAGTCAGAGATCATCTGTTCCAATTCCAGTTCTGCCACTTATCATTCATTTCATTCATTCAATCGTTTTTATTAAGCGCTTACTGTGTAGAGCACTTGGGAAGTACAAGTTGGCAGCACATAGAGACGGTCCCTACCCAACAGTGGGCTTACAGTCTAGAAGGGGGAGACAGACAAAAAAACAAAACATATTAACAAAATAAAATAAATAGAATAGTAAATATGTACAAGTAAAATAAATAGAGTAATAAACATGTACAAACATATATACAGGTGCTGTAGGGAGGGGAAGGAGGTAGGGAGTGGCGTATGAGGAGGAGGGGGAGAGGAAGGAGGGGGCCCAGTCTGGGAAGGCCTTCTGGAGGAAGTGAGCTCTCAGTAGGGTTTTGAAGGGAGGAAGAGAGCTATCTTGGCAGATGTGTGGAGGGAGGGCATTCCAGGCCAGGGGGATGATGTGGGCCGGGGGTCGATGGCGGGACAGGTGAGAATGAGGCACAGTGAGTAGAGTAGTGGCAGAGGAGCAGAGGGTGCAGGCTGGGCTGTAGAAGGAAAGAAGGGAGGTGAGGTAGGAGGGGGCGAGGTGATGGAGAGCCTTGAAGCTGAGAGTGAGGAGTTTTTGCCTGATGCATAGGTTGATTGGTAGCCACTGGAGATTTTTGAGGAGGGGAGAAACATGCCCAGAGCGTTTCTGCACAAAGACGATCTGGGCAGCGGTGTGAAGTAGGGATTGAAGTGGGGAGAGACAGGAGGATGGGAGATCGGAGAGGAGGCTGATGCAGTAATCCAGTCGGGATAGGATGAGAGATTGAACCAGCAGGGTAGCAGTTTGGATAGAGAGGAAAGGGCGGATCTTGGCGATGTTGCAGAGGTGAGACTGGCAAGTTTTGGAGACGGATTGGATGTGAGGGGTGAATGAGAAAGCAGAGTTGAGGATGACACCAAGGTTGTGGGCTTGTGAGATGAGAAGGATGGTAGTGCTGTCAACAGTGATGGGAAAGTCAGGGAGAGGGCAGGGTTTGGGAGGGAAGATAAGGAGTTCAGTCTTGGACATGTTGAGTTTTAGATGGCAGGCAGACATCCAGATGGAGATGTCCTGAAGGCAGGAGGAGATACGAGGCTGGAGGGAGGGAGAGAGAGCATAGGCAGAGATGTAGATTTGGGTGTCATCAGCGTAGAGATGATAGTTGAAGTCGTGGGAGCGATTGAGTTCACCAAGGGAATAAGTGTAGATAGAGAACAGAAGGGGACCAAGAACTGACCCTTGAGGAACCCCTACAGTAAGAGGATGGGAGGAGGAGGAGGAGCCTGCAAAAGAGACTGAGAATGAACGGCCAGAGAGATAAGAGGAGAATCAGGAGAGGACAGGGTCTGTGAAGCCAAGGTTGGATAGCGTGTTGAGGTGAAGGGGGTGGTCCACAGTGTCGAAGGAAGCTGAGAGGTTGAGGAGGATTAAGATAGAGTAGGAGCTGTTGGATTTGGCTAGCAGGAGGTCATTGGTGACCTTTGAGAGGGCAGTTTCCGTGGAATGTAGGGAAGGGAAGCCAGATTGAAGGGGGTCGAGGAGAGAGTTGGTGTTGAGGAATTTGAGGCAGCGCATGTCAATGAGTCATTCAAGGAGTTTGGAAAGGAATGGTCGGACTGAAACACCTTACTTGGCAGATGTGTGAAGGGAGGGCATTCCAGGCCAGAGGTAGGACGTGGGCCAGGGTCGACAGTGGGACAGGTGAGAACAAGGCACAGGAGGAAGTTAGCGGCAGAGGAGTGGAGTGTTCGGTCTGGGCTGTAGAAGGAGAGAAGTGAAGTGAGGAAGGAATGGGCAAGGTGATGGAGAGTTTTGAACCCAGTTGAGGCACTCGCGGGGCCCACAGTTTTAATCCCCATTTTAAAGATGAAGTAACTGAAGCACAAAGAAGCCATGTAACCTACCCAAAATCACACAGCAGACAAATGGTGGAGCTGGGACCAGAACCCAGACACTCCGACCCCCAGGCCCAGAGTCTATCCACTAGACCATGCTGCTTCTAAAGAAAAAGTCAAAAAGCTGACCGTTAGCCCAGGAATTTCCTTAGTGATGGTTCCAGAGAAGGTATTGGCAGGGATGAGAGAGAATGAGAAACCAGAGTCTGGAACATCTGCTCTTCAACCGACTTAACCTTGTTTTCCATGATGGACTTGCAACACCCCTCCTCACACCTCACCGACATGATTTAGTGATAGATTTAAATATTTACACTGAATGAAAGATGAGTCAAAGATAGTTGCATTTATTGAGTGCTTGCTGTGTGCAGAACACTGTACCAAGTACTTGAGAGAGTACACTATAACAACAGGTACATTCCCTGCCAACAGCAAACTTACACTCTACAGGATAGTGCTAAGTTTATGGGCTTGTGAGACAGGAAGGATGGTAGAGGTGTTTACAGTAACGGGATAATCAGTGGGGAGGACAGGGTTTGGTGGAAAGATATGGAGTTTGATTTTCGACATGTTAAGTTTGAAGCTTTGCCAGGCCATTCAAGTAGGGATATTTTGAAAGCAGGAGGAATTGTGAGATTGGAGAAAGAGAAAAATCAGGGCTGGAGATATAGCTTTGGGAATCATTCGCATTGAGGTGGTAGTTACAGCATGGAAGTGAATGAGTTCTCTAAGGGAGTGAGTGCAGATGGAGATTAGAACCTTGTGGGGCTTCCACAGTTAGGGAGTGGGAAGCAGAGGAGAAGCCTGCGAAAAGAGATAAGAAGAGAACCAGGAGAGGACAGTCAGTGAAGCCAAGGTTGGATAACATTACCAGGAGAAGGGGATGGTTGACAGGGTCTAAGGCGGCTGAGAGGTCAAGGAGGAGTAGGAGTAGGGGTAGTGAAGGCCATTGAATTTGGCAAGGAGATCACTGTGACCTTCGAGAGGGCGGTTTCTTTGGAATAAAGAAGGTGGAAACTAGATTGAAGGGAGTTGAGATAATTGGAGGAGAGGACTTGAGACAACAAGTCACTCAAGGAATTAGTAGAGGAATGGTAGGAGGCACTGGTGGGCAAGCAAAGGCAGATTGTGGGAAAGATTTGAGCCCCAAATGAATTGAAGATACTTTCGGAAGAATTAATTAAAAAAAAATGGGCACCTCAATGCTATGGGTAGCTTAATGAGTTGGCCTTAGTGATGTTGGCTGCAAATGAATAAGGAAAACTCTGCATAGCTTTTTAGTGGCATTGTTATTTTGGGCTTTTTTCTTCGGAGTTCTGATCTCTTGAAAGCTTTGAGGTTTACTCAGGGTGGATAGGCCATCTCGAGGGTCTGGTTCAGTCTTGCTTTTGGGCTTGAAGGGGCTCTGCCATCCATCTGTCTGTTTGTCTCTCCATCTTTTTGTGTTTTTGAATGTGTTTGTTGTAGGTCAAGATCAACCCCATAGAAGATTCTAAGTGGGAAAACTTTGGAATGCGCTGCTCTGAGGAGCAGGAATGGATGTGCAAACAAGGCTGGAGTTGCCTGACACTTTGACAGTGAAATAGATGAAACGTTGAAAAGCAGGGATTAGCAATATTCCTTGCAGTATTCCATAAATATCCTCAGTGGAAGAACTTCCTGTTGAAAACAACAAATGGATTCTGACTTCTGACTGGACTGGTCTTGGAATGATGCTCTCACCTGATTTTAGTCCTCTGCAACTCTGGCTTGGGTTTGAATGTATGTTGATATCTCCTAATCCTCTGATGGGCCGAGACACATGAATGGTGTATTTTGTGCTTCACTGAACACTTTATTCCCAAGGATATTTTGTTATCTGATTCATCCAGGGAGGCTTTGAGTTGGTCCATATGGTTTGTTTTCTGAGAGCGATGTCTTAGGGATTATTGGGATGAAGAGTCTCAACTTTTAACAACTTGAAAAAAATGAAGATCAAGGCAGGGTCAGCTGAATCTAATTATCTTGTAACTGCCCCTTTACAGAAAATGCCCTTTCAGAGGTCACAATTCTTCCCAAATCCAACAGCCTCTATTTCATCTAATCCTCCTCAACCTTTCAGCTGCCTTCAACTCTATCAACCATACCTCCTGGAAATATTATCCAACCTTGGTTTCATTGACACTGGTCTTTCCTGGTTCACCTAACTTGCCAACTACTCATTCTCAGGTCTTTTGCAGGCTCCTCTTCTGCCTCTCATAATAATAATGTTGGCATTATTATTATGCCAGCTGTGGGTGTACATCAAGGTTCAGGTCTGAGACCCCTGCTTTTCTCCCTCTACACCCACTCCCTTGGAGAACTCATTCTCTCCCATGGCTTCAGCTACCAACTCTTATGTGGATAATTCCCAAATCTACATCTCCTTTTCTTCTGTCTGGCATTTCCTCCAGCCTTCAGCGTGGCTCAGTGGAAAAAGTACGGGCTTGGGAGCCAAAAGTCATGGGTTCTAATCCCAGCTCCACTGTTTGTCAGCTGTGTGACTTTGGGCAAGTCACTTAACTTCTCTGGGCCTCAATTCTCTCATCTGGAAAATGGGGATTAAGACTGTGAGCCCCACGTGGTTCAACCTGATCACTCTGTATTCCCCCCAGCACTTAGAACAGTGTTTGGCACATAGTCAGTGCTTAAAAAATGCCATTATTATTATTATTGTTATTATTATCTCTACTTGGATGTTCTGCATAACCACAAATTTATAATGTCTAAAACAGAACTCTTTATCTTCCCATCCAAGCCCTGTTCTCCTGATGACTTCCTTGTCACTGTAGACAATACCATTGCCCTCCTCATCTCTCAAACCTGTAACCTTGGCTTTATCCTCTACTTTTCCTTCTCATTCAACCCACAAATTAAGTCTGTCATCAGATTCTCCACAAAATTGCTAAAATCTGCCCTTTCCATCTCCACCCAAACTGATACCATGTTAACCCAAGTGTTTATCTTAATCTGCCTTGATTAATCAGCCGTCTTACTGACCTCCCTGCCTTCCTACTTCCTACTTCACTCTACTGCGCTAATCGTTTTTTACAAAAATGTTCAGTTCATACTTCCCCATTCCTCAAGAATGTCCAATGGTTGCACATCCACCTCCACATAAAACAGAAATGCCTTACAATGGCTTTAAAGCACTCACTCACTTAGCGCCATCCCACTTCACCTCTCCACTCACCTACTACAGCCCAGCCCGCACACTCTCCTCTTCTAATGACAACCTACTCGCTGTACTTCGATCTTACCTATCTCATCACTGACTTCTCACCCATGTCTTGCTTCTGGCCTGGAATGCCCTCCCTCTTCCTGTAATAATAATAATAATAATAGTAATAATAATAACAACAATAATTGTAGAATTTGTTAGGAGCTTACTATGTGTCTGGCACTTTACTAAGCCCTGGGATAGATTCAAGACCCTGTTCCATATAGGGCTCACAATCTTAATCCCCATTTTATGGTTGAGGTAACTGAGGCACAGAGAAGTGAAGTGACTTGCCCAAGATCACACAGCAGACAGATGGTGGAGCTGAGATTTGAACCCAAGTCTTTCTGATTCCCAGACACTTGCTCTCTGCACTAGACCATACTGCCTCCTTATCTGACAGATGATTACTCTCTCCACCCTCAAAGCCTTATTGAAGGTACATCAACTCCAAAAGGCTTTCCTCAATTAGGCCCTGTTTTCCACTTCTCAGTCCTTTCCGCTTTGCCTTTGCACTAGGACTTACATCATTTTTTCATCCTTCTTCATCCCCACAGCACTTGTGTTACTTTGAGCTTAGTTATTTATGGTATTTTTTAAGTGTTTACCATGTGCCAGATACTATTCTAAGTGCTGAGATAGATATAAGGCAACCACTTTAGACACACTCTCTGTTCCACATGGGGCTCACAGACTCAATTCTCATTTTACAGTTGAGGTAAATGTCAGCCAGAAGTGGTTCAGAATCTGGGCATAGAGCAGATGGGAGCCTAAATAACAAACAAATAAAAATACAAACACTTAGTAAATCATATTATTTACTACTAATCTGTCCTGGACAGGCTCGACTGAGGAGGAGTGCCTACTTCCTTTCCCAAGGCCCTGTTGGAGCTAGTGGCTTTCTGGCTTTTTCTTACAGTGGCTGGGGAAGGGACACAACATGTCCAACACAGTATTTGCCTTTAAGCTGCCAAACCCTGCAGCATTATGCATTTCTGAAAAATGTTGGATAAGCTAGCAGCTCCTCTTTATTTTTTTACTTCCTGTCTATCCAGTAAATTCCAACCTAATTTGTAATATTTCTGAATAAAAGAAACCCATTAAAATTTTAGCACCGCCAAGTTATTCTCCTTAAAAGTCCTTCAATGTGAATTTCTCTTTCGAAGCGTTTTTTTTCCCAGACATGTTTAAACAGGCATTTCTGTATGTTTGGGAAATCTCTATTAGGAATGTGGTTTTCCTTACCCTCAATTTTAATGTTCCTGCTGAAAGTATAAATAATTACTAATTAAAATGAACCACACTTCCACACTTCCTTCCCTGGCCTGAACCCCCTCTGACCAAGGTTTGTTGTGGACCTCATTGGTATCAGGGTGCTCAAGCGGAATTCAAGCAATGTCTGGTACCTACCAGCAGGGCAGTCTCCAAATCTCTGAGTCACTACCGAAGCAGGACGTGGGAACTGACCATAGGATCTGAAATGATCTCAAGAGGGCTGAAGGAAATTCCAGGCAGTCTGGAGGGCAAAGAACCACTTCATATTTAAGCCCAAGGCTCCCACCTGCTCTATGCCCAGATTCTGAACCACTTCTGGCTGACATTTTTTCAGGCCCATGGCAGAAGGTGGACATGAGGAGAAGACTCCCAGTGGAAGAATTTCTGCTAAGAGTGTCCTTCCAGTGGAAGACTTTCTTCTCTGGATTTCTCTGGAATTGAGTGAGTTACTTTTAACCCCATGCCTTGCTAAATTTCCCCATCTGGCATGTCATCTCAAGTTTCTGACCTATTTCCTTCAAGAAAGAAGATAGCAGCCCTCAATTTTTTCCTCCTGATTTTCACCCCAATACAACCTATGATCTGGGAGCTGATCTGACTCTTAGACAACAGAAAGGAAGGATGGGGAGGCCAAGGCCTCAAAACTGACCTGGTGGTATTTAGAGAGATCCAAGGAATAGAAGGATTCAGGAACCCCCTCTCCTGCCAGCTGCTCCAGATTCAGAGAGGGAGGGTGGTGTTTTTTACAACGAGGGGCTGAAAGCCCCTCTAGACTTCTAGACTGTGAGCCTGCTGTTGGCTTGATTGAGTGCATTCACTTTCAGGGGCATATGAAGCAAAATAATTCCAAGCCATCATCAAGATGGAAAGACTGTGGTAGCACTTATGCTACTCATCTCACCTAGTTAGACACTCCATGGCAGAGGAAATCTGGAAACTAGCAAAACACAAGTAATCGATGAGATTCCTCGCCATGGTCTCTCCTGAGTACTGTTTGGAAGGTTATTACTCATTCTGTAGATGCTATATTTCTTAGAAAGGAATTCCAAACAGAGGTGGAAACTAAAGTTATTCCGTATAATTAAAATGGAAAGCTATTTGAGTTTTAATTTTTTTCTGTCATTTTTTACACTAACTGATGAAGTACTAATTGAGTGCTCTTTTTCTGCCATAGTCTCAAATATAATATCATAAATGAACAAAGTATACTTGCTCTGTGATGATAGCTGGTGTGGAAATCAGTCTAAATAAGCAAAGGTGAGTGGCATTGTCGAGTACCTCCTGTTTCCCTAGGTGGGTGCTAGAAATTCTTGGGATGGAGCTTGGAATGAGCAGGCCCTGAAAGACAATTGCTATTCCTGCTTTCAAGGAGGTTATGGCCTAATGGAAGAGACAGGGCAAAGAGCAAAACCAAGATATCTGAAACAAAGAAGTCCAGGACACAGAAATGGTTAAACCATTGCATATTGGGTTGTTAGAGTATTTTGCTTTTGGGTTTACACTTTTTCTTGGGAGAGTGAAAAATAATGATTTCAGCAATAAAAAATGAGGGCATATCAGAAGGCAAGAGTGCCCTACTTGGGGGAAATAGCAGAGTGAATCCTGGAGCTGAGTGGGACCCTCTCAATCAATCAATCAATCAATCGTATTTATTGAGCACTTACTGTGTGCAGAGCACTGTACTAAGCGCTTGGGAAGTACAAGTCAGGAACACATAGAGACAGTCCCTACCCAACAGCAGGCTCACAGTCTAGAAGTCTAGAGGGGCTCTCAGCCCCTCATTGTAAAAGACACCACCCTCCCCACTCTGAATCAGGAGCTGCTGGCAGGAGAGGGGGTTCCTGAATCCTTCTATTCCTTGGATCGCTCTGAATACCACCAGGTCAGTTTTGAGGCCTTGGCCTCCCCATCCTTCCTTTCAGTTGTCTAAGAGTCAGATCAACTCCCAGATCATAGGTTGTATTGGGGTGAAAATCAGGAGGAAAAAATTGATTTTTTTTTCAAATAATCCAACTAGTTTATTTTCAGTTAAAATAAAAATGAAGTGGCTAATTGTAAAATGCATCAGATAGTAAGACACATAGATTTTCAAAAGAAAGTTTTAGAGAAAGTTGTTCTAAAAATTTTCCTTCCGAAGACCAATTTCACGTGACAGCATTGCCTTCCTTCCTGTCTACAAGTCATAACCTTGACATTATCCTTGATTTATCATTCTCATTCTACCCAGAGATTCAGTCTATAACTGAATCCTGTTGATTCAGCATCCACAACACTATTAAAATCGGCCCTTTCCTCTCCATCCAAGCTGCTACAACACTAATTCAAGCAATCAACCCATCCCGCCTTGATTACTGTCTCAGTGTCCTTGCTGACCTCCCTGCTTCCTGTCTCTCTACACTTCAGTCCGCAGTTCACTTTGCTACCTGTATCATTTTGTGAAAAAATATTCAGACTATAGTCCCACATGCCTCAAGAACCTCCAATGTTGCCCATGCACCTGTGCATCAAACAGAAGCCTCGTATCATCAGCTTTAAAATATTCAGTCATTTTGCTCTCTCCTACTTCACCTCGTTGGTCTCCTGCAATTCAGCCCAAACACTTCTCTCCTCTGGTGCCAACCTATTCCCTGTACCTCTGTCTCGTCTATCTCAGTGTCAACCTCTTGCCCATGTCCTTCCTGTGGCCGTGGAATGTCCTTCCAATTCACACCCAAGAGACGATTACTCTCCCCACCTTCAAAACCTTTTTGGAGGCATATCTCTTTCAAGGTAAAACCTTCTAAATGACTAAAACGATAAAATGATTAAACTTTCATTTACTCTTCTCACATTCCCTTCTGTGTTACCCTGATTTGTTCCCTCACCCCTCAGCCCCACAGTATTATGTACATTCTGTACCCCCATCTATTTTGTAAACTCATGGACAGGGAACATATTTAAAAGCTCTGTTATATCAAACCATCCCAAGCACTTTTAACAGTGCTCAGAACACCAAAAATGCTCAATGAATGCAATTGATTGATTGACAGTGAACTTGGCTGTGTACCCCTTAAAGATCTTGAAACTCACTTCAGTCCCACAGTACTTATTGTATTGTTTTCTACTCTGCTCTTTCACCTATCCCTAACTATTTTAATATCTGCCTCACCTTGTAGATTATAAACTCCTTGTTGGCAGGAATTATGCCTACCACTCTATTTTTGTGTTCTTTCCCAAGTGCTTAGTAAAGTGCTTTGGACACAATAAGGGCTCAATAAATGGTATTAATTGATTGAATTAATAATACCACTTTCCGGTCTCCACCCTCCTGTCGTACTGTTCTCTTGGCCTGGAATCCCTCATTTCTCCCTAAAACAGAGAAACAACAGCCTGTCCTTAATTCCTACCTCCTTTAGGATGCCTTTGCAGATTGATTCCCATCTACCCCTTCACTCCCTAAGACCTCTCTCTCCAGCTCTTTTTCAGGCAGAGGTTGAGAAACAGAGAGCTCTTAAGTGAGAAGGAAGCAGAGGAAGGCCAGGAGGAAGTCCATCAAGTGTCACAGGAAAATGCCTCCACACCTGGTTAGCATTCACCTCCTCACTTTCCTCTTCATTGCCCTCCTGTGTGAGGGCCTGGGAGCTCAACACAGGGCTTAGCTCTTGTCCTGTCTCTACAATTTGTCTGAATTGAGGCCAAGCATATGCTAGAATGGGTCCCTGCTGTTTCTAGAACACTGTTTCTCCTGCTGTCCACAAGTGCATGTTGCAGTGGTGTTTTGGTAAGGTTTGACTTTTTTCTCTTCATGCAAAAAGCTCTCAGTTGAGGTGGGTGGGTACCCCTCTGCAGCCTGCTCCTGTGGGTGACACGTGGGGACCCAGGCTCTTCGCTTTGTGGTCATGTGGCTCTCCCAGTCTTCCAACATAACAGTGGTTGGGATTGGTTCCTGGTACAACTGAGAAGAAAGCTCCCATGACTGCCTCCTGCCCCCTGAAGAGGCGGTGGCTGCCGAACCAGAATCCTGTCTCGTCCAGGGTATTTTACCCATTATTACTGCTCTGCTGTATTTCACTTTCCCCCAACCCTGTCATGCTGAGCTGGGACCCATGGACCCTAGCCCCTTCCTGACCTAGGAGCTTGGCTCTTTTGGAAAATATCCTAAGAAATATTAGGTTAGGTCAGCCTTTTATTCATTTTGTTGCAACAAAAAGTCAGTGGCTGTTTGAGGACCAAAAATAAAGAACTGAGGATGAGCCCATTCTTGTATATTTATCTCTGGTCCCACTTCCCTGGATGATGCAGCCCCATGTCCCTCCCTCATGTCTGACCCTTCCCCTCAAGTCCTATAGGTTTGTGTGCTGACCTGGCATAACATGTGCCGTTCTGCCCATTTGTTGTTGTCTTTATTATCTTCTGATTATATGCTAAGCTCCTTCATTATTGGTTCATCCAGAGGACATTCTGTGGCTGACAGATCTTCAGCAAGTGCAGGTATTGGGTTTCAAGGCTAGAGGCGGCAGTCGGTGATTAGTTGCTGCAAAGATTGCTGATAAGGTGGATCAGGCAGTCGGCGATTAGTTGCTGCAAAGATTGCTGATAAAGTGGATCCTGTCCTTTCTAGTCACAGTTTTGTTGGGTGGGAACTAAATGCAAACTAATCAGTATACATATTCAATGACAGTAATGCATATACATGAGCAGGGTTAAGGTTTGACCACAGCTCTAAATAGCAGGTGGCTGGATCGATGGTGGCAGCCACCACAGCCACACTGTCAGTTTTCCCAACTATTATGTCCTCAGCTGAAATCCGGTCACATCTTTCTGAAAGCCATGGCAGATCAATGAATCTATTGCATTTATTGAGTGTTTATTGTCTGCAGAGCACTGTACTAAGTGTTTGAGGGAGTACAATATATTAGAAGGCAAGGCCCCATGTTCTTCCTGGGAAGGCTATTTTTCTGAAAGAGACTAGCTGCCTGAGGCTAAATATGGCTGTTGGGCAGCTCCTCCTCACCTGCCCTTCTTCCCCCTTTTTGTTTATGTAATTTTCAAAATTCACTGTACTGGCTGTTCAACACTCCCCTATTGTGACTGTGTTCTACTTAGAAGATTGGCAAAGGCAATGTGCCCTGCCCTGCCACCCTTTTCAATCTGGCTGCCTCAGGAGAGCCACTTGAGGAAAAGTACAAGAACTACTTCCCATGAAGAATGGACAGAAAAATTTAAGGCCAGTTTTTGGGTTTAGGGAGGCTGAGTCATACTGAGAGAACCTTATCCTGTGGTCCATTGGCTGGAAGTTTCCCAATGGAAACTTCTGCCTCCTGAGAGTTTGGCCAGCTGCTCATATCACTGCCAATTTCTTCCCTTCCACTGTTCCTCTCCTGCCCTTTTACTTCTCTGTTGTTCATTTATTCATTCAGTCATATTTATTGAGTGCTTACTAAATGCTTGGAAAGTACAATTCAGCAATAGAGACAATTCCTACACAGCAACGGGATCACAGTCTAGAAGGGGGGAGACAGACAAGAAAACAAAGCAAAACAAGTAAACAGGCATCAATAACATCAATATAAATAAATAGAATTATATGCACATCATTCATAAAATAAATTGAATAATAAATACATTCATGTATACACAAGTGCTATGGGGCAGGGAAGGGGGCAGAGCAGAGAGAGGGAGTCGAGGCTGTGGGGAAGAGAGGAGGAGCAGAGGAAAAGAGCTTCATCTGGGAAGGACTCCTGGAGGAGGTGAGCTTTCAGGAGGGCTTAGAAAGGGGAAAGTGTGCTAGTTTGGCGGTTATGAGGAGGGAGGACATTCCAGGTCAGAGGTAGGATGTGGGCTGGGGTCGACAGTGGGACAGATGAGAACGAAGAACAGTGAGGAATTTAGCAGCAGAGAAGCAGAGTTTGCAGGCTGGTCTGTAGAAGGAGAGAAGGCAGGTAGGTGAGGTAGTAGGGGGCAGGGTGATGGAGAGCTCTGAAGCCAGTAGTGAGAAGTGCTTGATAGGTAAACAGTGGAGATTTTTGAGGAGTGAGGTGACATGCCCAGAATGTTTCTGTAGAAAGATAATCTGGGCTGTTGTCTGCCCTGTATCTTCCCTTGGCAAACTTTTTCTTGCCCACACTTATTACCACTCTTAAAATTTTCTAGTGGCTTTCGTCTACCATCAATGGCCCCATTTTCTGAGTGATCTGGATGCCTTTCTCACCTTTCTCACCTATGGCTGACCTGAGGGATTTCAACATTCATCTAGGCAGTTCTGGTGACATCCCAGCCAACCTTCCAACCTCCTCCTTTCCACCCCACCCCCATTGACCATTTGCATATTATCACAATTCATGGTTCCATTTTTCTTCTCTGAAAGCTCACTTTCCATGAGCTTTCTATGTGCAATACAGTGTACTAAGCACTGGGGTGATAAGCTAATCAGGTCAGGTAAAGTGTGTGTCCCACATGGGGCTCACAATCTTAATCCCGATTTTACAGATGAGATAACTGAGACAAAGAGAAATTGACTTGATCAGGGTAACAAAACAGACTAGTGGTGGAAATGTGATTGGAACTCAGGCCCTTCTAACTCCCAGGCCCCTTCTCTATCCAATCTTCACTGCTCCCCAGATTCTCCTAACCTTCTCTTCCTTACCCCTACCTCGGAGGGGTGGGAGTCAGAAGGACCTGGATTCTAATCCCAGCTATGTTACTTGTATGCTTTGTGACTTTCAAATCACTTAACTTCTCTTGACCTCAGTTACCCCTTCTGAAAAATGGGCATTAAGAGTGTAAGCCCCATGTGGTTCAGGGACTGTGTCCAACCTGATTAACTTGTATCTACCCCGGCTCTTCCCAGTAGTAAGGGCTGAACATGTACCATAATGTTCATTTTTATTAGCTCTCCCAACAAATGTCCTCACCGGGATGAGACAAAGAGGTAACCAGTCAGTCAGTGGTACTTACTGAGTGCTTGTTGGGTGCAGAGCACCATACTGTATGCTGTACTTCGTTTACTCCGAAGTACCCAGTTAATGTGGCCTCTTGTCTTTTGAACCCACTTAGGCAGGCAGGAAAGCCAGGCCAAGACATGATGTATTTCCAGAGCTAATGAAAATTTTTATTCTTTTGGAATCATTGGTGTCTATTGATCACCCACTGACTACTCAGCTTTGTTCTTAGAAATGCTCAGGAGAGTACAACAGAAACAAAATGCACAGCCCCTGAATGCAGGGGCTTAGTCCTGACAATTCAACTGCATTGCTTTACTTATATTTTAATTTTTAGTAGACAACTAGATTTCTAATATTGAGACTCTGTCTCCATGATAGCAGTCTGTAAGCATCTACTGTGTGCACCTTTTGTTTCCCTTTCCCAAGTGAGCAATTGCTGAAGGAAAGCAAGATTATTATTATTATTATTATTATTATTATTATTATTATTATTATTATTATTATTATTATTATTATTATTATGAGTTTCTGTTTCCTGGACTGTGCCGTTCGATGCAGTTTGTGTCACCTGGAGCCTTTCAGAAGTCGGCTTGGTGGAAAACTAGTGGTTAGTTGATCCCACTTGGAGCAGAGCCTGTGCCTCCTTTACGTCCTGGTGGGGGTGGGTAGCCTGTGTGTTTCCAGGAGCCAATACCCCTAGGGCCAGAGGCCCATGAAGCAGGTGATAATCATGATTGTGTTAAGCACTGACTATGTGTCAAGTCCTGTGGAATAGGACTTGTAAAAGTGAGTACAGTCCCTGTCCCACGTGGGGCTCACAGTCTTAATCCTCCTTTTACAGATGAGGTAACTGAGTCACAGAGAAGACAAGTGATTTATCCAAACTCACCCAGCAGACAAATGGCAGAGCAGGGATTAGAACTCAGATGTCCAAGCAGGCCTGCCTATCATTCTGGGGCCTGACTTTTTCAGGGCTCTAGGTTGTAGACCCAAGAGTGTTTCTTGTAGCTGTTGCCACTTAAGCCTGAAGTTGTTGCTTTATAAGAATATTAGAAATACCATTGCTGGTCAGAACACCGGCCCACTCAGCCCAGGATTCCGTGTCTGACCATGGCATTAGGATATACAGAGAAGCTTGGTCATATTACTGTCTGTGACATCCACCCTTATGTTGAAGAATATTCTATCGGCTAGCCCTAACTTTTCTCATCCACCTTCTTCTCAGGACCCTGATTCCTCCCCCTCCTCCCTCCCTCACCCCCAACGATCTGGCCTCCTACTTCATTAACAAAATTAAATACATCAGGTCCGACCTCCCCAAAGTCACTTCCTCCACTTCTCCAACCCCCCGGCTCTCAACACTCTCTGCTACTCTCCCATCCTTCCCAGCAGTATCCTCAGAGGAGCTCTCCTCCCTCCTCTCAAATGCTACTCTGGCCACCTGTGCTCATGAAATCTCTTGCTCCATCCCTTCTCCCCTCCTTAACTTCCACCTTCAACTGCTCACTCTCCACTGGTTCCTTCGCCTCTGCATTCAAACATGCCCATGTCTCTCCCATCCTAAAAAAACCCTCTCTCGACCCCACCTCACCTTCTAGTTATCGTCCCATATGCCTCCTACCATTCCTTTCCACACTTCTTGAACGGGTTGTCTATACGCGCTGCCTAGAATTCCTCAACAACAACTCTCTCCTCGACCCCCTCCAGTCTGGCTTCCATCCCCTACATTCCACGGAAACTGCCCTCTCAAGGGTCACCAATGACCTCCTGCTTGCCAAATCCAACGGCTCATACTCTACAGATTCTATCTTACACTTTCTCCCTCATTTCCCTCCTATTCTGACCTTCTCTGGCCATGTGGGAAGTCTTTCCATTTGTGAATTCCCACCTCCAATGACTGCCCCCAGAAGTTAATTTTGGGTCATTTGGGGAGTAACAATTCTGGGATCAACCTGTCTGTGCACTTTAAGATTTTAAAATGTCAGCTGCTTGAAGGCAGGGAACATGGGTCTGGCTTCTTTTGAACTCTCCCATGCGTTTAGTACAGTACCTTTCACCCAGTGAGTGCTCGATTAATTCTCCTGATTGACTTTGTAAACTTAATTCACGTCCTCTCCTGGGCTACGTCTTCCCTGCCAGAGGAAAGCCAGGCTTTCATGCCATAGTTCCATCTCATTCCTCTCCCTGGCTGTCTGTCTCTATACCCCCTCCAGTTCTGTTCCTTGGTTTTGTGAGGGGTGGCCAGAAAGGTCCTCAGGATGCAAGGGATAAGCGTACCAAGGATTTATGTAGTGGCAGAACTCTGCCTTCTGTTCGGAATTCCCCATGTGGATGGGGCCAATGCTTGATGATGCCATGCTGGAGAAGCAGCATGGCTTAGGTAATAGAGCACAGGCCTTGGAGTCAGAAGGTCATGAGACTTAATTCCATCTCCACCACATGGCTGCTGCATGACCTTGGACAAGTCATTTCACTTCACTGGGCCTCAGTTGCCTCATTTATAGAATGGGGATTAAGTTTGTGAGCCCCAGGTGGGACAATCATACTTCCCCCTTTGAAAGCCCTACTGAAGGCTCACCTCCTTCAGGAGGCCTTCCCATACTAAACCCCCTTTTTTCTCAGCACCCCCCACATTGCCCAGACTCGCTCCCTTTGCTCTACTCCACTCCCTGCCCCACAGAACGTGTGTATACATGTACACATTTATAACTCTATATTAATTCCTTTGAAAGCCCTACTGAAGGCTCACCTCCTTCAGGAGGCCTTCCCATACTAAACCCCCTTTTTTCTCAGCACCCCCCACATTGCCCAGACTCGCTCCCTTTGCTCTACTCCACTCCCTGCCCCACAGAACGTGTGTATACATGTACACATTTATAACTCTATATTAATTCCTGTTTCACATGTTCTGAAGTGTATATATGCCCATAATTCTATTTATTTATGTTATTTATGTTGATCCTATTGATGTATATTTATTTGTTTTGATGTTTGTATCCCCCCCTTCTAGATTTTGAGCCCAGTGTGGGCAGGGATTGTCTCTATTTTTTGCTGAATTGTACTTTCCAAGTGCTTAGTACAGTGCTCTTTACAAAGTAAACGCTCAGTAAATACAATTGAATGAATGAATTAACATGCCAACCCGCTCCTCTGAAAACTCCAGTGGTTTCCCATCCACTTTCATTAAGCAAAAACTTCTCTCTGTTGGCTTTAAAGAACTCTGCCACCTTGCTCACTTCATCCTCACCTACTCACCTACTCTCCTTCTACCACCCAACCTGCACACTTTATTCCATTAGCACTGACCTTCTCACGTGCCTCAATCTCACCTATCTCATCACTGACCCCTAGCCCTACTCCTGCCTCTTGCTTGGAATGGCCTTCCCCCTCAAATCTGACAGATGATTTCTCTCCTCCCCTTTAAAGCTTTTTTGAGGACACATCTCCTCTGGAAGGTCTCCCAAGACTAAACCCCTCTTTCCTCTTCTCCCATTCTCTTCTGCATCACCCTGACTTGCTCCCTTTGTTCTTACCCCATCCCAGCCCCATAGCACTTACTTACAGATCTGTAATTTATTTATTTATATTGCTGTTTGTCTTCCCTTCTCTAGACTGGAAGTTCATACTGAGCAGGGAATGTGTCTGTTTATTGTTGTTTTGTAATCTTCCAAATGCTTTTTACAGTGCTTGGCACAAAGAGCTAAGTAAATAAGATAGAATGAAAGATTGAATGAAAGGCAGCAATAACAAATTAATCGAGGGATAACCTGAATTGCCCTTTGGTCCTCCCCAACTCCAGTTACCCCTGCCCTGCTGAGTTTATGTTCAATGAGAACAGCTTTGTGACACATCACGGAGGAGGAGGAAAAATATAAAAACATTGGCAACACCATTATTGGGTCATACCACTCCTCAGTCCAGCCCTGATTTCTATCGAAAATCAAGGTTAGAGCCCAGGGGTAGTTGCCTTCCTGTGCATCCATCCTAATGTTTAAATCTGCTATCCAGCAACAACCCTAATTTTCCCTTCTCCAGCCTTGGATTTTCCTTCTAATGATTCTGTTTTCAACATCAATGGTACCTGGGCATTTATTACATGCCGAGCAGTGTACTAAGTGCTTTTGAAGGTACCACAGAGTTGACAGACCAGTTCCCTGCCCAGAATGAATTTACAGACTAATGTCTACTCCAACATTTAGTACAGTGCCTGGCACATAGTAACCCTGAACAAATACCACAGTCTTTATTATTATCATTATTATTATTAGTGGAGGGAGAACTGATTGTCCGTGAATTTCACCAAATCCCCCATGCTTACGACCTGCTGTGGGAAGACAAGTTTCCTTTTCATCATCATCATCATCATCATCATCATCATCATCATCATCATCATCATCATCAATCGTATTTATTGAGTGCTTACTGTGTGCAGAGCACTGTACTAAGCACTTGGGAAGTACAAGTTGGCAACATATAGAGACAATCCCTACCCAACAGTGGGCTCACAGTCTAAAAGAACAAAAAAATGGCTGGAAATACTTTCCCCCTTCTAGACTGTGAGCCCATTGTTAGGTTGGGACCATCTTTATATGTTGCTGATTTGTACTTCCCAAGCTCTTAGTACAATGCTGTGCACACAGTAAGCACTCAGTAAATTTGAATGATGAATGAATGAATGCAGAGCAGTCATTCAGTTCATTAGCGGCATTTATTGAGCCCCCTACACAACTACATATGTCGGGGAGTCCAATTGAGAGAGAAGTCTTGATTCCTGCCCAACCATATAGATTTTCAATGATCACAGCTATTGCACCCAGAAGGGCCGATTTGGCAACTGCCAGATCAATCATCCTTCATCTAAATGGGGCCCTGACCCACTTTGCACTACCATATCAGTCAGAGTGGGGGAAATAGACCCCATAGGGCAGAGGAGTTGTGACAGTGTGCTCCCCACCCCCCAGATCCTTCCTGATACAACTGCCAAGTCTTTACAGGCTCTACATTGCTGGTAACTCGGGGCAGGGAAGCTGTGACTTTTGGGGTCCACCCAAACTGTGCCCCATGATTTCAGAAAGTTAAGGAGAGAGCAGTGATCATGTTATGATTTCCTTAAAATGAGCTAGAGTTGGCACGAACCTGTTAGGATTCAATCAGGAGGCAAAAATTTCCGTGAAATTTGTGCCTGTTTGTGGCTCTCTTCATTTTTACCTCCCCTGGGACTCTTCCAGATTCTTTGACTTCAAGAGGATTTGTGATTGACCAGTCATATACAGACTCGGTGTGATGGGAATTCCCCTAGCCTTTTCACACTCAAGGGCCCAAAGAAGAGTCAATTTCCTCTGGGTGTCACTACATTACATTGTTATTGCTGTCCTTTATTAAGTTGTAATTGCTGTCATCTACTGTGAGCCCACTGTTGAGTAGGGACCGTCTCTATATGTTGCCAACTTGTACTTCCCAAGTGCTTAGTGCAGTGCTCTGCACACAGTAAGCACTCAATAAATATGATTGATTGATTGATTGATTGATTGATCTGCTTCAGTGAACCCACCATGACCCTTCAATCTCCATCCCCTCGTCTGCCTATCCCAGTCCTATATCCCTACCTCACCTCTCATGCCCCCTCCATCACTCAACTCCTCCCCTCCCCTTGCTCCATTACCTTGCTTCCTCCCCACCCTATCCTTGTAATCCCTGTGTCCCAGCTGCACCTCTTTCCTCCGTGCAGGCCTCCACCCTTTGTCCCCTCCCCCTGCACAGGCCCCCACCAATTTGCTCCCTTCCAACCCTTTCCAACCCCTTGTGCTGCCCCAACTCCTCCTCTCCACCTCATCCCTGTCCTCCTTTACCAATACCACCCCTCATCCTCATCCCAGCACCAGCCCCCATCAACTCAATCACATCCAAACCCTCCCCAGACCTCATGCCATCCCTTCCTCCATTACCCTTTCCACAGCTGCTGCCTAAGTGTGGCCAGTGGAACCCCTGCTACAAAATGGGGGAAGATTCTATTTATCCTTGACCTGTTCCTGTCTCAGTAATTCCTCTTCCTTGCCATCACAGAAACCTGGCTCTCCCCAGATGACATGATCTCCCCTACTCCTGTCTCCAGAGGGGACCTCTTCTTCTCCCACTCCCCCAGGCCAACTGGGAAAGGAGTAGGTACTAGCTTCCTTCTCATGCCCCAATGCCACTTTTGCACCATTCCACCTCCCCCATTCCTTTCTTTCCCTTCCTTTGAAGTCCATATCACCTCCCTCTACCACCTACCCCAGACTCTAGTAGCTGTCGTCTACCACCCCTCAGCCCTCACCTCTAACTTCTTTAACCATTTTGATCCCTTTCTTACATGGCTTGTCTCTTTCTCCATGCCTACTTTGATCCTTGGGGACTTCAATATTCACATAAATGTTCCTGATGACCCTTCTACTGCCTATCTTGTATCACTCCTCAACTCCATTGACCTTCTGCTCCATCCCACCTTGCCCACTCATCTACTTGTATACACACTTGATCTCATCATCTCTAACCACTGGACAATCTCAGGCCGACTTTGTCTACTTTAAGTTTATTCTTGCCTGCTGTAACTCTGCCTTCACCTCTGACCAGAAGAATTATTTCTCTACCCTTATTGACACCCATTCCCATTGCCCTCTGCAGTTGTTCCAGACATTTAACTCCCCTCCTCAGCCTCACCTCCCTCATTCCTTGTTCCCAATTACTTGGCCGCCTACTTTATTAAGAAAATTGACACCATTAGGTGTGAGCTCCCTAAAATCTTCCCTGCCCTTCTCCATTCCAGCCCCCTCTTCAATTCTCCAATTCTTCCTAACAGTTTCTCTAGAAGAAATCTCCTGCCTCCTCTCAAAAACCACCCCCTCCACATGCATATTGGACTGCATTCCCTCACACCTTATCAAAACTCTCACCCCATTCCTTCTCCCCTTCCTAACAGCAATCTTCAAATGTTCACTCTCCAATGGCCTCCTCCCCACTGCTTTCAAACATGTCCGTGTCTCTCCATCTGAAACCCCCCCCACCCTTTATCCCGTGACTCCCTCCAGGTATCACTCTATCTCCCTCCTACCTTTCCTATCCAAACTCCTTGAGGGAGTGGTTTACACCCCCTCTCTTAAATGCCTCTCTTCCAATTCTCTCATGGACCCTCTCCAATCTGGCTTCCATCCCCTTCACTTAACAGAAACCACCCTCTCAGAGATCACCAATGATCTTCTTCTTGCCAAATCTGATAGCCTCTACTCCATCCTAATCCTCAACACTGAAGACCACCTCCTTCTCTGGAAACATCCTTGGCTTTACTGACTCAGTCCTCTTCTGGTTCTCCTCTTATCTCTCTGGCCATTCATTCTCAGTCTCCTTAGCAAGCTCCTTCTCTGCCTCCTACCCCCTAACTGTGGGGGTCCATCAAGGTTCAATGCTGGTCTCCTTAATCATAATGTTAAGAATTTACAACAGTGTGGCCTGGAGTGTAATAATGAAACAAAAAACATCTGTTGGAATGGGGAAGGACCTGCTTACCAGTAAGTATTTTAAAATTTCAATTGTGTGTTCCTCTGAATCATTAAATGTAATCCAAATTTGGTTTTCCACTTCGAGTTTTTTGTGAGTTTTTTAAAATTCCCCAACCCCAGGTGTTAGCCTGAATCAGAATCTGAGTCATCTCTTTTGTCTTTGCAATGACTCCTGGTTCACAGGTAGGTGGGTTCATCCATAAACTGAATGAGAAAGAGTGCCTGAAGACAAGACCTCTGCAGTCATTGGTGAACTACACCCACTTCAGCACTTGAGGGCTCAGCTCAAGCTGCTGGGGTTATCTTTGGGCTGTCCAGACAAGTGTGTGAGTCAGTAAGGCCAGAATTGCCCTGGAGTAACTGTAAATGGGAAAGGGTTGGAAGTGGTAGGTGAGGGTTGTGTATCAGGAAGAAGGAAATGAATCCGGGAAAGCCTCCCATAGATGCTGAAATTTCGAAAAAACTGTAAAGGTGGGGAGAGCTGAGGTCTGGTAGATTTAAAGCAGAGACGGGAAGCACTGTTACTTAGAACATTCCAAACTAATGATGATGGTGATGATGGCATTTATTAAGTGCTTACTGTGTGCAAAGCACTGTTCTAAGCACTAGGGAGTTTACAAGGTGATCAGGTTGTACTACAGCAGGCTCACATTTTACAGATGAGTGTACTGAGGCACAGAGAAGTTAAGTGGCTTACCCGAAGTCACACAGCTGACATTTATAGAGCTGGGATTTGAACCCATGACCTCTGACTCCAAAGCCCATGCTCTTTCCACTGCGCCACACTGCTTCTCTGAGCCATGCTGCTTCTGCTAATTGAGAGAAGGAAGGGCCTCTTGCTCTCAAGAAGCTAGACCGTCCCTGGGGGGATTGGGGTTGGCCACCTGGAAGTAGCTTTTTTGGTTTCACCTTGGGTTAAGCTCTTATGTTTAGTATCAATGTTTAGCTCAACTATGAGTTTGACTAAAGGAAATCATTGTAAATTTTCCCTTTTTAAATTGAAACTGTGAGACTAGTCTTAGAATATTCTTTTTGGAAGGAACAGTAGATTTCTACAATGACTCCAAAACTGGCACACCATAGCCCTAACTAACGATGCTGTAGGAAGGAGACTAAACCTGTTAAATCCTGCCAGGCAGTCTGAGGTTGGAAGTCATCGAGAAGTCATTGGAGAAGCAGTGTGGATCAATGGAAAGAGCACATGCTTTGGAATCAGAGTTCATGGGTTCAAATCCTGGCTCCTCCAATTGTCAGCTCTGTGACTTTGGGCAAGTCACTTAACTTCTCTGGGTCTCAGTTGTCTCATCTGTAAAATGGGGATTAAGACTGTGAGCCCTCTGTGGGACAACCTGATCACCTTGTAGCCTCCCCAGTGCTTAGAACAGTGCTTTGCACATAGGGAGCACTTAATAAATGTCATTATTATTATTATTATTATTACTATTATTATTATTATTATCGAGAAAGTAAAGGGTCCAGGGCCCTGGCCCCTGGCCTCCACACTGATCAAGAAGGTGCTGGCTGGGGGAAATGTCAGCAGTTCTCACTTTACTTCCTAACACACTGGTGTTGTGTTGATTCAGACAGTGTTTGCTTTGCTTTCACTGCAGTTTAGCCAGGTCTGCTCTTCTATCCTCTGCTACTAGGCCTTAAGTAGCTGCTGGTCACATTAATCCTCCTGTAACCCTGGCTTGCACCCAATTAGAAGATGATGCTGTGCCAGTGGTTTTTGTATTTCAGGATGAAGGAAATCAGCAGGTAATAGGAGGGAAGAGTCAGGAAACCATTCTGCAGAATTTAGGTGCTATGCTGGCTGTTAAGGGCATTTGTGTGGATGGGTGGCAGTTTTAGGTAATAGAAAAGCAGCAGGGCCTTGTGGAAAGTGCCTGGGTCTGAAAATCAGAGGGACCGAAGTTCCTGGTTCTGGCTCCTCCCGGCTCCGCCAAGTGCCTGCTGAATGACTTTGGACAAGCCACTTCATTTCTCTGGGCCTGCTTACTCGTCGGTAAAAATTGGTATTCAATCCTTATTTTCTACCTCCTACTTAGATTGTGAGCCCCTTCTGGGTTGAAGACTGTCCTATCTGATTAACTTGTTTCTATCTGTCTGCTCAGTACCTAGTAAGTTTCTAACAAGCAGCACAATTGTTATTGACGGAGTGGTGCATTGGCTTTGGGCTCTGGGTTTGGCTCAGGTAATAGATTGCTTCTCAGCAATGTTCACCAGAGTGAAAGTTTAATGTTGGTATTTGTTAAGCACTTACTATGTGCCAGGCAATGTTTTAAGTGCTGGGGTAGATACAAGGTTGTTTGGTTGTCCCACATGGGGCTCACAGTCTTGATCCCCATTTTACAGATGAGGTAACTGTGGAACAGAGAAATTAAGTGACTTGCCTAAAGGCACCGAATTTACAAATGGCAGAGCCAGGATTAGAACCCATGACCTCTGACTCCCAAGCCTGCTTCACTAACTTCCCCAAGAGGCATTCCAGTTTTTCCCAAGGGAGCTTGGGTCATCACCCCTGAACTGAAAGCAGTCTGGCTCCCAATAGGGATTGGGCCAAATGGAACAGAGTTTGTCAGGAGTCACCCTTCAGGCAAAATTCATTCATTCATTCAATCGTATTTATTGAGTGCTTACTGTGTGCAGAGCACTGTACTAAGCACTTGGGAAGTACAAGTTGGCAACATATAGAGATGGTCCCTGCTCAACAGTGGGCTCACAGTCGAGAATGTAGAGATCAGTGACAGCAGTGTCTCCCCAAGCAAAATCATACAGAATTCGGCATTTCACATTCCTAGTGACAGTCCTACCCAGAACTGGGGGAAGCAATGGCAAACCAGATTGGGGGCCTCTCCCAGATTAACAACCTTCTGTACATTTAACTCCCTTCTCAGGCCTCCTATTCCTCCCCCTCCTCCATCCCTCACCCCAACTATCTGGCCTCCTACTTCATTAGTAAAATTAACTCCATTAGGTCTCAGCTCCCTAAAGTCACTCCTCCCCATTCTCCAACCCCTCTGCTCTCAACCTTCTCTGCTACTCTCCCATCCTTTCCAGCAGTATCTTCAGATGATCTC
Source organism: Tachyglossus aculeatus (assembly GCF_015852505.1). Classification (NCBI taxonomy): domain Eukaryota; kingdom Metazoa; phylum Chordata; class Mammalia; order Monotremata; family Tachyglossidae; genus Tachyglossus; species Tachyglossus aculeatus. Next base: position 143,550 of record NC_052093.1, on the reverse strand, counting down.
CTCCCTCCTCTCAATTGCTACTCCATCCACCTGTGCTTCAGACCCATTCCCTCTCATCTTATCAAATCTCTCACCCCTTTCTCCTCCCCTACTTAACTTCCATCTTCAACCACTCACGCTCCACTGGTTCCTTCCCCTCTGCCTTCAAATATGCCCACATCTCCCCCATCCTAAAAAAAAACCCCTCTCTTGATCCCTCCTCCCCTTCTAGTTATCGCCCCATCTTCCTCTTACCATTCCTTTCCAAACTCCTAGAATGAGTCGGCTACATCCACAGCCTCGAATTCCTCAATGCCAACTCTCTCCTTGACCCTCTCCATCCATCCCCTACACTCCACCGAAACTGCCTTCCATCCCCTACACTCCACCGAAACTGTCCTCTCAAAGGTCACCAGTGACCTTCTTTTTGCCAAATCCAACGGCTCCTTCTCTATCCTAATCCTCCTCGACCTCTCAGCTGCCTTCGACACTGTAGACCACACCCTTCTCCTCAACACGCCATCCAACCTTGGCTTCGCAGACTCCATCATCTCCTGGGTCTCTTCCTATCTTTCTGGCCATTCATTCTCAGTCTTCTTTGCGGGCTCCTCCTCCCCCTCCCATCCCCTTACTATAGGGGTTCCTCAAGGGTCAGTTCTTGGTCCCCTTCCATTCTCTAACTACACTCACTCCGTTGGTGAATTCATTCTCTCCCACGGCTTCAACTATCATCTCTGCGCTGATGACAACCAAATCTACATGTCCGCCCCTGCTCTCTCTCCCTCCCTTCAGGCTCGTGTCCCCTTTTACCTCCAGGACATCTCCATCTGGATGTCTGTCCACCATCTAAAACACAATATGTCCAAGAGTGAACTCTTTACTTCCCTCCCAAACCCTACCCTCTCCCTGACTTACCCATCACAATAGATGGCACTTCCATCCTTCCCATCTTGCAAGCCTACAACCTGGGTGTCATTCTCGACTCTGCTCTCCCATTCACCCCTCACATCCAATCCATGACCAAAACCTTCCAGTCTCTCCTCCGCAACATCGCCATTATCCGCTCTTTCCTCTCCATCCAAACTGTTACCTTGCTGGTTCAATCTCTCATTGAATCCCGACTGGATTACTGCATCAGCCTCCTTTCTGATCTCCCATCTCCCCATTTCAGTCTATACTTCACTCTGCTGCCTGGATTATCTTTTGTACAGAAACATGCTGAGAATGTCACTCCCCTCCTCAAAAATCTCCAGTGGTTGCCAGTCAACCTATGAGTCAAGCAAAAACCCCTCACTCTCAATGTCAAGGCTCTCCATCACCTCACCCCCTCCTACCTCATCTCTCTTCTCTCCTTCTACAGCCCAGCCCACATCCTCTGCTCCTCTGCCACTAACCTCCTCACTGTACCTCATTCTCACCTGTCCCGCTGTTGACCCTGGCCCATGTCCTTCCCCTGGCCTGGAATGCCCTCCCTCCACACATCCACCAAAATAGCTCTCTTCCTCCCTTCAAAGCCCTACTGAGAGCTCACCACCTCCAGGAGGCCTTCCCAGACTGAGCCCCTTTTTTCGTCTCTTCCTCCCCATCCCCCATGCCCTACCTCCTTCCCCTCCCCACAGCACCTGTATATATATTTGTACAGATTTATTACTCTATTTTACTTGTGCATATCTACTATTCTATTTATTTTGTCAATGATGTATATTTAGCTTTAATTCTGTTTTTTTCTGATGACTTGACACTTGTCCACATATTTTGTTTTGTTGTCTGTCTCCCCCTTCTAGACTGTGAGCCCACTGTTGGGTAGCGACCGTCTGTATATATTGCTAACTTTTACTTCCCAAGTGCTTAGTACAGTGCTCTGCACACAGTAAGCACTCAATAAGTACAATTGAATGAATGAATGCATGAATGAATGTTGTCAAATTACCAGCATGGCACTGGACTGGAGGAAGCTGCTTTCAGTCAGTCCAGTTAGTGGAGGGCAAAGGACAGAGGTCCTCAGAGCACTGCCTCCATCGTACCACTTGGGCATAACTTCGGGGTCTCTTGTTTGCCAGGAGGCTCATGCTACATCTTTCCATTTTTTGGTAAAGTTACAAGGAAGTTTGTGTGCCACAGATTCTGAATCTGAATTGTCATATTATCACTCATTCATCACCATCTCCTGCTGCAGCTTCTGGTTCAGTTTTGACTTTCCCAAACCACAGCTTCCTTCTGGAAATGGAAGATTAAAGGAACAATTCAGTATTTATTTTGCAAAATCCACTATTTTGGAATTTGGTTGTGGTGCAGCAAGGGCAGTTGCCCCTGCCCTGCCACCCTGCCTTTGGGTAATAGGTGACGGCAGGATCTCTGCTGTTTCCTCTGGAAGAAATCCCTGGTCCATCCTGAAAGTGTTGATCGGGGAGGAACAGCAGGAAACTGAGTCTGGAAGAGAGCTGGTGTGAGGCTTGAGACTCCCAGGGTCTCTGAGTATTGATTAGCAACTTTTGCTCTTCTGGCTGTTTGTGGTGGATGGAGGCACTGGGGCCAAAAGATTAAGTAATTAGTCAATCAAATAGTGGTATTTAGTGAGCTCTTACTGTACTAAGCACTCGGGAAACTACAATACAACAGTGCTGGAGGGCGGGAGCCCTACCAAAAGGGGCATACAGTCTACAAGGGAGTCAGACATTAAAATAGATTAGGAATGGAGGTATTAGTGTAGAATAAGAATGTTTATGTGAGTACTGTGGGCCTAAGGTTAGTATTAAAGTGCTTAAAGGATAAACAGCTTTTCATAATCGTTCCATTAACAGGTTCATGATTGACACAGACAAGACGATAGATAAAGGAAATAAAGGAGTTAGTTTGGGAACACCTCTTGGAGAAGATGTGAATGTAGGAGAATTTTGAAGATGGGGAGCTTGGTGAACTATGAGATATGAAGGGGGAGGAAATAACAAACCGGATGGAGAACAAGGTCAAGTTGTCATTGGCAGAAGGGATGAGATTGAGGTTCATTGAGTAGGTGGATTTTAGGAGTGGCATGTGCCAAGGGGGGCCAGCATTGTATAGGGGATGAAGTGGGGTTCCTGGGTGTCCAGAAGGTTCAAGAAAGAAAGGCTGGAGCTGCATCAGATAATTCAGATAGTCTGGGACATCCAGTGACTGATCCAGGTTCCTCTTAGTGGGTGGAGACACCTGACACCTGCCAGGTATGGTGGGCTGGGTTGGGGGGAGATTCCCAGAGTGAACAGGGTGTTAACAACTCTGTATTCATTCATTCATTCATTGTATTTATTAGTGCTTACTGTGCTCACTGTACTAAGCGCTTGGGAAGTACAAGTTGGCAACATATAGAGACAGTCCCTAGACTGTGAGTCCTTTGACTTTGACTGTGGCTCCTTTGATGATCTCTATCTACAGGGAAAAGGAGCATAGCTGTCTTGTTTTGTGGAGGTCAAAGTTGTGAAAACATCTGAGGCTTTTCCCCCCCTTATTTTCAATGGCATACTATGTTCTCGTTTGGGGTCAAGACCAGCTTGGCCATGCCAAGCACCCCGCCTTTCCTCAGCTCTCACAAGAATCCCGATGCTCTAAACAAGCAACCTGACAGGAACGTTTCTTCCTCCCATCTTGTTTGTTCTCTCCCATCTTGAGGGGGAGAGTTGTTCTCTCTTTTTTTTTTAATTATTTGCAGTCAATTTTGGTAATTGTTTAAGAGACTGGGTTATGGGTTTGAGGACTACTAAGCATCTCTAGTGCTGCAGTGGTTCTGTGGAACTTATTGAGATGATGGGGATCTTCAGATTCAGGGCTCTAGAGAACAGATGGATCATGGTGGCCTTCTCCCCATCTCCTGCCTCCATGTCATCAGAATGGGGAAGATAAAGATTCACTCTTGTGGTGATTCAGTCAGTCAGTAGCATTTATTGAGCACTTACTGTGGGCAGAATCCCATACTAAATACTGGTGAGAGGAGAGGTCAGTTGGCAGGCATGATCCCAGCCCACAAGTAGCCAAAAGCATAGTGGCCGGGGAGACTACTGATGAGAACCACCTTTTCTTTTCAAAATGGTCATTTCACCTTCTCTCTGTGATATTAAGCAAGAGTGTGTTTCACACAGTAAGCACTCAATAAATACGATGGAATAAATGAATGAATGGATGAGAATGATCATGCTCATTCCCACTTGGTGCTAGTAAGAATTCCTTGGGATAGTTTTGTCATTCTAACAGACATGTCATGGCTCGTCATTTGCCAAATCCCTGATTCTCTGCCCTTAGCTTTTGATGTGGATCTTCTCTGGGGATTTTAATTCCTGATTAAGCCCTATTTAGACTGTGAGTCCCATGTTAATCGAACCTGATGAACTTGTATCTACCTCAGTGCTTAGAAGAGTGCTTGACACATAGCAACTGCTTATGTAATACCATAATTGTTACTCCTAGGGGTATCTTAGACATGTCCTTATTTGTTCAAACAACCTTCCCAGGCCTGAGTAGACAGTGACATTTTTCCTATGGCTCAGGTCACCGAGGAACAGACTATATGGTTAAAATGTTTCCTCTTTGAAAATGGTGTCTCCAGATATGTCCTTGAAGAGTGCTGAGGCAGGGTTCTTGTGTTCCAGAAGTTACTTTTAAAAATCCCTTTTGTTCTGCATCTAGGGTTTGACAAAGAAGACATACAATTTAAATGCCAACTTCAAGTCTGCCAGGCCGAAAAATGAGTGTGGTAGGGTCCCCAGGGAAGCAACATGTCTGCTGACTCAACCCTTAGATCTGAAGAATGTGTCTGATGGGGATAAATGGGAAGGTAATGACACCTGCTTTGGTTTCAGGCATGTGTGCCTTTGGAAGGAGGGCCAGGATTGGGCAGAGTAAGAAGTGGCTGTCTTAAGGAGTTAAGGAGTTAAGAAGTAAGGTAGTGTGACCTGAGGTACTGTTTGAGCAGATCTCACCTAGCCTTGGTGTTTGCAGGGTGCCTTAACTGAGCTCTCTTTCTGTGAGGGTATGGAGGGTGGTGGAGTTGGGGGGTGGGGAGAGGTGGCAGTCTTCCTTACATCCATGGGAATGGGTAGGCCCTCAGTACCCATCCAGGAGCCCAGACAGTGACGTGTCCTGTGGAATAATAATAATAATGATGATATTTGTTAAGCACTTACTATATGCCAAGCACAGTTTGAAGTGCTGGGGTATATAAGGTAATCATGTTGTACTACATGGGGCTCAGAGTTTTAATCCTAATTTTACAAATAAGGTAACTGAGGCACAGAGAAGTTAAATGACTTGCCCAAGGTCACATAAAAAGCAAGTGGCAGAGTCAGGATTAGAAACCACATCCTCTGACTCCCAAGCCCATGCTCTATCCACTAAGCAACGCTGCCCCCATGGACAGAAGCACACATGCTACAGCATTCTCAATGGAGCTTTAATACAATAGGTGGTGGCCCTACATGGAGCTTGGGGCGGGGTGGTGGCTCAGTTTGGAGGTCGAGGCTTGAGAGGCGAGGATGAACTTGCAATGCAGAATGGCTGTAGCCAAGTAGAAATTTGAAAGTGGGCTGTAATTCTGTGAAGATCCAGGAACTTTTCAAGGAAATGTTTGTCAGAGAGCACAGGGCAAGCACTCACTCATCATCCCAGTCCTTTCCAGGGAGGTTTCAAACTCCTGTCACCATGGGAGAAACATCAGCACATCCCATCAGCACGTCCAAGCCATCGCCAATTAGTGGGAAGAGATGCTATCACTGGGGTTTCCCCTTTCCAGATGAATTAGAATGCCCACATTTCTGCAGCCATAGGAGGAATTTTTTATTTGGAAAACAATTGAATGGGTTATCTAAGTTTGGAGCTGCGATGCTCTGAGTACTTCTACAAACTACTGCATGACTCTTTGGGTTCCTTGGCAAGAGAAGCCACAGAAAGAGAGATGTTTTAGGACGTGCCCCCAACATGCTGCTTCCAGGCCCAGCTACGAATTGCCATGTGAGGTCATGCAGGGCAGTGGAGGCTCTGTAAATCCTGTTGTTGATTTTTCTGGCAGGTCTTTAAAGTGGAGGGAGTCAGAGTACAGCAGTCCACTGATTGCCATCCTAGAGGAAACCTTGCCCTGGGGCAGTACAAGTTGGTGTCTTCTGTTTCTTCCTGACCCTCCCCAACTAGCAGATGGGCTTTCCAGCTTCTCAACTGGCCTCCTGGCAGCCTCAATCTCCATCTCTCCTCCTTTGTCTCAAAAGGCTCTCACAAGTAAACAGTGCTCCACCCACTGTCAGAGAGGAGAGGTGGGTCCTGCTATAGGGTCCCTGGCTCCAAAACAAATGGGTTGAACGGCTCCTAAAGGGAATTCGAGGTTTTCCTTAACTCCCACACCCACGTCATATGACAAATAACTTTTATGTGCCTTAAAGGTTCAGAGGTATTAGTATCTGGAAGGTATTTTCTTTCTCATCTGACTGACTGTCCCTCTTGCGTTAAGAATGAATGCCAAAGACTGCTGGAGAAGCCATTTTAAGAACCCACTCTTCTAAAAAGAGCAGGTGAAGAATATTTCTGGGAAGCCTAATAGGGAAAAATAAATTTTGCTATGGATTTTCTGGACAGAAATGTCTGTTCCTTAGAGTTGGGATTTCAGAGAAGGCATAGTTTTGATTTTTGCTTCTTTGTTTTAATGGAAATGTACATTTCTCTTTCTTTGACATTGTCCAATCCAATTTTTAAATAGTGTTGTAATGAGCAATTAAGATCAAGAAAAGATCTTTTGAATCTTTTTTCATTTTATTAGTTATATGTATGGCTTTGTTCTGACTCAGCCCTGTGTGTTCACATTAGTATTTTTGCCATTTTTTCCCCATTTTATTAACATCAGGCTCTTTCAGTCTCCCCATCACTGATTTTGAAACAAAGCATCTGCACAAAGAGGGGGAGCGTAAATATAGCTCCGTGGGTTTGTTTTAGCAAATTTATCCTGACACTTGTTTGACTGGACTTCATCCTGCTGACCCAGTTCCCAGGAGCAGGGCCTGGAGCTGGGAAGCTACCTGAAGAAGAGGATTTGAGTAGGTACATGCTCTCTCTCATTTCCCACCACCTCCCCAGGCAAGCTTGTGCCCTCTTTTTCACCCCTCCCCACCTCCTTTCTCTCCCTAAACTGGAGCTTCTTTCTGAAATATTTCCCCTGAATCTCATCTCCCCTGGGAAAGAGGGGCAGGGTTGGTACTACCTCACCCTATTGATGAGTTGGGAATGGAACAGTTGGGTGCCCCTGGCTCTTGGCAGCAGCAGTGACAAGGTTTGTCTCCACTGTTTTTCTGAAGATTTGATTTGGTTCACAGCATGCCACTGGCCCAGTAGCAAAGTCCTGGGCACAGTTGCCTGGAGATGCTGGCCAGGATTAATGTGGGACACATAACTAAAGAGGGTCACTTTTCATCATCCCTTGGCCCTGAGGCTTCAAAATATGACTTTGTTGCTTCACAAAAGGAGCTGGGCAAATTTCCTTTGAGTGGTGTTGAAGGTCAGTTTTGTTTGTAGTTTGTAGATTAATACGAGTATGTTGCTTCATATCCCCAACAGAATAAACAGAACAACTTAGTCAATGAACAACTCTCTGTTCTGGAAAATGGTGGCTGCCCTGGAAAATTGTGGCACCAGGGGGGCTCTTATTGTGGTTTGGCTGGGAATTATTTGATAAAGGAATGTTACCTTTGAGCCCCACTGTAGCTTGTGAAGGGTTTTCCAGCTGAAAAAACAACACTGTGGTCCTGAAAACAGCCCTCCAGGAAATCTAGGGTACTGTTTGCCCCTGTAGGCCCAGTAGAGCTCAAGAGGTTTGGGCTTTTCATTCATTCATTCAATCAATCAGATTTATTGATGGTAAGGGCATCCATCCTCCTATGATGCAGTCTGGCCCTTTCTCTCATTTTAAGAATAATAATAATAATGATGATGATGGTATTTGTTAAGTGCTTACCATGTATGTGCAAGACTGCATTGAATGCAAGCAAATGGGTTTGGACCCAATCCCTGTTCCACAAGGGGTTCACAGTCTTAATCTCATTTTACTGATGAGGTAACTGAGGCACAGAGAAATGAAGTGAATCACCCAAGCTCACAGAGCAGACAAGTGGTGGAGCTGGAATTAGAACCCAGGACCTTCTAACTTCCAGGCCCATGCTCTGTCCAATAGGCCAAGTTGCTTCTCCTTAGTTGGCTGGATCAAGTTTTCATTTTTGCCACTTGGACCTGCTAGTCTTGTGTAGTAGCAACAGCAAGCACAGCATAAGCTTTCAGTGTGATTTTTGGTTAGAATGCACTTAGGGAATTGAGGGCCATTCTTCCAACAAGGTGAGCTTGTAGATGGTCTCGGCTTGGCCAGATATTGGAGAAACTGCTTGCGCAAATGCACAGGGTTTTATGGCATCAGGACAGGTGAGTGTGCCCTTGTCTTCCTGAGGAAGCAGGTGCTTAGAATACTGAAGTAATAATGATAGTAATAATGGCATTTATTAAGTACGTACTATGTACAAAGCACTGTTCTAAGCACTGGGGAGGTTACAAGGTGATCAGGTTGTCCCAAGGTGGGGCTCACTGTCTTAATCCCCATTTTACAGATGAGGTAACTGAGGCCCAGAGAAGTGAAGTGACTTGCCCAAAATCACACAGCTGACATGTGGTGGAGCAGGGATTTGAACCCATGACCTCTGACTCCAAAGCCCAGGCTCTTTCCACTGAGCCATGCTGCTTCTCCCAGCCTGAAAGGAGCCTCAGAACGACCATGGGATTTTCTGCTTTGAAGTGCTCAGCGGAGTCCTTTGTAGTCCATGGTCATTCTGAACGTTCTTGAAAGCTGTCTCTTGAAGAAACAAAACAGCTTTTCTGGCCATGTACTATTACTTTTAAAACTTGCTGTGCCTGGTTGCCTAGACTTATTTTAGAGTAGGCCTGGAAAAGGGCAGTGCTCATTACATCTACTTGTGCTACAACATCTGACAGTTTCCTCTCCTTAGACTCTCAGCACTGTAGTTGCTGCACATCCTCTGTTGTACCCCTTAAGAATTGAAATCAAATTAATTTTTGTACACTAGATCTGAAACTTTCTCACTGTGGTAGCAGGGAGACGTCATTTTTATTTGAGCTAATTTTGTAGGGTCATTTTCTACCTATGAGTTTTGAATATGGAGAGGCTCAGCCGTACCCTCGAGCTAGAAGAATGATCCACCACCCTCTGGGAGAGGACTGCCCGCCCATACTGTTAGACTTTGGGCGAAGCCAGAGATTCCTCCATGATTCTGAAGTCCTAGTCTTAGAACCCAGGACCTTCTAACTTGCAGGCCCATGCACTGTCCAAAAGACCAAGTTGCTTCTCCTTAGTTGGACTTGTTCAAGTTTTCATTTCTGCTACTCGGATCTACCAGAGCCTTGAGAAGTAGCAGCAGCAAGCTCAGTGTAAACTTTCAGTATGATTTGTGGTTAGAACACAATTAAGGAATTGAGAGCCATTCTTCCAACAAGGTAAGTTTGTAGGTACTTCCCTCATTGAAAGCACTTTTATTCATGAAAATGATTTTTCTCCCATTGGGAATGAGAGGAATGATGATGATGATGATGATGATGTTGATGATGGTGATGATGATAATAAGCATAATAATTTGGATATTTTTGAGGGCTTACTATGTGCCAAGCAGAGACCCCAACCCACATGGATTTTGCTCCCTGTCTGAGGGGAAGGGTGAACAAGTATTGATTTTCCATTTTCCAGAGGAAATGGAGGCCCAGAGGAGTTAACTAATTTGCCCACCATCACACAGCAGGCAGGGGGCAAAGCCAGGATTAGCAACCAGGTCTTCTGAAGCTTTCAGGTCAGGCTATCTCCTCTAGGCCTCACTGTCTCTTGGTGCTGGCTGCTTGGAAATTGTCTAGTGAGGCTGATTGGAAAGCAGTTTTAGGTTCGAGGTTAGATAGTCAGCAATGTTATATGTGCCTTAGCAACCAGCACCAGTCTTGCAATCCAGAGTTCCCGGTAATAGGCTTACCTCTTCTGGCTTCTTTCAGTCTGGGCCTCAGGTGAGAATTTTGGAGCTCCCAACAGCAAGAATAGTCTCAGGCAAACCAAATGAAACTTGGCCAAGGACTCTGGGTGTGACCCTGAGCCACACTGGAGTCTGGTGGGCAGTTTCAGGTGCAGGCACAGAGGTAACCCATTAAAAGAAGATGGTTCCTGAAATTTCCATTAACAAGGATGTCTCCATCCCGTACACTGGCAGGCCGGGGGATACTCTTAAAGTTAGGCTCTTTTGTCATGAAACTCAGCATGTGGGCACAGGTGAGGTGGAGCTTTTCAAGAGCAATATTCCTGACAGGGAATTAGAACAACCTGTGGGAGACAGAGGGAGGCTGAGTTGTATGTTTGCTACCTAATCTGGCTTGTTCATCCTTCTCTGAGCATTATGAGGAGATGAGGGAGATAGCAGGTTGGACTTTTGGTCTTGCCCTCTCTGTCTGGCCCAATGCTTTGTCACTCAGATGGTTCCACTGTAAGGCAAAGTAGAAGGCAGAGTGGGGCAACAACATGTCCCACTTTGATTCTCTCAGCAAATGAAGCAAATTGAACAGAGAAAATTGTTAAAATTGACTTTGACCACAAAATTCATGTGGTACATGGATTGTAACCATCCAAACTGATGATCTTGAATCTACCCCAACACCTAGTACAGTGCCTGACATATAGTAGGTGCTAAATAAGTACCATTACCTGAAGTTCTGTTAAGTGGTCTTGGAATCTTGGCGAGGCAGCAGACTCGTGGAGCATTTCAACTTAAAATAAGCATTGCCAATAGGTTGACTTTCCCCTCCCCTTTCCTTTACTTCCCGTGTTTCACTTGACTAGATAAGCGACTCATCGATAAACCTCTCTATGACTGTTAACGACTCATGAAGCAGATGTTGCCCAAGGCCAGCCTCATGTATACCCACAAAAGCAAAGTAAACCTTTATTCTCTCTCAGAAACTCAGGTCTTGTTCCCTGGTTGGAGTCACTGTTTGACCTCTGTGGCTTTGCTTAGGAAAATCTATCCTTTGAGCATTTTTCTCCTAAGTAGAATTTGTGAATTCCCCAAAACTGGATCTTCAGGTTGTCCTTGGGTTGGCCCTGCACATAGAAAGTGCTTGTTTAATTCTAGGAGACTGGTAATGATAATTATGGTATTTGTTAAGCACCTACTGTGTGCCAGGCACAGTTCTAACACTGAGTGAGATATAAGGTAATTGGTCTGGGCACAGGCTTAATCCCTATTTTACAGATGAGGGAACTGAGGCCCAGAGAAGTGGGAGTGATTTGCACAAAGTCACACAGCAAACAAGTGGAAGAGCCAGGATTAGAACCTAGGTCCCTCTGACTCCCAGGCCTATGCTCTATCTACTAGGCCACACTGCTGCTTCTAATAGTGGTGAGGGTGGTCAATAGGCAAAAAAGTTGAGGTGAGAGGAAGAAAGGAGGCAGCCAACTTAATTGTCTATGTAAGATGGTGGAAACAGCTAATTTCCCTTTCCTTATCAGGTTCAATTATAGGAAACTTTGAGCTTCTCTGTTGATGGCAGACAGGCTTAAAAAAGCAGCATGATCTGGATAGAGCATGGGCCTGGGAGTGAGTAGGTCATGGTTTCTAATCCTGGCTCTGACACTTATCTGCTGTAACCTTGGGCAAGTCACTTCTCTTACTCTGTGCCTCAGTTACCTCCTCCGTAAAAAGGGGTTAAAATTGTGAGCCCCACAAGGGACAGGGACTGTATCCACCTCAATATGCTTGTGTCTACCCCAGCACTTAGTACAGTGCCTGGCACATATTAAGCACTTAACAAATACCATTATTATTATTATTATTATTCAGTCAGTTATTCAGTCACTGGTATTAATTGAAAACTTCCTGTGCTGGAGTAGATAGTGCAACAGAATTGGTAGGCAGCTTTGCTTAACAAGGAGCTTACAGTATAGCCGGCATGACTGATGGATCAATGATTTATAATAATAATAATAATGGCATTTTGTTCAGTGCTTACTACGTGCAAAACACTGTTCTAAGAGCTGGGAAGGCTACAAGGTGATGAGGTTGTCCCACGGGGGGCTCACAGTCAATCCCCATTTTACAGATGAGGTAACTGAGGCCCAGAGAAGTTAAGTGACTTGCCCAAAGTCACACAGCTGGCAACTGGCGGAACTGGGATTTGAACCCATGACCACTGACTCCAAAACCCGTGCTCTTTCCACTGAGCCACACTGCTTCTCTTTATATTAGACTGATTTAGGGATCCCTGTCCACCAAACGATGGGGTCAAGGGTTGCAGTGCATTATAGAAGGAGAGACTTATTTGAAGAAATCAAGGTATCTCATTGCTGCCTGAAAGCCAAAGTTGGTGAGCATGGCCTGTATGTGACAGGTTTACTTCTTGGTGTCTCTGGAGGAGGAGGAGGAGGAGGAAATCAGTCTACCTAGCAAGTTGAGTGATATCTTGAAAACCATGGTGCCGACTCAGTCCTATTCAAGTTCCATTGAAAATTCTGAATCTGATCTTGAGGGTGGTCAAGAAAAATTTTCTCTGGACCACCACCTGGCCAGCACCCAGACAGCATCCATGTAAGTAACATCTCCCAGGAACCAGTCAGGTTTTTCTGGAGGGTAAACCCATCCAAGGGGCCAATCAGGCTTGGGGCCAGGTTTCTTGTTTGGAAAATTGCTTGATCCCCATGTCTGCCAAGACAGTCACTCTTTCATCATGACATTATCACAAGAAGCTATGGGTGTCCTTGGCTGGGGGAGTGCAGACACATTCCAGTTTTTATCTGCCCCTGTCCTAGAGGCAGCAGTAAGCCCTGAGGTGGTGGTGGTGAAGGTGGCAGCCTCCAGCTGAGCATCTGGGCCACCCTTTTTTAAAATGGACTGTGTCCACCTGTCTCCCCACTGCTACCCCAGGTAGTTACTCTTGCCGTGATTGCCACTGAAGGGCATTTCTTGGGCTTTAAACTAGGACAGATTTCCCCACCTAGCATCTCTCAAAGTCTGCTGAGTAGCTCTCATCAAGATGTCCACAAGAGCCTCATGGTCTCCTTGAAAGGAGAATGAGGCAGGGAGGTGTTCCAGATGGATAATAGAGTGTTTTGAAGTATTGGAACAATTTTGGAAAGCTTGAGTTGAAAAGAAGTAGCTCCACAAAATGCTGCTGGAATTTGAAGGAGCTTTTTATCCTCAGAATGGAAGATTTGTCAGCTGATGCAGGAATCACTGAACCCAGTGGTCAAGCTCTTCCCCACTGGTTGAAGCCTTGACTGTATTTCCATGTAATGTAACATCTTTGGGCCAGACAAATCCTTGGAGACATGTACCAGAACAGGGATGAAATGAAACAAGAACACCAAATATGGGTGGACCCCAGTCTTCCTGCCAGCTGGAATTGAATAGGTGGGGAGGAGCTGGTGGTGTTGGGTGTGGGCTAAGGGGGAGTGGGGCCTGGAATGCCAGCATCTCTGGTGAAATTGGAGCTGCAGAGCTACGAATCTCCAAATTCTGGGGTCTCAGTTCCTTCATCCCTGTAGGCTGTACCACCATCACACATAAACTAGGCAGCTCAACCCATCTTAGGGATCTTTTGAGGTAGGGCTGAAGGCCGGAGGAGGGGAAGGCAGTGACTGGTCTTCACCCTTCAAAGGCAGGTAAGGAGCATTGATCTCTGTTGAGGGGTACACAACAGTGGGCAGCCCACCTGGCTCCTTCCAGGGAGGTGGGATTTAGATCAAAGTTGGACCACATTAAGCTCCACCCCATCCACTCCATCCCACCCCAGTAGGAGTCCATTGCCCTGGAACTCCTTGGTCCTGATCCCTGGGAGCACCACCTGATTCATGCCACCTACACACTTATAAGTGCTTGCTTAGTACAGGGATCTGCACACAGTCGGCACTCAATAAATTCCATTAATTAATTGACTGGCACCCTTACTGGGTAGTAGAGAGGGAGCAAATATCAGGCCAGTGAGGAATAGTTTTCATAGAACTGAGATCATTTGGCCAGTCAAGATGTTAGGGGTCCTGGAAGTGACCTTAGTTCTGGCCGGCCAAACAGAAAGATTGTGGAGACAGAAAAGAAGAAAAATGAGCCTTGTGGAACACCCTTAGGTACTGAGATATGGAAGAAGATTGAGAAGGACTAGCCTGAGAAGTAGATAGCCGGGAGAGCGCTGTACCAGTGTAACTGAAGCAAGAAGGTGTTTCCAGGAGAAGACAGCAATGGTCAAGGTCCCAAGTGGACAGTAGGCTTAGGAGGAGAAGGAACAAATCATAGTCTCTGAAGAGGTTAGGGAGAGGGTGATTTCAACAAAGCGAAGGAAGTGAAAACCAGTGATGGGGGCAGAGGAATGGGGGGCAGGTAGTCTCAGACCATGTTCTGGGATTTGGACAGTAATGGGGATAGGGAGTTGGGGCTAGGCTTTTTAAATATGGGAAGTCCAGGGCATGTTTGAAGGCAAAGGGAAAAGAACCATTAGCACATGAGAGGTTGGAGCTGGCTGTATGGGAGGGAAGGAAATTGATAGCAAGACATTTTTAAATGGCTAGAGGAGATGGGTTCAGAGGTATAGGTAGAGGGAATTGATTTGGAGGGGAGAAAGGAGACCACCTGGGAGAAAAAGTTGTGAAAGAAGAGAGGCAAGGAGGCTTAGGGATATTCCTGTTTGATGCCAATAAAGTAAAGCCCTTTGGGAGTTAAAAGCAGGGAGTTGGGACACCAGGTTCTATAGGAAGTTTAGTGGTCTGGAATGGTTGCAGGGGGGCAGGTCAAAAATAGTGTTGCCGAGTGGAAGAGAGGGCCCAATTATTACAAAAGCAACCCAGATCTGCCTGGATTCTGGATTTCCATCAGCTACCCTCAGCTGGATGAGGGTAGAAACTGGGGAAGGACGTAGAGGCTCCTAAGAGAATTGAACCCCATAGAGACCTCTGCTCTCTCGACCCCATCCATCTTTCTCAGCACATCACACTCCACTTCGCCTCCCTATCCTCTCTACCCACTCTTGATGACCAGATAACTGCTCTCAACTCCGCCCTCTCTACTCAACTCAACTCACTCACTCCCCTTCCCTTCACCACTCTCGCACCACTAACCTAAAGCCTTGGATCGCTGCCACTGCCCGCATCCTTCACTCTTATGCTCGAGCTGCTGAACACTGCTGGTGAATGTCTAAACACCAAGTCAACCTTGTTTACTTTAAGTTTATCCTTTCCTACCTTAACTCTGCCCTCTCCTCTGCCAGGCAAAACAATTTTTCCTCCCATATTGACACCCATGCCCATCATCCCCATTTACTGTTCCATACATTTAACTCCCTTCTCAGGCCCCCTGTTCCTCTCCATCCTCCATCCCTCACCTCCAACGATCTGGCCTCCTCCTTCATTAGTAAAATTAACTCCATCAGGTCTAAGCTCCCCAAAGTCACCCCTCCCCTTTCTTCATACCCCCTGGCTCTCAACCCTCTCCACTATTCTCCCATCCTTCCCAGCAGTATCTTGAGATGAGATCTCCTCCTGCCTCTCAAGTGCTACCCAATCCACATGTGCTTCAGACCCCATTCCCTCTCATTTTATGAAAATTCTCACCCCTTCCCTCCTCCCCTCTTTACCTTCCATCTTCAACCTCTCACTCTCCACTATTTTCTTCCCCTCTGCCTTCAAACATGCCCACGTTTTCTCTATCCTAAAAAACCCCTCTCTTGACCCCACTGCCCCTTTTGGTTATCATCCTATCTCCCTCCTACCCTTCCTTTCGAAACTCCTAGAAAAAGTCATTTACACTTGCTGCCTCGAATTCCTCAACTTAGACCTGATGGTGTTAATTTTCTAATGAAGTAGGTGTCCAGATTGTTGGGGGTGAGGGATGGAGGTGGAGGAGGAACAGGGGACCTGAGAAGGGAGCAAAATGTCCTGAATGGCTGATGGGGGTGATGGGCATGGATGTCAATAAAGGAATAAAAATAGTTTTGCCTGGCAGAGGGAATGGCAGAGTTAAGGCAGGAAAGGAGAAGTAGCTTGGCTCAATGGAAAGAGTATGGACTTGGGAGTCAGAGATCATGGGTTCAAATCCCGGCTCTGCCGATTGTCAGCTCTGTGACCTTGGGCAAGCCACTTAGCTTCTCTGTGCCTCAGTTACCTCATCTTTAAAAATGGAGCTTTGCAGCAGCTGTGGAGGATGTGGTTGGGGAAAGGGTGTGGGGGTGGAGAGAGTTTGGATGGGAATGAGTTGGTGGGGGCCTGGGTTGGGGGAGAGTGATCAAGAGTGGTGATGAGACAGGAGAACTGGGATGGGACGGTGGCTGCGGGGAGGGGAAGGAAAGGGCTGGAAGATAGGAGTTTGGTTGGGGCCTGTACAAGGGGAGGGGGATGAAAGTTGGTGCTGGTACAGAGGGATTCTAGGTGGGAAGAAGGGGTGGAGGTGGAGCAAGAGAAGGGAAAGAGCTGTGTGGAAGATGGGAAACAGAAGGTGAGGACTGGGATCGGCAGGTGGGAGCAGGGGGATTGAAAGGTCATGATGAGGTAAATGACAACACTAAGAGCAGTTAACAGTTAACATGCAATAGCAACAATAACATAATCAGGTGATGCCCAGAGTAGAAGTTTGAATTGTCCATGGGTCATTCAAATCAAAAGGGCTAATAGCAAGAAGATTCCAAGAGCTCTTGGATGAATTGTTTCTGAGGCAGTGGAGGAGGGATTCCTATGAATAATAGTTCTGGAGAAGGGTGAAACAGTTATAGAGGATATGGGAGAGGAAATGCCTGGGAAGAGTAGTAAATAATCAAATACATGGGTGGGCTGAGTAGGTGCAAATTCAGGTAGTTGCCAAAAGTAGCACAATGAGAACAAGGCCACTATTACATCACAGTGGGGGAATCAGTCACATCCAGTCCAAACACAGGGCAGGAGGGAGTGGGTCCCACTGACCCAATGTCCCAATGTCCCACAGTCCCGGTTGGTGACCTGGACAGACTAGAGGTCGCTTCGAGGGGTGATTCTGGTGACCCATTCCTATTTTGACCCCTTTCTCACCTTCCTTCTCTCATTTTCCATGCCCACTCTGGTCCTCGGAGACTTCAACATCCTCATGGATGTCCCTGGTGACTCCTCTGCTGCCTGCCTCCTATCTTTCCTTGATGCTGCCAACCTCCTGGTCTACTGCAGCTTGCCCATTCACCAACTTGGTCATATCCTCAACCTCATAATCTCCTAGTACTGCAATATCTCTGAAATCCCTCTCTCTGATCATAATCTCACCTCCCCCCTCACTCGCACTCCTTCCCCCTGTTAATCTATAGTAATATAGAGACCTCCACTCTCTCAACCCCATCCCCCAGCACATCACAACCCACCTCACCTCCCTATCATCTCTATCACCTTGATGACCAGATTAGGGCTCTCAGCTCCACTCTCTCTACTCAGCTTGCTTGCTCCCTCCCCTTTACCTTTGCCACTTTTGCCCCACTAACCCACAGCCTTGGATCACTGCTACTGTTCGCCTCCTTCACTCTTATGCTAGAGCTGCTGAACGCTACTGGGGAAAGTATAAATACCAAGCCAACCTTGTTCACTTTTAGTTTATCCTTTCCTGCCTTAACTCTGCCCTCTTCTCTGCCAGGGAAAACTATTTTTCCTCCCTTATTGACACCCATGCCCATCATCCCTGTCAGCTATTCCGGACATTTAACTCCCTCCTCAGGCCTCCTGTTCCTCCCCAACCTTCATCCCTCACCCCTAATGATCTGGCCTCCTACTTCATTAATAAAATTAACACCATCAGGTCTGAGCTCCCCAAAGTCACCCCTCCCCTTTTTCCAACCCCCTGTCTCTCAACCCTCTCCACTACTCTCCTGTCCTTCCCAGCAATATCTTCAGATGAGATCTCCTCCCTCCTCTCAAGTGCCACACCTTCCACCTGTGCTTTGGACCCCATTCCCTCTCATCTTCTTGTACATATTTTGTACATATTTACTATTCTATTTGTATATATTTACTATTCTATTTTGTTAATGATGTTCATCTCGCTTTACTTCTTTTTATTCTGATGACTTGACACCTGCCCACATGTTTTGTTTTGTTGTCTGTCTCCTCCTTCTAGACTGTGAGCCTGTTGTTGGGTAGGGACTGTCTATATGTTGCCAGCTTGTACTTCCCAAGCGCTTAGTACAGTGCTCTGCACACAGTAAACACTCAATAAATGATTGAATGAATGAATCTTCTGAAAACTCTCACCCCTTCCCTCCTCCCCTCCTTATCTTCCATCTTCAACCGTTCACTCTCCACTTGTTCCTTCCCCTTTTCCTTCAAACATGCCCATGTTTCCCCCATCATAAAAAATAACCCTCTCTTGACTCCACTGCCCCTTCTAGTTATCACCCTATCTCCCTCCTACCCTTCCTTTTCAAACTCCTAGAATGAGTCATCTACACTGGCTGCCTCAAATTCCTCAACTCCAACTCTCTTCTAGATCCCCTCCTATCTGGCTTCTGTCTCCTACAGTCCACCGAAACTGCCCTCTGAAAGGTCACCAATGACCTCCTTCTTGTCAAATCCAATGGCTCCTACTCTATCCTAATCCTCCTCGACCTCTCAGCTGCCTTCGGCACTGTGGACCCTTCTCCTCAACACGCTATCCAACCTTGATTTCACAGACTCCGTCCTCTCCTGGTTCTCCTCATCTCTCTGGCCATTCATTCTTAGTCTCCTTTGTGGGCTCCTCCTCCCCCTCCCATCCCCTTACTGTAGGGGTTTCTCAAGGATCAGTTCTTGGTCCCCTTCTGTTCTCTAGCTACACTCACTCTCTTGATGAACTCATTTGCTCCCACAGCTTCAACTATCATCTCTATACTGATGACACCCAAATCTACGTGTCTGCTCCTGCTCTCTCTCCCTCCCTCCAGGCTCATATCTCCTCCTGCCTTCAGGACATCTCTATCTTGATGTCAAGCGCTTAGTACAGTGCTCTGCACACAGTAAGCACTCAATAAATATGATTGATGATGATGTCTGCCTGCCATCTAAAGACTGAGCCCCCTCATTCCTTTCCCTTTCCTCCCCCTCCCCATCCTCCCCTCCTTTCCCTCCCCACAGCACCTGTATATATGTTTGTACATATTTATTACTATATTTATTTTACTTGTACGTATTTACTATTCTATTTATTTTATTTTGTTAATATGTTTTGTTTTGTTGTCTGTCTCCCCCTTCTAGACTGTGAGCCCACTGTTAGGTAGGGACCATCTCTATATGTTGCCAACTTGTACTTCCCAAGCGCTTAGTACAGTGCTCTGCACAAAGTAAGTGCTCAATAAGTATAATTGAATGAATGAATGAATCTAAAACTCAACATGTCCAATACCAAGCTCCTTATCTTCCCTCCCAAACCCTGTCCTCTCCCTGACTTTCCCATCAATATAGATGGCACTACCATCCTTCCCAACTCACAAGCCCACAACTTTGGTATAATCTTCGACTTCACTCTCTCATTCACCTCAAACATCCAGTCTGTCACCAAAACCTGCCAGTCTCACCTTCGCAACATCGCCAAGATCCACCCTTTCCTCTCATCCAAACCACTACCTTGCTGGTTCAGTCTCTCATCCTAGCCTGACTGAATTACTGCATCAGTCTCCTTTCTGATCTCCCATCCTCCTGTCTCTCCCAACTTCAATCTATACTTCACTCTGTTGCCCAGATTATCTTTCTACAGATACGCTCTAGGCATGTTATTCCTCTCCTCAAAAATTTCCAGTGGCTACCAGTCAACCTATGCATCAAGCAAAAACTCCTCACTCTCAGCCTCAAGGCTCTCCATCACCTCTCCCCCTCCTACCTCACCTCCCTTCTCTCCTTCTATAGCCCAGCCTGCACCCTACGCTCCTCTGCCACTCACCTCCTCACTGTACCTCATTCTTGCCTGTCCTGCCATCGACCTCCAGCCCATGTCCTTCCCCTGGCTTGGAATGCCCTCCCTTTACACGTCTGCCAAATCAGCTCTCTTCCTCGATTCGAAGCCCTACTGAGAGCTCACCTCTTCCAGGAGGCCTCCCCAGACTGAGCCCCCTTTTTCCTCTCCTCTTCTCCATCCCCACCTCTGCCTTACCTCCTTCTCCTCCCCACAGCACTTGTACATATTTGTACAGATTTATTACTCTATTTATTTGACTTGTACATATTTACTATTCTATTTATTTTGTTAATGATGTGCATATAGCTTTAATTCTATTTGTACTGACAATTTTGACACCTGTCTACATGTTTTGTTTTGTTGTCTATCTCCCCCTTCTAGACTGTGAGCCCGTTGTTGGGTAGGAACCGTCTCCATATGTTGCCGACTTGTACTTCACAAGTGCTTAGTATGGAGTTCTGCACACAGTAAGCGCTCAATAAATATGATTGAATGAATGAATGAATGAATGATCAAAGGAGGAGTCCGAGTCCAGGGGAGTTGGATGGTCTGCAGAAAGATGGAGTCTCGAGAGTCATCTGGGAGAAATACGAGCTCCTGATGGGCTGTGGGGGGCGGGCAGGGCTTGGTGTCCTCGGGCAGGGACATGTCACCCCAAAAACTCCTCAAAAACTACCAGTGGTTGCCCATCCACCTATGCATAAAACAAAAACTCCTCACCATTGGTTTAACGCACACTTTCACCTAGCCCCTCCACCTCAACTTGCTACTTTCCTACACAGTCAATGCACTTCACCCCACCATTGTTAACCTTCTCACTGTGCCTTAATCTCACCTATCTCACCACTAACCCTTCACCCATGTTCTCCCTCTGACTTGGATCACCCTCCTTCTCTGACAGACAATTACTCTCTCCCCCTTCAAGGCCTTATTGAGGGCATATCTTCTCCATGAGGCCTTCCTTGACTAAGCTCCCCACTAATCTCTTCTCCCATTCCCTTCTGCTTCACCCTGACTTGTTCCTTTTGTTCCTCTCCCTGCCATCTCTATAGCATTTATGTATATAGCTGTAATTTATTTATATTAATGCCTTTATCCCCACTCTAAACTGTAAGCTCCCTGTGAGTATGGAATGTGTCTGTTTGTTGTTGTACTCTCCCAAGGACCTTGTACAGTCTTCTGCATATAGTAAGTGCTCAGTAAATACTACTGAATGAATGAATGAATGAATAGATGGGGGAGAGTTGATTGAGTGCTGTAAAACCAAAGATGAGAAATTTCTGTTTGATGGGTACATAGATGGGTAACCATCAGGGAGTGAGGAGATGGGTAGAGGGGAGATGTGGGATGAGCAGTTTTTTAGAGAAATAATCTAATCAGCAGAGTGAAGTATGGACTGGAATGGGAAGAGACAGGAGGCCAGGAGCTCAGCAAGGAAGCTGGTGCAGTAGTCAAGATGGGAATTTGATAAATACTTGGATTAGCATAGTTGCGGTGTGGATGGAGAGGAAGGGGCAGATTCTAGAAATGCTTTGAAGATAGAATCCACAGGATTTGGTGATAAAATGGATACATGGGATGAACAAGAGCAATGTGTCAATGATAATGCCATGGTTACAGGCTCCTTAAATGAGTAGGATTATGGAAAGCAATATTCTGCTTCTTGCCAGTGACTCATCCCTCTGAAGCAGGACCTCTCCAACCCAGCCTGCAGGTTCTGAGGGCTTGCCTTCTCCAAAGTGTCATTTTGTGTTTTTTCCAAGACTGTCCAGAAGGAAGAGCCTGCTCCAATGCAGGAAGAGGTCAGGGAGTATAAAAACATTCAAGCCAATCTCATGCCCCTTGAAATTCTTATCAGCAAGCAAGATTCTTCTAAGTCAATCTAAATGCTGCTCTGCCAATACCCTAAAAAGCCCATCAGGTTCCTGGGAATGGGAGGATGGGGGTGGAGGGGTGGGAGAGTCGGGGCAGAGAGGGAGAAAGACAGAGCAGACATATACTCCCTAGTGCTTGAGTTCCTTTTGCTCTGCAGTAAAGCCTTACCTCTGTGCACCTGGTCTTGGGGCCCCTACTAGTTCTGATCCAAGAGCAAAGCAGGCTCACTCTCTTAGAGATGTCAGATTCCGCAAGTAAATCAGACTGTGCTCTTGCTCTCCTTTCCTCTACCTCCTTGTCAAGGATACATACCATTCCCTTCAGTGTTTTATCACTCCATCCCATTTTCAAAAAGACTAGAATTTTACCTTTTCATCTGTAGAGAATTTATGAAATTTACAAGCTTTTTGTTACCAACTTTTTGGCATTGCTTAAGAATATCTAAGGTATAGATCTTCACACCATGTCAAACTTTCCTGGTTTCCTTTTCTTATGGCCAGAACAACACATAGATTTAAAGAAAAGACAACAGAAATGTAGACATGGAGTGAACTGGTTTTTGGGATCTCTGGAAAAAACAAGCTGAAACCCCTCTCATTTCCAGGCCAGGGAATACTGTTCAGCTGACTTCCCCCTGTGGAGTGAATTTGATGCCTTCCTCGGAACTGATGTGTCCTCAAACCATGGATTGCTTGTCTTCTCAGTAGTCACAGCTCCTAGATTGCTGTGGCTTTTGGGTAGACTAATGAGTAACTGTGCTTAGCATGATGAGAAACTCACCTCCCCACTCCCATAACACCTGGAAAACAGAATCTTCATCTTACCTGCTGCCACCAGGCTTTTGTTACTGGAGTTCCTTGGTAGTCGGTATTTCATGACAAACAGTGTCCGGTTGGTCTAAATTGGCTCTCTGGCAACACTTCCCTCTAGAAGGTTTGCAATGGCTTGCTAATAACTTCAGTTCAGAGGAGAGTTAAGGATGTTTAGGCTGAGCTGGCTCCAGCCTGGCCCAACCAGCTTCAGTCCACCGAAGAATTTCCCATTACTGTCATGACTCTGTTTCAATAAGGGCTAATATCATCACAACTCCCGAGTCCCTTGGTGCTAGGTGTGGTGGTCTCTGAATCCCAATTAGTGCTAGGTGCAGTGGTCTCTGAATCCCAGCTACCACATCCCAAAGAGCAGGACAGAACAGTGGCCTGGCCTAGGGCAGTCTTGCTAATCCTCTCCTCGGCTGTGTGTGGTCCCTGGCAGACCAGTGTTAACCTGTTGCCACTGTTGGGACGGAGGTGGGGTGGTCGTCTCCACTGTGCTCAATTATCATCTTTTGCACCTATGCTGGGCCACCGTTAATCATTAATCATTAATGGTGGGCTGTGGTCTGGCAAAACCAGGCTAAATGTTGATTCATTCATGTACTTTTTGGTTCATTCATTCATTCATTCATTCATTCATTCAATCATATTTATTGAGCGCTTACTGTGTGCAGAGTAGTGTACTAAGTGCTTGGGGAGTACAAGCTGGCAACATATAGAGACAGTCCCTACCCAACAACGGGCTCCCAGTCTAGAAGGGGGAAACAGACAACAAAACAATTAATCAATCAATCAATCGTATTTTTTGAGTGCTTACTGTGTGCAGAGCACTGTACTAAGCACTTGGGAAATACAAGTTGGCAGTCCCTACCCAGCAGTGGGCTCACAGTGTTGAAGGGGGAGACAGAGAACAAAACAAAACATATTAACAAAATAAAATAAATAGAATAGATATGTACAAGTAAAATAAATAAATAAATAGAGTAATAAATACATACAAACACATATACATATGTGGTTTATGTATGTATATACATATGTATGTACATATGTACAGGTGTATATACATATACATATATGGTGTATATACAGGTGCTGTGGGGAAGGAAAGGAGGTAAGGTGTGGGGTATGGAGAGAAGGAGGAGGGGGAGAGGAAGGAGGGGGCTCAGTCTGGAAAGGCCTCCTGGAGGAGGTGAGCTCTCAGTAGGGCCTTGAAGGGAGGAAGAGAGCTAGCTTGGTGGATGATGGGACAGGTAAGAATGAGGCACGGTGAGGAGATTAGTGGCAGAGGAGTGGAGGGTGTGGGCTGGGCTATAGAAGGAGAGAAGGGAGGTGAGGTAGGAGGGGACGAGGTGATGGAGAGCCTTGAAGCTGAGAGTGAGGAGTTTCTGCCTGATGCGCAGGTTGATTGGTAGCCACTGGAGGTTTTTGAGGAGGGGAGTAACATGCCCAGAGAATTTCTGGACAAAGACAATCCGGGCAGCGCCGTGAAGTATGGATTGAAGTGGGGAGAAACAAGAGTATGGGAGATCGGAGAGGAGGCTGATACAGTAGTCCAGATGGGATAGGATGAGAGCTTGAATGAGCAGGGTAGCCATTTGAATGGAGCAGAAAGGGCAGATCTTGGCAATGTTGTGGAGCTGAGACCGGCAGGTTTTGGTGGCAGCTTGGATGTGAGGGGTGAACGAGAGAGCAGAGTCGAGGACGACACCAAGTTTGCAGGCTTGTGAGATGGGAAGGATGGTAGTGCCATCAACAGTGATGGGAAAGTCAGGGAGAGGGCAGGGTTTGGGAGGGAAGAGAAGGAGTTCAGTCTTGGACATGTTGAATTTTAGGTGGCGGGCAGACATCCAGATGGAGATGTCCTGAAGGCAGGAGGAGATGCAAGCCTGGAGGGAGGGGGAGAGAGCAGGAGCAGAGATGTAGGTTTGAGTGTCATCAGTGTAGAGATGATAGTTGAAGCCATAGGAGCGAATGAGATCACCAAGGGAGTGAGTGTAGATCGAGAACAGAAGGGGACCAAGAACTTAACCTTGAGGAACCCCCACAGTAAGGAGATGGGAGGGGGAGGAGAAGCCTGTAAAACAGACTGAGAATGAATGACTGGAGAGATAAGAGGAGAACCAGGAGAGGACAGCATCTGTGAAGCCAAGGGTGGATAGCGTGTTGAGGAAAAGGGGGTGGTCCACGGTGTCGAAGGCAGCTGAGAAGGCGAGGAGGATTAGGATAGAGTATGAGCCATTGGATTTGGCAAGCAGGAGGTCATTGGTGATCTTTGAGAGGGCAGTTTCCGTGGAATGTAGGGGACGGAAGCCAGACTGGAGGGGGTCGAGGAGAGAGTTGGTGTTGAGGAATTCTAGGCAGCGCATGTAGACAACTCGTTCACAGAGTTTGGAAAGGAATGGTAGGAGGGAGATGGGGCAATAACTAGAAGGTGAGGTGGGGTCAAGAGAGGGTTATTTTAGGATGTGAGAGACATTGGCATGTTTGAAGACAGAGGGGAAGGAACCAGTGGAGAGTGAGTGGTTGAAGATGGAAGTTAAGGAGGGGAGGAGGGACGGAGTGAGAGATTTCATGAGATGAAAGGGAATGGGGTCAGAAGCACAGGTGGCCAGAGTAACACTTGGAGGAGAGCTCCTCTGAGGATACTGCTGGGTAGGATGGGAGAGTAGCAGAGAGTGTTAAGAGCCGGGGGGTTGGAAAAGTGGGAGGAATGACTTTGGGAAGGTCGGACTTGGTGGATTTAATTTTATTAATGATGTAGGAAGCCAGATCACTGGGGGTGAGGGAAGGAGGAGGGGGAGGAACCGGGGGCCTAAGAAGGGAGTTGAATGTATGGAAGAGCTGACGGGGATGCTGGGCATGGGTGTCAGTAAGGGAGGAGAAATAGTTTTGTCTGGCAGAGGAGCTGGCTGAGTTAAGGCAGGAAAGAATAAACTTGAAGTGAACGAGGTTGGCATGGTGTTTAGACTTTCACCAGCAGCGTTCGGCACCTCGAGCATAAAAGCGAAGGAGGCGGACAGTGGTAGTGATCCAGGGCTATGTGTTAGTGGTACGAGAGTGGCAAAGAGAAAGGGGAGCGAGTGAGTCTAGCTGAGTAGAAAGGGTAGAGTTGAGAGCAGTAATCTGATCATCAAGATTGGGTAGAGAGGAGAGGGAGGCGAGGTGGGGTGTAAGGTGCTCAGAAAGATGGATGGGGTCAAGAGAGCGGAGATCTTTGTGAGGGAGTAATATGGATTTACAGGGGAAAGAAGTGTGAGTGAGTAGGCAGGTGAGAAGATTATGATCAGAGAGAGGGATTTCAGAGTTGGTGACGGTGGACACAGTGGACAGGTGTCAAGTCATCAGAGGTAAAGCTAGATGCACATCATTAACAAAATAAATAGAATAGTAAATATGTACAAGTAAAATAAATCGAGTAATAAATCTGTACAAACATATACACAGGTGCTGTGGGGAAGGGAAGGAGGCAACGTAGGGGGGAAGGGGAGGGGGAGAGGAAAAAGAGGACTTAGTCTGGGAAGGCCTCCTGGAGGAGGTGAGCTCTCAGTAGGGCTTTGAAGGTAGGAAGAGAGCTAGCTTGGCATATGTGCAGAGGAGGGCATTCCAGGCCAAGGGGAGGATGTGGGCCCTGGGTCGATGGCGGGACAGGTGAGAACGAGGCAAAGTGAGGAGGTTAGCAGCAGAGGAGTGGAGGGTGTGGGCTGGGCTGTAGAAGGAGAGAAGGGAGGTGAGGTAGGAGGTGGCGAGGTGATGGAGAGCCTTGAAACCTAGACTGAGGAGTTTTTGCTTGATGTGTAGGTTGACTGGTAGCCACAAGAGATTCTTGAGGAGGGAAGTAACATGCCCAGAGCGTTTCTGGTTCTCTCTGCAGCACTAAGTGAATCTTCCCAGCTGCGGATCCTCTCACAGGGCATCCTTAAACATAACGTTCAGTATAGCTTGCCTCAGAAAAGACTCAAAAGTGACTTTTCCACCCCCAACATGGCCAGCACAAGGAGTGAGAGCACAGTCACAGTCACAGCCACAGTCACAGCACAGTCCTGTTTGAACTTGCAGGACTGTTCCGTAAGCACACAGAATAGGTTCAAAGTAAATAGGATATCTTGTGCTTCAAATTCTCCCTCTAACTCCATGCGCCCCCGCCGCCGCCCCCCCCCCCGCCGCCCCAATTCCCTGTCCCCCATGTGTGTAAAGGCTCTTTTTTTCTCACTTTTTTGTTGTTGTTTGTTAATGTGACAGTGGGCACACAGTGTGAGAATTTGAAGAAGAGTATTCAAATTCATTCTGTTTTGATGTTTCCCTTTTTCTTCCACAAGATGACCCATAGCATACTTAGAGAAATAAGCTTGGAAACTAACTGGAGACCATTTATCCCTTCCATCTGGTTCTGGAGTGCTGTCGTCAGGTATGTCCACTGGGTTCCTGTGAGGCCATGGACACAGATCAACATCATGGTGCACCCTATGTTGTTGGACCTGAATGCATGTATTCTAGGTATTCCCCAGACCAGATATCAGTATGCACTAGTTAAATGTTTGAAATAACATATTCCTCCTTTCCAGTGAGTGGATAGATATGATTTTCCTGTTTTTCTAAGTGAGTGATCCACCTGATTTCCTTTGAAAGCTAATATCCTCTCCCTGGGGGGGTGGGGTGTGTGTGTGTGTGTGTGTGTGTGTGTGTGTGTGTGTGTGTGTGTGTGTGTGTGTGTGTGTGTGTGTGTGTGTGTGTGTGTGTGTGTGTGTGTGTGTGTGTGTGTGTGTGTGTGTGTGTGTGTGTGTGTGTGTGTGTGTGTGTGTGTGTGTGTGTGTGTGTGTGTGTGTGTGTGTTATGCAGCAGTCAGTGTTCTGCTTGGCAGCGGTAGCTGATGTCCCTATCTTATAGAAAAATCAGCATGGCAAATGATTATGCTGTTGGTATTGTGGGAGTCCCGACTGACAAGTTATTGGTAGAATTAGGCATTTGGGGATGTCACAGAGTCTCATTTGGATTCTAATAGAAACATATATACATAGTTCTGCCTCTGGATGCTGACATGATAGAGATATGTGTATCCTCAAGTTAGAATTGTATTGTTTTGTCCAGCACTTCACTAAATAGAGTTTTGTAACAAAAGTACCTTAATACTTATTGCCCTTGTTTTCTGTTTATTTACACCACTGGCGGGGGAGTTGGTGCTGCAGAAAGCAATAGTTGTGACCCCTCTCTGCTGCTGTATCTTGGCGGGTACCCCTCTTTGACCCATACTAATAATTGTAATATTTGTTAAATGCTTACTTTGAGCCAAGCACTGGGGCTCACAGGCTGAATAAGAGGAAAAACAGGTATTGAATCCCCATTTTGCAGGTAAGGGAACTGAGGCACTTCTAAGAGAAGTTCAGTGACTCATCCAATGTCATACAGCAGGTCTGTGGCAGAACCAGAATGAAATTTAGGTCCTTTGATTCCCAGGGCCATGCTCTTTCCAGGAGACTATACTGCTTTCCCCAGTCTAGTCAGGGGACACAGAAGGGCCCCTGCTGGGACAAAGAATCAATTAATCATACTTATTGAAGACAGAGTGGACTGAGCAGCTATGTCCGCTGCTGGGCACAGAGGTAGAGGTATCTCCCAGAGAGAGAGGTAACTGAAAGAGTGTCCTGAGCGAGACTGTGGAAAAGCTCATCATGCTAAGGCAAGAAAGGCTGAGGAGTATTCCCTCATAGGGGATTTGAAGGATTAAAAAACCTTGGAGAATAGTTTGGTTTCAGATTATGGAAGTGCTGTGGCTGGGTGATTCAAAGTCCTTGGTTTGTCAGCAAACAGGCCAAGGGGCAGGAAATGGCATCAGTCTGGTCAACCTTCATTTCACTGCCTTGTTCGCATGTCTCCCAACACTGACCTGTTGTTCACACTCCCCCCTCTACCTGCTTTTTGAGAAGATAGACCCAAGCAGTAGCTGCCTCTGACCCTGTTCCTGCCCCCTGCCCCTCCCCCTCCTCCTTCTCCCCCTCCCTTTTTTAGCTCAAGGACACCTCTTCCTGGATAAGTCCATGTCAACTGTCGTCCGGGATGGGTTAATTCAGTGATTGGGGAGGCGAGAGAGAGAGAGAGGCTGGGGATGGAAAGCCTGAGTTTTATATAAAATTTATTATGTGGGGCATATTGAATTTATGTAATTGTTTAGGTGCAACGGATTGAATATTCCTTTTGGGAGGAATATAATCAATTAGCAATATTAGAGCTTCCCTACACAGGAGGAACACAATCATATGTTAATCGTGCATGGGTGAGGTGGCTACCTCTCACCCATGTGCACTTCCAACTAGGGAAGAATCCACTTACTTTCCCACACGGGAAGAATTCATTACATTATCCACGCACGTGGTGGGTGGCTAGCTCTCACCATGTGCTCTCCCTACATGAGAGGAATCCACTCATGATTCCCATCAGTAGCAGGGCACCTGGGTCCCACCCACGAGACACTCACCCATTCCATGGCCCTTGCCTCAGTGTGTCGGCTCTGGTTGCAGAGCAGGCATCTGGCCTTCTGGGCACAGAAAAACACGTGCGTTGCTGCTGCTGCTTCAGCGGTTTGTTCCTCCTGCTGCTGTGTGTCTTGGTGTTCTGACCTCAAAAGTCAGAGGCGAAAGGTATTTATTGCCTGTGCCCCTAGGCCATTCCAGCTTCCGGCCTCATTCTATCCAATCTCTGCCCTCCCCCCTCCTCCATACCTAATTTGATTGGCACAGGGGCGAGGGACACCTTCTGTATTCCCAGCTTGGGCTGTCAATCTAGCAGTTTTGGTTGTGGGGGTGGTATTCCACCCTCACTTCTGAGTTCCGCCTGCTGACTCAGGTGGTTCCAAGATAGTATTTGACCTTGAGATGGCCGGTACCCCTGGGTCACCTTGGGACAGTCCACTGCTTTCCTCTCCAGGAGGATGAGATCTCTTGAACCAAAGTTACCCTACACCCTGCCACCCTGGATTGCTTCCTCCAAGGTCCTCAAGCCTGGTCTCCCCGTGGTAAGTCTGTGGCTGGTAATCCACACCCAATGAGGGCACAACACTGCCGAACCCCAAAGAAACAAAGCAGCAACAACAGTGATGCAGAAAACCCAGGAGACCCTACTGGCTTAGAAGAGTTGGACCACTAATACTGACCTGATGGGATTCCTAATTTAGAAAGATTTCTGAAGTTTAAATCAGCGGTGGTCTGTGTCCATTTTGGACTTTCAAGCTTTTCTGTCTCGGTGCCTGCAACAGGAGGAAATATTTGTAAAGTACTTTATTCGAACTTCCTTAGGGAATCTTGGCTTTGTAGGGCTCCCAGGAGTGGGTGCTTTCAGTGGTGGTGTTCTGCCATGGATCGATCAATCAATCAATCAATCAATCAATCAATCAATCAATCAATCAATCAATCGGATTTATTGAGCGCTTACTGTATGCAGAGCACTGTACTAAGGACTCGGGAAGTACAAGTTGGCAACGTATAGAGATAGCCCCTACCCAACAGTGGGCTCACAGTCCAGAAGGGGAGACAGAGAACAAAACCAAATATATTAACAAAATAAAATAAATAGAATAGATATGTACAAGTAAAATAAATAAGTAAATAAAGTAATAAATATGTACAAACATATATACATATATGCAGGTGCTATGGGGAAGGGAAGGAGGTAAGACGGGGGGATGGAGAGGGGGATGAGGGGGATAGGAAGGAGGGGGCTCAGTCTGGGAAGGCCTCCTAGAGGAGGTGAGCTCTCAGTAGGGCCTTGAAAGGAGCAAGAGAGCTATCTTGGCGGATGGGCAGAGGGAGGGCATTCCAGGACAGGGGGATGATGTGGGCCAGGGGTTGACAGCGGGACAGGCAAGAACAAGTCACGGTGAGGAGATTAGTGGAAGAGGAGCGGAGGGTGTGGGCTGGGCTGTAGAAGGAATCAATCAATCAATCAATTGTATTTATTGAGTGCTTACTGTGTGCACAGCACTGTACTAAGCGCTTGGGAAGTCCAAGTTGGCAACATATAGAGACAGTCCCTACCCAACAGTGGGCTCACAGTCTAGAGGGGGGAGACAGAGAACAAAACCGAACACATTAACAAAATAAAATAGAATATGTACAAGTAAAATAGAGTAATAAATACGTACAAACATATATACAGGTGCTGCGGGGAAGGGCAGGAGGTAAGACGGGGGGTGGATGGAGAGGGGGAGGAGGGGGAGAGAAATGAGGGGGCTCAGTCTGGGAATCAATCAATCGTATTTATCGAGCGCTTACTGTGTGCAGAGCACAGTACTAAGCGCTTGGGAAGTACAAGTTGGCAACATATAGAGACAATCAATCGTATTTATTGAGCGCTTACTGTGTGCAGAGCACTGTACGAAGCGCTTGGGAAGTCCAAGTTGGCAACATCTAGAGACGGTCCCTACCCAACAGTGGGCTCACAGTCTAGAAGGGGGAGACAGAGAACAAAACCAAACATATTAACAAAATAAAATAAATAGAATAGACATGTACAAGTAAAATAGGGTAATATGTACGAACATATATACAGGTGCTGTGGGGAAGGGAAGGAGGTAAGACGGGGGGGATGGAGAGGGGGCTCAGTGTGGGAATCAATCCATCGTATTTATCGAGCGCTGTGTGCAGAGCACTGTACTAAGCGCTTGGGAAGTAGAACTTGGCAACATATACAGTCAATCAATCAATCGTATTTATCGAGCGCTTACTGTGTGCAGAGCACTGTACGAAGCACTTGGGAAGTCCAAGTTGGCAACATCTAGAGACGGTCCCTACCCAGCAGTGGGCTCACAGTCTAGAAGGGGGAGACAGAGAACAAAACCAAACACATTAAGAAAATAAAATAGAATAGATATGTACAAGTAAAACAGAGTAACAAACATGTACAAACATATATACAGGTGCTGTGGGGAAGGGAAGGAGGTAATACGGGGGGGATGGAGAGGGGGACGAGGGGGAAAGGAATGAGGGGAGAAGGAGAGAAGGGAGATGAGGTAGGAGGGGGCGAGGTGATGGAGAGCCTTGAAGCTGAGGGTGAGGAGTTTCTGCCTGATGCGCAGGTTGATTGGTAGCCACTGGAGATTTTTAAGGAGGGGAGTAACATGCCCAGAGCATTTCTGGACAAAGACAATCCAGGCAGCGGCGTGAAGTATGGATTGAAGTGGGGAGAGACATGAGGATGGGAGATCAGAGAGGAGGCTGATGCAGTAGTCCAGACGGGATGAGAGCTTGAACGAGCAGGGTAGTGGTTTGGATGGAGAGGAAAAGCACCCTCAACTGGTTGCTTTTTTGGCTCAAGTTAGAGGGACTGCTACAGTCTCCCTGTTGGTTCTGCAGGGCCTGAAGCTGTTCAGCAGGCAGTCTGGCCCACCCCAGAAACTGCGGTGGTAGCCGTAGGTAACTCTGTGGCCTGGCACCAGTCTTCTCATAGGCATGGCAGAGAAGAAAGGGACTCATTGCATACACCCTGATGCTGGCCCCAGGGGAAGAACAGCTGGGGGTGAACTGTGGGTGGGGTTTTCTGAGTCTGTCCTCCCTCAAACCTGCTTTCTCTCCTCGGTTCCTGGACCACTTCTTCCACGCAGAGGGAAGCTCTACTCCCTTACACCACCCACATATGCAAGAAAGTAGTGGAGAGTTCCTTTCTATGCATAGTTCCTTGTGTCCTGTCTACTGGATTACATGTGTGGGGTGGATTTGATGCTGGCAAAAAGTTTGCAGCATTAGAGGGAAGGGCCCTGGCCTTTAGGTGGTTCAGCCAGACCATCACTGAGGTCGGTGCTCACGAGAGAGTTTGATTTGTGTGGAAAGTTGCACCAGCCATAAATGGTTTCTCTTTGGGGTCTCATTCCACTACTCTGATTCCAAAAGTCAAAAGCCTTTCTAAGGGTAGGAATGGGTCAGCTGAAAAGACCCTTTTAACTTAGCAAGACCAGCCACAGGACTCAGAATTTTAGTTGCCTCAGAGCCAAGTTACCAGAGAGAATGAGGTTTGCCCTGGTGGGTATCTAGCCCCTTTCCAGCTTCCATTA
This sequence comes from Tachyglossus aculeatus, assembly GCF_015852505.1. Taxonomy (NCBI): domain Eukaryota; kingdom Metazoa; phylum Chordata; class Mammalia; order Monotremata; family Tachyglossidae; genus Tachyglossus; species Tachyglossus aculeatus. Next base: position 110,890 of record NC_052093.1, on the reverse strand, counting down.
CCACCTCTGTCACCTCTTCCTTTCTAGGTTCCTCTCTCCATGCAGGACTCTCAGAGCCTCAGCTGTTTGGAAATTTGGCCTTATGCCCATTTGGTATCTTCTCTGTAATTTCTTTTGTAGAGCATCCATATGGGACCAATCAGAGACAGGATAAAGTAGGAAGCAGGTATCCTACTCTGGTTACTAACATGGTCAACTTGTTGACTGTGGCACTTGAGAGCCCTGCCAAGTTTCTTTCTACCCATGAGCTATACTGAAATGCTTCTGGATACTCAAGCCTTTTCCATTCCATTCTGTTCTCATGTTCCCATGGCTGCCACAGCCAAGGAACAGCCATTTTCTTTCCCTTCTGTCTTTCCCTGCTTTCTGTTCAGGGTGTGGTTGTCTAACCCCCAGGTGACTAAAGCCCAGGTTCATATATTATTACATTTCAAAAGCTGTCCCCTTCCCCCCAAACCAGGCCATTTAATCCTTTTCTCTGGCCTCTTCACTCCCAATCCCCCTAAGATAATTTAACCATCTCCTCAGGACTGCCCTCTTTAGGGCAATAAAGTGGATTCTTCACTCTCCACACCCAAGTGGCAATTTACCAGTGCCTCAGGGCTCCCTTATTCACTAGCCTTTTCACACTTAATGGCCAAAGGACAATTCAACCATCTCCTTTGGTTATCACTGGATTAATGCGTTATTGCTCTCGTTTAGTAAATTGTAATTGCTGTCATTTACTGCACCGACCTCCTCATGACCCTTCATCATGACTCTTCAGTCCCTCCACTCCCCATGTGCTCCTGTTAGCCCATCCTAGTCTACTTCTATACAGTGCTTTGCACATAGTAAACACTTAACATATACCATCATTATTATGTATATGGAGAGGGATGGAATACCTGTCCAGAAGGAGGAAGTTAGGCGGAAGGATGCACTGTTTGATGCACAGTAAGGAGGGCAAACATTTGAGGTTTTTGAGGAATGGGTAGAAGACTGAATTTTATTTAGGAAAACAATCTGGATAGAAGAATGAAGTATGAACTGTAGACGGGAGAGGCAGAAGGCAGGGAGGTCAGTGAGTAGGCTAATGTCAAGGTGGGATATGGCAAGCTCTTGAATCAGCGAGCTAGCAATTTAGAGAGGAAGAGGTGGATTCTGGAGATGTTATGAAGGAAGAATCAATAAGATTTGGTGAGAGATTGAATGGATGGGTTGAATGAACGGCTTGTGAAACCCCTTTGTTTAGAAGAGTGTTTGGCATGAAGTAAGTGCTTAACCAGTACAATTATTACTATCATTATTTTTTTGTTGTTGCTGTTTGTTGTCATTGCTATTATTATTATTCAGTCAGTCAGTCAGTCTTATTTATTGAGTGCTTACTGTTTGCAGAGGACTGTACTAAGCACTTGGGAAGTACAAGTCAGCAACATATAGAGATGGTCCCTTCCCAGCAAAGGGCTCACAGTTTAGAAGGGGGAGACACACAACAAAACAAAACATGTAGACAGGTGTCAAAATCGTCAGAACAAATAGAATTAAGGCTATATGCACATCATTAACAAAATAAATAGAATAGTAAATATGTATAAATAAAATAGAGTAATAAAGCTATACAAATATAATAATAATAATAATAATAATAATAATGGCATTTATTAAGCGCTTACTATGTGCAAAGCACTGTTCTAAGCGCTGGTATGATGGCACTTGTTAAGCATTTACTATGTGCAAAGCACCGTTCTAAGCACTGGGGAGGGGAAACAAGGTAATGAGGTTGTCCCATGTGGGACTCACAGTCTTAATCCCCATTTTACAGATGAGGTAACTGAGGCTCAGAGAAGTTAAGTGACTTACCCAAGGTCACACAGCAGACATGTGGCGGAGCCGGGATTCGAACCTATGATCTCTGACTCCAAAGCCCGGGCTCTTTCCACTGAGCCACGCTGCTTCTCCTAGTGCTGTGGGGAGGGGAAGGAGGTAGGGTGGGGGAGATGGGGAGGAGGAGAGGAAAAAGGGGGCTCAGTCTGGGAAGGCCTCTTGGAGGAGATGAGCTCTCAGTAGAGCCTTAAAGGGAGGAAGAGAGTTAGTTTGGTGGATGTGTGGAGGGAGGGCAGTTGGTCAGGGGGCGGTGATGGCGGGGATGGGGGGACCCCTGGACACTAGGCCTCCCCTGACCAGACTGGACCGGACTGGACCAGACTGGAACAGACCAGGCCTGGCCCCCACAATCCCCCGCGCCTGCCGCCACCCTTCCCCTGACAGGACCGGCTCCTGCTGCCCCTTCTGTGGGCAACGGAGAGCCCGGGCTTGGCACCCAGAGGTCATCAGTTCTAACCTCGGCTCTGCCACTTAATAATAATAATGGCATTTATTAAGCGCTTACTTTGGGTAGGGACCATCTCTATATGTTGCCAACTTGTACTTCCTAAGCACTTAATACAGTGCTTTGCACACAGTAAGCCTCCCCCTCCCCATCCCCCCCCGCCTTACCTCCTTCCCCTCCCCACAGCACCTGTATATATGTACATATGTTTGGACGGATTTATTACTCTATTTATTTATTTACTTTATTTGTACTTTTTTAAATTTTATTTTGTTAATATGTTTTGTTTTGTTGTCTGCCCCCCACCTTCTAGACTGTAAGCCCGCTGTTGGGTAGGGACCGTCTCTAGATGCTGCCCATTTGTACTTCCCAAGCACTTAGTACAGTGCTCTGCACACAGTAAGTGCTCAATAAATATAATTGACTGAATGAATGAATGAATTTGCTTAACAAATACCATCATTATTATTATTATTATTCCAGGCCAGGGGAAGGACATGGGCCAGGGGTCGATGGTGGGACAGGCAAGAATGAAGTACAGTGAGAAGGTTAGTGGCAGAGGAGTGGAGGGTACAGCCTGGGCTGTAGAAGGAGAGAAGGGAGGTGAGGTAGAAGGGGGCAAGGTGATGGAGAGCCTTGAAGCCAAGATACAGTTCACCACAAACCTCACTCACTGAGCCTTCTCTGCTAGGAGATTATCAAACCAGGATTGGGATTGAGCAGTAGGCAGGACTTGGGCACTGTTGGGATGTCCCATCCAGAACAAGGGATGAGCCTTGGTCCAGTGGAAGTAATAGGTCTAGTGGGGACAGTGTGAATTAATCGATCATATTTACTGGGTGAAAAGCACAGTGAAAAGCACTGTGAAAAGCTCTTGGGAGAGTGCACTATAACAAAATTGGTGGACATGTTCCCTGCCCACAAGGAAGCAGCATGGCCTAGTTAATAAAGCATGGGCCTGGTATCCAGAGGACCTAGGTTTTAATCCCAGCTCTGCTATTTGCCTGCTGCGTAACCCTGGGGATGTCACTTAACTTTTCTGTGCCAAAGTTTCCTCAACTGCAAAACTTGTTCTCCCTCCTACTTAGAGTGTGAACCCCATGTGGTACAAAAATTGTACCCAACCTGATTAACTTGTATCTACCCAGAGCTTAGAACAGTGCTTGACACACAGTAAGCACTTAAAAAAATATGATAAAAAGAAGCTTACAGTTAAGAGGAGAGACAGTTATTGATAGAAATAAATAAATTAAAGATATATACATAAGTACAGGGGGGATGAGAGTGAGGTGAATAAAGGATGCTAATCCAAGTACCAGAAGGAAGTGGGAGAAGAGGGCTTAGTCTGGAAGGCCTTTTGAAAGAGATGTGCTTTTAATAAGGGTTTAGTAAGGAGAGTGATCATCCTTCAGATATGAAGAAGGAGAACATTCCGGGAAGTGGGTGAGCGGTTGGTAGCAAGATATATGGGGTCGAGGTACAGGGAATAGGTTGGCATTAGAAGGGCAAAGTGTACAGACTTGGTTGTAAAAGGAAGTCAGGGAGGAAAGGTAAGAGAGGACAAAGGGATTGAGTTCTTTAATGTCAATGGTAAAGAGTTTCTATTTGATGTAGACTTAAATGGGAAATCCCTGGAGATTCTTGAGGATTGGGAAAACGTTGATTGAACAGCTTTTAGAAAGATGATCCAGGAAGCAGAGTGAAGTGTAAACTGAAGTGGGAAGAGAGAGGAGACTGATGCCGTAATTAAGGTGGAATAGAATAAGCACTTGGATTAATGTTGTGGCTGTTTGGATGGAGAGGAAAGGATGGACTTTAACGATGTTGAGGAGGTTGATCAAATAGGATTTTTTTTGAAAGATTGAATATATGGTTGAATAAAAGAGATGTGCTGAGAATAATGCCAAGGTTATAGGCTTGTGAGACTGGAGTTGTGGTGCTGTCTACAGTGACAGGAAGTTGGGGGAAGACACAGTTTGGGTGGAAAGATGAATTCTCTTTTGGATCCTGAAGGCAGGAGGAAACATGAGACTAGAGAGAAGGAGACAGATCAGGGCTGGAGATTAGATCTGGAAATCATCCACATAGAGATGGTAGTTGAAACTACAGGACAGAATAATTTCTCCAAGGGAATGTGTATAAAGGGAGAACGGGGATCCAGAACTGAAGCTTGTGGAACTCCCACAGTTAGGGAGTGGGAGACATAGGTGGAGCCAATAAAAGAGAATGAGTGGCCATACAGGAGGGAGAAGAACTGGAGAAAACAGTGTGAGTGAAGCCATGGTTGAATAATGTGAAGCATTTGGATACCAAAAACCAAGCACGTGACACCTTCCCTGCCCAAAAGGAGTTTACACATTAATTGGGGGGGGGGGGGGGGTAAATCTAAAAGTATTTACTTAAATAATGGAATGTATATGGCATAAACATCTATCCACAAGTACTAAGATGGATTTTAGAAACTACATTAGTGTTAGACACAACTGATGGGTTTGTATGGATTGGGAAACTAGTAATTAATCAGGGAAGGCTTATTCAGGAGAGCTCTGAATAAGGAGAGAGGTGCAATCTGTCAGATTTGGGGAGGGAAGTATTTCCATTCTGGGAGAATAACATGAGTGAAGGGACAAAGAGGGGAGAGTGAAGAGCAAGGTGAGGTTAGAAGTTAGTTTGGGAGGAATGATGAGAATAGGTGAAAAGGGATGGTGTATCATAGGTGGAATAAGTTAGTGAAGAGCCTTGAAGCCAGTTGTAAATTTTGGCTTAATGCAGAAGGACACACAGAACTAGGGAAAGGGGCAGAGGACTGGAGAGATGTGGGCCACCCAGCCGCACTTCAGGAAGCTTGTCTGGGCAGGCATGGGTAATCAAGATTGGAGGGGCCAGAGGCTAGAGAGGCAGGAAGACTCATGAGGGCACTGAGAAAATACCCCAGCTGTGAAACAACCAAGTGGTTTGGGTCCAGAGGAAGGGATGGATTCAGGAGATGCTGTGTGAGAAAGGCTGACAAGATTTAGTAGTAGATTATGTTGCCAACTTGTACTTCCCAAGCACTTAGTACTGTGCTCTGCACACAGTTACGCTCAATAAATACAATTGATTGATTGATTGAATGTGAAAGCCGAAGGAGATTGAGGTCATTGGCTTCTGGGCCAGAGAGGGTGGTGGTGTAAGAAAGTTGAGAGTAGAATTCAGAGGGAAGATGTTTCAGAGGAAAGAGGTTAGGTTTTGGACATATGAAATTGGGAGTGTGGGGAGAAAGCCTAGAGGCAAGAGAAGATGCAGAAGTACTGGTTCCCTCAATCTTGTCTACCTCACCATCGACTCCTTGCCCTTCTGCTGCCTCTGTCCTGGAACATTGTCCCTCTTCACATATGACAGAACATCACTCTCACCACCTTCAAGCCTTATTGGAGGCACATCTCTTCCAAGAGTACTTCCCTTCGCTGAAGGAGGAAGGCTACCTCTGCTCACAATGACAAGGAGTGAGGTTCATTCACTCATTCATTTGTATTTATTGAGCACTTACTTTGTGCAAAGCACTGAACTAAGCACTTGGGAGAGTACAATAAAACATCAGACACATTCCCTGCCTACAAAGGGTTTACAGCCGGGATGCCAATCCTTGCTAGGGGATTGTTTTCTCCTTCATCTCTGGGGTCTGGGAAGTCTTGTACTCAGAGTACTGAATCAGGAAAAGTCACTGTTTAGATCAGTTTTATATCAAACATCCCTATGCCCCAATTCCCTAGTACCTGGCCCTCCCACCCTACAAAGTCCTCACTCTGAGGAGGAAGGAGGCAGTCAGAAGCCACCATGGTTGAGCTGGATCTTTCAGTTAGTCAATCAATCAGTGCTATCTATAGAGCTCTTACTATGTACTGAACTAAGCACTTGGGGGAGTATAAAATAATAAAGTTGGCAAACATGCTCCCTGCCTTTAACAAAGTTACAAGTCTAGAGGGGGAGATAATGATATAAAAAATAATTTATTATAGATAATATAAAGATATGCACCTAGTCGAGGGTGGGGCAAATATTAAATTCTTAGAGGTCACAGATCCAATTACATAGATAGTGCAGAAGGGAGAGGGAGCTGGGGAAAGAGGGCTTAATTGAGGAAGGCCTCTTGGAAGAGATGAGATTTTAATAAGGCGTGAGGGTGAGGAGAGCACTGGCCTAGTGTATATGGAGGGGGCAGGAGTTTTAGTCTAGGGGTAGGATGTGGCAAAGGGATTGGCAGTGAGATAGATGAGACGGGGGAACTGGTGCTAGAGGAGTGAAATATCATCATCATCATCATCAATCGTTTTTATTGAGCGCTTACTATGTGCAGAGCACTGTACTAAGTGCTTGGGAAGTACAAATTGGCAACATATAGAGACAGTCCCTACCCAACAGTGGGCTCACAGTCTAAAAGGGGGAGACAGAGAACAAAACCAAACATACTAACAAAATAAAATAAATAGAATAGATATGTGCAAGTAAAATAAATAAATAAATAAATAAATAGAGTAATAAATATGTACAAAAATATATACATATATACAGCTGCTGTGGGGAAGGGAAGGAGGTAGGATGGGGGGGATGGAGAGGGGGACGATGGGGAGAGGAAGGAAGGGGCTCAGTCTGAGAAGGCCTCCTGGAGGAGGTGAGCTCTCAGTAGGGCCTTGAAGGGCCTGTCTGTCCCAATGGGCTAGAATTCCTGACTAGAAAAACCAAAGTTAGATTTATAATACACAACTTCAATAACTCCCCCTTCTTAAAAGGAAACCCTCAAAGGGAAAATGGGAAAAGGTTTGGTGTTTTGTTAGCACTGGGTTTTTAACCAAAATTCATATTCATCGTTGATTTTTTAAAAGAATGTACATACAATTTGATTAAGTGGAAAACTCTTCAACCTAAGACCCAAAGACCAGGTATTCAAACTGAGCATAAGCAAAGAAGATGATGAAGAACATGATGGCAAAGCCAATGATGTCTTTGGCACAGTGGAACAAGGTGGATGACAACTGGAACATTGCCTTATTGAAATTGATGAATTTGAATATCTGGGAGAAAGATGAAACCTCCTCCAGGAGGCCTTCCGAGACTTAACCCCTTTTTTCCTCTCCTCCTCCCCTCCCCATCACCCCCTCATCCTACCTCCTTCCCCTCCCAATGTTCGCAACATTGGTAGACATGTTTCTAGATCTTATAATCTAGAGAGGGAGATAGACATTAGAATAAATGATGGACTTATATACAAGTGCTGTGGGGCTGAGAGTGGGGTGAATAAAGGGTACAAGTTCAAGTGCAAAGAAGGAAGAGGGAGTGGGGAAATGAGGGTTTAGGCAGGGAAGGTCTCTTGAAGGAGATGTGATTTTTAATAAGGCTCTGGAAGTGGGGAGAATGGGTTTTGTTGGATATGACAGACTAAAATCCTGCCAGAGAGAAGGGCTACCAATCACCCAATGCCTTGTCAGCAAGCCATGGGTCTAAAGCTGAGGCAAAGGGATAATCTTCATCACCCCTCTACTGCGGTAGGCCTGGGATCACCCCAGAGGGAGAGGGACACCTACTCTCTGGTCCCTTCCCTCACACAGGAGGCCTAAAATAGTGACAGAGAGAAGGGTTGCCCACTGCAGGTGTCTGAGGACTGAGCAAAGGGGAGAGTCGTCACCCTCTGGCCCCACCCACCAGAGACCCAGGACTGTCCATAGGGAAAAGACCCCCAGTTCCCTGCCCCTCCCCCTCTAAGTACAAGTACTGGGGGCCTAGAAGAATTGCACTGAGGGAGCAGACACAGACCCCCCTTATCCCCTCCTCCCTCCATCCTTGCACCAAAGTTTGGGGCAACACAAGGAAGGAATCACTAATTCCCCACTCCATCACCCCTATCCCTCTGCACACTGGGACCCCAACCCATACCAAAGAAGCAAGACAGCCACTCACCAAGGAGATAACAACGTGTCAACAGTCACCCATTGATCATAGACCATCTGCTGGGACAGAGAGCCCAAGGACACAGAGCTCTCTGCCAAGATGCCACAAAGCAATGCAGATCATCACCCAGGACAGAGACCTGCCCGAGGACATTGAGATCACTCCACTGAATGGCCTCAGCCAGACCAAGTCGTCAGTCACTGGAACCATGGCCTATGGTCTGTCTGCCTGCCAGGATTCTAGAATATTTTGTCTCAATTCATTCATTCAGTCGTATTTACTGAGCGCTTACTGTGTGCAGAGCACTGTACTAAGCACTTGGAAAGTACAATTTGGCAACAGAGACAGGCCCTACCCAACAACGGGCTCACAGTCTAGAAGGGAGACAGACAACAAAACAAAACAAGTAGTCAGGCATCAATACCATGAAAATAGATAAATAGAATTATAGATATATACACATCATTAACAAAATAGAGTAATAAATATGTACAAATATACACAACTGCTGTGGGGTGGGGAAGGGGGTATGACAAAGGGAGGGAGTGGGGGCGATGGGGAGGGAAGGAGGAGTAGACGAAAGGGGGAGCTCAGTCTGGGAAAGCTTCCTGGAGTAGGTGAGCTCTCAGTAGGGCTTTGAAGAGGAGAAGAGAGGTATTTTGGTGGATGTGAGGAGGGAGGGCATTCCAAGCCAGGAAATGATGGTGTGACAGGCAAGAACAAGGCACATTGAGGTGGTTAGTGGCAGAGGAGCAGATGGGCTGTAGAAGCAGAGAAGAGAGGTGAGTTGGGAAGGTGGTGGAGAGCTTTGAAGCCAATAGTGAGAAGTTTTTTCTTAATACAAAGGTTGATAGGCAACCACTGGAGATTTTTGAGGAGGGGAGTGACATGCCCAGAGCATTTCTGTTCTGTTCAACCAAGAAGTGGCCATTTCTTCATTTCTTCATCTTTCCCCTTTTCCTATGGTCAGGCCTGATTCCTCAGGGAGAACACAGATCAGGGTGTGACTGCCTAACCCCTGGGTGACAAAGGCCCAGATTTATACATTTTTACTTATCAATGGCTGCCTGCTTTCGTAACAACCCACCTCGTTTTCTACTAAACACTTGCCTCTTCACTCTCAAAGACCAAAAACAATGCAACTATCTCCTCAATGTACCACCTACAAGCCTTAAGTGACCCCATCATGACCCTCCCTTCCCAGTCAGCCCATCTCAGCCCTCCCCCACCACACCCCCCAAACCAACCTCTCCCCACCCTTTGTACCCCCCCACCAGTAATCCTGTCCCAACACCACCCCTCAACCCTCTCCCACTGAGCCAGTGTCAGTCAACTCACTTCCATCCAAACCCACACCACCCCTCATGCCATCCATTCCCCCAGAACCCTTCCCACAGCCTCATCCAAGTGCAGCCTGTGGAAGCCCCTGTTCTATCACGGAAAGCTTCCCTTTATCCTTGATCTGTACCTGAACGAGTCACTACTCTTAGCCTAGCTCTCTTCAGGTGACACAGTCTCCCCTACTCCTCTCTCCAGAGGGGGGCCTCATCCTTTTCACTTCCCCAGACTCACTGGGAAAGATGGAGATCTTGGCTTCCTACTTGTGCCCCAATTCTACTTTCCCACCACTCCACCTCCCCCATCCCTGTCTTTCACTTCCTTTGAGACCCATTATCTTCTGCCTCTACCACCCATTACAGATTCTAGTAACTGTCATCTACCACCCCCTTAGGTCTCACCCCCAGCTTCTTTAACTATTTTGGTCTCTTTTTCAAATTCCTTCTCTCTTTCTCCATGCCTACTTTGATCCCTCGGGACTTCAGTATTCACATAGATATTCCTGATGACGCTTATGCTGCCTGGCTTCTAGCACTCCTCAAGTCCACTGACCTGCTCCACCCAACCTCACCCACTGCCAACTTGGACATATACTCGATCTCATCATTTCTAGCCACTGCACATTCTCTACACTCTCCAACTCTGAAATCCCTCTATCTTGCCACAATGTCCTCACTTACCTTCTCTCCCACACACCTCCACCCCATAAATCTTTTCAGTTCTCCAACACAGACCTTCTATTTTTTGACCCCCTCCAATTTTCTCAAATCATCATGCCCCACTTAGCCTCCATGACCAAACTAATATCCTTTGATGACCAGGTTGATACTCTCAAGACCATCCTCTCTACTGAATTCAACTCTTTCTCTCCACTTTCATTTCATAAATCTCATAAAATTAACCCACAGCATTGAATCACTTCCACAATCCTCCTCCTCGTTGTGCATGAGCAGCAGAGCATTGTTACCAGGCATCTAGATACCAGGCTGACTTCATCCATTTCAAATTTATCCTTGCATGCTTTAACTCTGTCCCTTCCCCTGCCTGCCTCCCAACCTCCAGCATATGTTAACTCAAATTACCAGTCTGCCTATTTTATTGAGAAAATTGACACTATCAGGCAATATCTCCCGAAAATTTCCCCTGTCCCTCCTCAGCCCCTCCCCCATCCTGTCTGTTCTTCAACTCTCCCATCTTTCCCATCAGTATCTCTGGAGGAGAATTCCTGCCTTCTCTCAAAATCCACCCCTCCACCTGCGCATCTGATCCCACTCCTTCACCCCCTATCAAAACACTTGTCCCCTCCCTTCTTCCCTCCCTAACAGCTCTCTTCAACTTTTCACTCTCCTTCCCAATGGTTTTCAAACATGCCCATGTCTCCCTTATTCTAAAAAAACGCACTCGACTCCATGGCTCCCTCCAGTTATTGTCCCATTTCCCTTCTACCATTCCTCTCCAAACTCCTTGAGTGAGTTGTCTATACTCGATGTCTTAAATTCCACTCCTCCAAATCTCTTCTTGATCCTCTTCAATCTGGGTTCTGTCTGCTACGCTCCACAGAAACCACCCTCTTAAAGGTCAACAATGATCTCCTTCTTGCCAATACTCCATCCTAATCCTCCTTGACCCCTCAGCTGTCTTTCTACACTGTCTCCTCAAAGCATTATCCAACTCAACTTCAATCTCTTGGGCTGCTTCTCAGCACCTCCCCACACCACATTAACTGTGGATGACCCTCAAGATTCAGTTCTGAGTCTCCTTCTATTCTCCATCTACACCTATTCCCTTGGGGAACTTATTTGTTTCCAAGTCTTCAATTACCATCTCTATGCAGATGATTTCCTAAATCTACATCTCCAACCCCGATCTCTCTCACTCACTGTAGCCTCACATTTCCTCCTGTCTTCAAGATATCCTACTTAGATGTCCTCTAGTCAATTCAATCTTAAAATGTCCAAAATAGAACTCCTTATCTTTCCACCCAAGATAAGGGTGACTTTCCCATTACTATGGTGGTGCCTGTCTTACAAGCCTGTAATTTTGGTATTATCCTTGACTTCTCTCTCTCATTCAACCCACATACTCAATTTGTCACTAAATTCTCTCAGTTCCAATATCGCTAAAATCTGCCCTTTCTTCTCCATCCAAAGTCCTTCCACATTAACCCAATTGCTTATCCTATACTCCCTTGATTATTATATCATCATTCTTGCTGATCTCCCTGCCTCCTGTCTCTCCCCACTCCAGTCCATACTTCACTCTTCTGCCCAGATCATTTTTCTACAAAAATGTCCAGATCATGTTTCACCACTCCTCATGAAACTCCAGTGGTTGCCCATCCACCTCTGCATCAAGCAAAAACTCCTCACAATTGGCTTTAAAGCACTAAATCACCTTGCCCCACCCTACCTCACAACACAATTCTCCTACTATGATCCAGTGTACTTCACTCCTGTAATGCTAACCTTCTCACTGTACCTCAATCTTGTCACCCTGGCTGCCAACCTCTTGCCCATGTCCTGCCTCTGGTCTAGAATGCCCTCCCTCCTCATATCTGGCAGACAACGACCCTCCCCCCCATTCAAAGCCTTATTGAAAACACATCTCCTCCAAAAGGTCTTCCCTGACTAAGCCTTCTTTTCCTCTTCCACTCCCTTCTGCATTTCGTTTATTTACTCCCTTTATTCATTCCCCCTTCCAGTTCCACAAAACTTATGTCTATATATATAATTTATTTATTTATATTAATGCCTGTCTCCCCCTCTAGACTGTAACCTCATTATGGACAGGGAATCTGTCTATTTATTTTTATATTGTACTCTCCCAAGCACTTAGTTTAGTGTTCTTCATACAGTAAGTGTGTAATAAAAATGGGGAGGAAGGCAGGAAGGAAGGCAGGGAGGAAGGCAGGAAGGCAGGCAGGAAGGCAGGCAGGCAGGCAGGCAGGCAGGCAGGCAGGAAGGAAGGAAGGAAGGAAGGAAGGAAGGAAGGAAGGAAGGAAGGAAGGAAGGAAGGAAGGAAGGAAGGAAGGAAGGAAGGAAGGAAGGAAGGAAGGAAGGAAGGAAGGAAGGAGGAAGGAAGGCAGGAAGGCAGGAAGGAAGGCAGGAAGGAAGGCAGGAAGGCAGGAAGAAAGGCAGGGAGGAAAGCAGGAAGGCAGGAAGAAAGGCAGGGAGGAAGGAAGGCAGGAAAGAAGGTAGGAAGGCAGGAAGAAAGGCCAGGAGGGAGGAAGGCAGGAAAGGAGGAAGGCAGGAAAGAAGGCAGGAAGGAAGGCAGGGAGGGAGGAAGGCAGGAAAGGAGGAAGGCAGGAAAGAAGGCAGGAAGGCAGGCAGGAAGGAAGGCAGGAAGGCAGGCAGGCAGGCAGGCAGGCAGGCAGGCAGGCAGGAAGGAAGGAAGGAAGGAAGGAAGGAAGGAAGGAAGGAAGGAAGGAAGGAAGGAAGGAAGGAAGGAAGGAAGGAAGGAAGGAAGGAGGGAAGGAAGGAAGGAAGGCAGGCAGGAAGAAAGGCAGGGAGGAAGGAAGGCAGGAAAGAAGGCAGGAAAGAAGGCAGGGAGGGAGGAAGAAAGGCAGGGAGGGAGGAAGACAGGAAAGGAGGAAGGAAGGAAGGAAGGAAGGAAGGAAGGAAGGAAGGAAGGAAGGAAGGAAGGAAAGAAGGAAGGAAGGAAGGAAGGAAGGAAGGAAGGAAGGAAGGAAGGAAGGAAGGAAGGAAGGAAGGAAGGAAGGAAGGAAGGAAGGAAGGAAGGAAGGAAGGAAGGAAGGAAGGAAGGAAGGAAGGAAGGAAGGAAGGAAGGAAGGAAGGAAGGAAGGAAGGAAGGCAGGAAGGAAGGAAGGCAGGAAGGAAGGAAGGAAGGAAGGCAGGGAGGGAGGGAGGGAAGAAGGGAGGGAGGGAAGAAGAGAGGGAAGGAGAGAGAGAGAGAGGAAGGGAGGAAGGAACCCTTTTCACTGCCTGAAAGAGACTCCGAGAATCTTCACTGAGACATGTTCTGGCTCTAATTGTTTCTTGCAAACTGTTCAGTTCTCTTCCACTCTGACCCAGAAATAAGGTTGCTCCAGGTACATGCCTTCCGGGACCTTCCCATCAACTTCTTGGAAGCAATAAAGGGTCTCTGGAAGAATGAGTACTGTTATAGGTAACTGTCAAGATGACCATGCCTAAATCCAAGGGAAGTGGCTCCTGCTCTAGGAATGTGGGTATCAGGGCATTTAGCTAGAGCCAGAGCTAGCTAGCTCTACTGGATCAACAGGGTTCTTTCTTCTCTGAACTCCAAGAAGGCAAGGAATAGTTCAGAAAAGACTACACTGTTCCTTTATATGGTGTGACTCTAAGGTGTACCATTTTCACTTTCAATCCATGGTATTTATTGAGGGCTTACTGGGTACAGGGCATTGTACTAAGCACTTAGAAGAGTACAGTACCACAGAGTTGGTAGACACATTTCCAGCCCACCAAGAACTTAGAGTCTCTCTTCTCACTCTCTTTCTCACTCTCTCTTTTCTCTTTCTCTCTCTCTCTCCCCTGAACTAAAAACTGATATCTTTTTAGGTGTCTCTTGGTTGACCCAGGCAGAAAGGCAAATGACTTCTTCCCTTTACTTCTCTTCAGGCCCCTTCCTGCAGGTGGATGGGTGGATCCAGAACCAAGTGCCCTAAGTCTTCATTACTGATGCAAATTGTATTCACCAACACAAATAGCATCTCCAGCCAGTTTCAGCCACTCTTGAAATAGGCCACTTGGAAGGGTTTGATTTTTATGATTTCCTGGACTGTAAAGGCCACTATGAAGAGGCAAAATATGACTTCACAGGATACAAGAAACTAATCAAAGAAAGTGATGTATCTGAGGATTTACAGAGAAGAACCATGAGGAATGGAGTGTTTCTACAGTTGTAATTCAATCCCCAGTCTGTAAAATGATGCATCTTAGAAATATCACTTGGTCATCTTCCACGGAACCATCGACTTGGGGTAACTGAATTTCTTGTTAATGTTATGATGGTATATGATGGAGGCTTTGGAATCAGCAACCTGCTCTTTCCTGCTGTTCCCCTACCCCTGGCTACATCCAATGGCCCAGGCTTAAGGCGTCACCTGGGGAATTTGTCTGGGTTTTACTGTCCCTTCCTGTCCTTCCAGAATTTTCCTGAGGAGCTCCAGTGATCAGTGGTCACCCCAAACTCCTTAGGCTGCAAGTGGAGCAATTCCAGAATCCCATTTGGAGGAGACAAAAGGTGAGGTGTTTCCTCTTTCCGTTTCCAACTGAATGGTCCCATGAGATTTTGCACTCTGTCACTCCTCAATTAGCAGAAGTCAGCCCAGGACCTGGTGGCTCTGGAGCCTTGGAACCATTTCAGGGCAGAGAGGGAAGTGTTCTGCTTATGAGGGTGGCTGCCCTTTCATTGCAGAAAAGCTCTCATGCCACTTGGCAAGCATCTATAAAATGAGATGCACTCCAGAGCTTCCCACCTGAAAATCAGAGTCAAAGACCTTGGCAGCTTTGGTCTCAGGGAGGAGTGAGAGGAGGCGGAGAAGGAGGAGGAGAGGAAGAGGGTTGGGGGAAGAGAAGGAGGAGTAAGAACACAACCATGGCCCTCAAGGGGGCCACAGTCTAAGAATAAAGGGATTCAGGGCAGATTATTGACAGACTTTCATCCATCGCCCAGTGACAGGCTCATAACCTTCTCACCTGCCTCCTCACTCACACTCCTTCCCCTGTGTAAATCTATATTACTACCCCACAGAGACCTCTGCTCTCTCAACCACATCCATCTTTCTCAGAGCATCACACTCCACCTCGCCTCCCTATCCTCTCCACCCACTCTTGATGACCAGATTACTGCTCTCAACTCCACCCTTTCTACTCAACTTGCTCACTCCCCTTTCCCTTTGCTGCTCTCACCCCACTAACCCATAGCCTTGGATCACTGCCATTGTCCACCTCCTTTGCTCTTATGTTCGAGCTGCTGAACAATACTGGAAAAAGTCTAAACACCAAGCCAACCTTGTTCACTTGAAGTTTATCGTTCCTTGCCTTAACTCTGCCCTCTCCTCTGCCAGGCAAAACTATTTTTCCTCCCTTATTGACACTCATGCCCATCATCCCCGTCAGCTGTTCCGGACATTTAATTCCCTTCTCAGGCCCCCTGTTCACCCCTCTCCTCCATCCCTCACCCCCAACAATCTAGCCTCCTACTTCATTAGTGAAATTAACTCCATCAGGTCCGAGCTCCCCAAAGTCACCCCCTCCCACTTCTCCATTCCCCCACTCTCAACCCTCTCCATTACTCTCCCATCCTTCCCAGCAGTATCTTCAGTTGAGATCTGTCTCAAGTGCTACTCCAACCACCTGTGCTTCAGACCACATTCCCTCTCATCTTATGAAAACTCTCACCCCTTCCCTCCTCTCCTCCTTAACTTCCATTTTCAAATGCTCACTCTCCACTGGTTCCTTCCCTTCTGCCTTCAAACATCTCCTCAACCTAAAAAGACCCTCTCTTGACCCCACCTCCCCTTCTAGTTATCACCCTATCTCCCTCCCACCCTTCCGTTCCAAACTCCTAGAACGGGTCATCTACACTCACTGCCTCGAATTTCTCAACACCACCTCTCTCCTTGACCCCTTCCAATCTGGCTTCTGTCCCCTACACTCCACCAAAACTGCCCTCTCAAAGGTCATGAATGATCTCCTTCTTGCCAAATCCATTGGCTCCTACTCTATCCTAATCCTCCTCGACCTCTCAGCTGCCTTCGACACTGTGGATCAGCCCCTTCTCCTGACCATGCTATCCAACCTTGGCTTCACAGACTCCGTCCTCTCCTGGTTCTCCTCTTATCTCTCCAGCCATTCATTCTCAGTCTCCTTTGTGGGCTCCTCCTCCCTCTCCCATCCCCTTACTGTAGGGGATCCTCAAGGGTCAATTCTTGGCCCCTTTCTGTTCTCTATCTACACTCACTCCCTTGATGAATTCATTTGCTCCCACGGCTTTAACTATCACCTCTATGCTGATGACAACCAAATCTACATCTCCGCCCCTGCTCTCTCTCCCTCCCTCCAAGTTTGTATCTCCTCCTGCCTTCAGGACATCTCCATCTGGATGTCTGCCTGCCATCTAAAACTCAACATGTCCAAGACTGAACTCCTTATCTTCCCTCCAAACTCTGTCCTCCCCCAGACTTTCCCGTCACTGTAGATGGCACTTAAGCCCTTACTTTTAGACTGTGAGCCCACTGTTGGGTAGGGACTGTCTCTATATGTTGCCAATTTGTACTTCCCAAGCACTTAGTACAGTGCTCTGCACATAGTAAGCGCTCAATAAATACGATTGATGATGATGATGATGATGACATCCTTCTCCTGGCCTGGAATTCATTCATTCAATCATATTTACTGAGCACTTACTGCTTGCAGAGCACTGTACTGAGCGCTTGGGAAGTACAAGTTGACAACATATAGAGACGGTCCCTAACCAACAATGGGCTCACAGTCTAGAAGGGGGAGACAGACAACAAAACAAAACATGTGGACAGGTGTCAGGTCATCAGAATAAATAGAAATAAAGCTAGATTAATTCATTCAATCATATTTATTGAGCGCTTACTGTGTGCAGAGCACTGTACTAAGCACTTGCACTATACTAAGTGCTTATGCGCATCATTTACAAAATAAATAGAGTACTAAATATGTACAAGTAAAATAAAGTAATAAATCTGTGGAAACGTATATACAGGTGCTGTGGGGAGGGGAAAGAGGTAGGGTGAGGGGGAGTTGGGGGGAGGAGAGGATAAAGAGGGCTCATTCTGAGAAGGCCTCTTGGAGTTGTAAAAGTGACTCATTTTTGAGAAGAAAATTTTGGTTTTGCCTAAAGCTTCCTCAATGATCTTTTTGATGTTTACCAATTGAATTGTGTCATGCTGAAAAAATCAGTATTACATAAGTGTTTTCCAGAAGCCCCAACCTCTGACTGTCCCTTTTTTTTTAAGGGAATTTATTAGCACTTACTATGTGCCAGGCATTGTACTAAGTGCTGGCATAGATACAAGCCAATCAGATTAGACACAGACCCTGTCCCTCATGGTGCTGACAGTTTTAATCCCTATTTTACATAGGAGGTAACTGAGGCAGAGAGCGGTTAAGTGATTTACCAAGGTGACAAACACATGAGAAGCAGTATGGCCTAGTGGAAACAGCATGGGTCTGGGAGTCGGAGGACCTGGGTTCTAATCCTTACACTGCCACTTATGTGCTGTGTGATTTTGGGCAAATCATTTAACTTCCCTGTGCCTCAGTTACGTCATCTGTAAAATGAGGATTTAGTCTGTAAGCCTCATGTAGGACCTGGACCATGTGCAACCTAATTAGCTTGTATCTTCCCCAGCGCCTAGTACAGTAACTGGCACATTGTAAATGCTTAACAAATAGCATAAATAATTCATTCATTCAATCATATTTTTTGAGCTCTTACTGTGTGCAGACCACTGTACTAAGCGCTTGGGAAGTACAAGTCGGCAACATATAGGGATGGTCCCTACCCAACAACGGGTTCACAGTCTAGAAGGGGGAGACAGACAACAAACCAAATCATGTAGACAGGTGTTAAAGTCATCAGAACAAATAGAACTAAAGCTATATGCACATCATTAACAAAATAAATAGAATAGTAAATATGTACCAGTAAAATAAGTAGAGTAATAATAAATCTGTACAAATATATATACAAGTGCTGTGGGGAGGGGAAGGAGGTAGGGCTGGGGGGATAGGGAGGAGGAGAGGAAAAAGCCAAACTAGCTCTCTTCCTCCTTTCAAAACCCTACTGAGAGCTCATCTCCTCCTAGAGGCCTTCCCAGACTGATCCCCCTTTTTCCTCTCCTCCTCCCCATCACCCCCACCCTACCTCCTTCCCCTCCCCACAGCACTTGTTTATATGTTTGTACAGATTTATTACTCTATTTATTTTACTTGAATATATTTACTATTGTTTATTTTGCTAATGATGTGCATATTGCTGTAATTCTATTTATTCTGACGGTTTTGACACCCATCTTCATGTTTTGTTTTGTTGTCTGTCTCCCCCTTCTAGTCTGTGAGCCCTTCGTTGGGTAGGGACCGTCCCTATATACTGCCGACTTGTACTTCCCAAGCGTTTAGTACAGCGTTCTGCACACAGTAAGCGCTCAATAAATACGATTGAATGAATGAAGGCCACACTCCCGTCTGCCCGATGTCCGCTCCACTCCCTACACAGCAGCACTCGACCCCAACGCCTTTCATTCCTGCCGCTCCCCATCCCAGCTCCGGCTCCTCCAGTTCCTTCTTCCTCTAGGCCCGCCCCCCCTCGCCGTCTACTTCGGGTTTTCTGTTCTCTATCCCCGCCCTCAACAGATCTTCTTTCCTCTAGCCCCACCCCGACCTCGCCATCCCCATCCTCTGTCTCTTAGCCCCTCCCACCCTGTCCACTTCCGCTCTTCTGACTTCTAATCCTGCTTACTCCCTCTCTTCCGTCCTCTAGCCTCTTCCATTCCCTCCCACTGCCCTGTCGCCGCGACCGACCGCGTCCCTTCTGCCTCACCAGCCCCTCTATAAAGCCGAAGACAAGGGTTTCTGCGTCTTTTTTCCATGGGACTCTCAGCTTTCCCGGCCTCCCGGAATCCGGTCTGGTCCGGACCCTTCTTGCCGGCGCCTCCGGGGCTCTCGGCGGAGCGGCTGGTGACGGAGTCAATGGCGGTGGCGGCTTTGGGCCTCGATGGGCGGGAGGCTGAGGGCCCCGGGCTTCCTGAGGAGGCGCCGCCGCCCGGCCCGACGACGGGGTCCCTACTGCTGGGACTCCGCGGCCCGGAACCCGGACCCGATCCATACCGGTGGAAGAGCCCTCGCGACCAAGGCGGGGACGCAGCGCAGGCTCAGAGCCGCGCGCGCTAGGCCTGCGTTCATCAGTCAATCGTATTTATTGAGCGCTTAGTGTTTGCAGAGCACTGTCCTAAGCGCTTGGGAAGTACAAGTTGGCAACATATGGATACGGTCCCTACCCAACAGTGGGCTCACAGTCTAGAAGGCGGAGACAGGCAACACAACCAAACATATTAACAAAATAAAATAAATAGATATGTGCAAGCAAAATAAATAAATACAGTAATAAGTATGTACAAACATATACATATATACAGGTACAGTGGGAAGGGAAGGAGGTAAGACGGCGGGGATGGAAGGGGACGGGGAGAGGAAGTAGGGGGCTCAGTCTGGGAAGGCCTCCTGGAGGAGGTGAGCTCTCAGTAGGGCCTTGAAGGGAGGAAGAGAGCTAGCTTGGCGGATGGGCAGAGGGAGGGCATTTCGGGCACGGGGGATGACGTGGGCCGGGGGTCGACGGTGGGATGTGGAAGAACGAGGCACAATGAGATGATTAGCGGCAGAGGAGCGGAGGGTGCGGGCTGGGCTGTAGAAGGAGAGAAGAGAGATGAGGTAGGAGGGGGCGAGGGGATGGAGAGCCTTGAAGCCGAAGGTGAGTTTCTGCCCGATGCGCAGATTGATTGGTAGCCACTGGAGATTTTTGAGTTCTGCGTTGGCCCTAACAGCGGGCACGTGGCTCACAGGCAGGGGCCGGGAATGGGAAAGGCCGCCCAGCGCCCTAGGCCACTGCGAGCATCTTCGGGGTTCCCGGGGGCCGGAGCTGCAGCCTATGAGCTTAAGGATGGAGACATACGGTCCGATGGAAACTCCCGGCTGGCTGCGAATGTCCTATAAGTGCCTGTTGGTGGTGTGGTGGCGGAGGACGGCAGCAGCAGCAATCAGGCAAAACTACTTAGGTTATTTTCAAAAACGAACCTGAGTAGCAGTGGTGATAAAAGCAAAATTGTGCCCCAGTGTAACAAGGGACAAAAAAGAAAACAAAGAAGTGAAAGGCAGAAACCCAAGAAAAAGCAGGCAATCTGCTCTCCATTCATTCATTCATTCAATCAATCATATTTATTGAGTGCTTATTGTGTGCAGAAACTGTACTAAGCATTTGGGAAGTATAATTCAGCAAAAAATAAAGCCACCTGTGAGCCACGATGGGCTCACAGTCTAGAAGGGGGGAGACACATCAAAACAAGTAAGTAGGCATCAGTAATAATAATAATAATGATGGCATTTATTAAGTGCTTACTATATAGCGTGGCTCAGTGGAAAGAGCATGGGCTTTGGAGTCAGAGGCCAGGGGTTCAAATCCCAGGTCTGCCAATTGTTAGCTGTGTGACTTTGGGCAAGTCATTAACTTCCTTGTGCTTCAGTTCCCTCCTCTGTAAAATGGGGATTAAAACTGTGAGTGCCCCATGGGACAACCTGATCATTTTGTTACCTCCCCAGCCCTTAGGACAGTGCTTTGCACATAGTAAGTGCTTAATAAGTATCATTATTATTATTATTATTCTGTGCAAAGCACAATAGCATCATTATAAATAAAAACAATTATAGATATATATCTTTAATAGAAATAAATAGAATTAAAATGGAAAAATGTACCTATATACACGTCTGTCCTATCCTCTCCCAAGCACTCAGTACAGTGCTTGACCCACAGTGAGCACTCAATAAATGTTTTCCACTAGTGAACTTGACATGACTGACTCCATTTTGTGCAGGCCGAGACTTGGCATGACTAAATCCATTTTGTGCAGGCTGAGAGCAACTTCTTTTTTTGTATTTTCTGCAAGACTTGGCAACAGGATGTCTCCAAGGCCAGTAACAAGTAACACCTATCTATGCAAGGTCATAGGGCAGATAACAACATCCTGCACAAGACAGTGAGAACAGAGAATAATGACAATTTATAACATCCTGTCTGTCCTAATTGGCCTGAAATTACCAATTGCTCGCCCCCGCTTTGCTGTAACTCAATAAAAGACACAAGGGAATGTGATTGGGGCTGCTTGCCACCCGTACCTCTCTCTGGAGGTGGACGGGCAGGTGGCTACTTTACTCCTTTACTGCTGTATCTAAACTCATGTCTCCGAGTCATTTTTCCTATCTGTGTCACCATCTTGGGTTCTCAAACCCTGAAGCTGATTTACACCAGTTAGCCTATTTTGCACCCTACTTTTCGATAACTGTAACTTCTTTGGGCGACCGCGAAGGGACCTGAGTGCTGTGATCTGGATAGGAACGATCTCCGTAGGTGAGAATGATAGACTCTTCTTGTCGACGAACTCCGTAACAAGGATCCACTTTTAGGGTCCGAGTCTTCCCTCCTCTCCTTCTGGGTTGTTCATTTGGAGTGCCTTGTGAGGTTCCAGTTTAGTGGATTCCCCCTCCCTAATTGGCTGTGGAGGGAGGTGCGCCCCTTTGGGTTAAGGAGTAAGCAGGTTGTCGACCTCAGAAGACTTTCTGAGAGGCCTAAGAGCTGTCCTAGAGGTTCTTTCTGGGCTAAACTGAAAGAGGGTTCCGGTTGTTGGAACTATGGGCTCGAGTCTCTCTAGAACAGACTTGTATCTGACTAAAATTCTCCAATCATGGGAAGAGAGTCATTTTCCTGTAACTAAAGGAATGTCTTAAAGACAACTTGTATGGTGTCACAAGGCCTGGACCAAGTTCCGGGACCAACAGGGTTATTCTTTCTGACCAGTGGGAGGGTCCTTTAATCCTCAAACCCTTAGCAAACTCTGGGAGGTTTTATCCTATTCCCGATCTGATGAAATCTGCAATTGGCATTGTTGGGCTATAATGAGTAAGGATCAGTCCTCTCAGACTGAAGTTGCAACGTCATCACCTGTAGGAGAAAAGGCTTTGTTGCCTCCAGCCCTGGATTCGCAGTCCCTCTAAGTGGACCTGATAGGTACCTCATTTCCTACCCCCACTGCTTATTTGCCTCCTGTACCTCTTCTAGCCCCCATTCGTGAGAACTACCAGCAGATCCTAGGGGCAGATGAGAATATCATAGTGTCCAGAGTAAGGGCTCATGTCTCCTTTAAGCCCCAAACCCTTTTAACCTGGCAGCAGAATACTCCGCTGTTTCAAAAAAATCCGTGGGAAGTGTATCAAAGGATCCTGGGAATTTTTAGAACTCATCTTCCTACCTGGGCGGATATAGAGGAACTGCCCAAATTGTTTTTCACTTCTGATGAGTGCTCCTGCCTTAGAGCTCTGACTGTAAAGTTAGAGAACGATGGTCAGCCCCATGTAGCGTGGCCAACAATTGAGCCTAATTGGAACCTAAATGTGGAAATAGATTGGAATTACCTTAATCAGGCATGGCAAACTCTCCTGGCCGCTCTCCAAGAATTGGGCCATAAACCTCCAACCTGGGACTCCTTCCATGGGATGATCCAGAGGAAAGGGGAAACCTCTGATGACCTTTTCACTCCACTTAGTGAGGGAGCTGAGGCATTAGTATAATTAGATCTAGATAATGAAAGAGATGCTAGAGCCCTGGCTACTGCCTTTGTGAAACAGGAAGTTTGCCCATTATTTTGATAAGTATATTCCCGGGTGGGCGGCAGAACCTTTTTCAGAGCTGCGGGAGATCGCACACCATGTACAAAATATGAAACCCACCAATGCTGCAATGGTTCTGCGTATGGGCATATCCTCCTCCCTGGGGTGTTACTTTTGTTGTCATCAGGAGGGTCACTTTAGGAGAGATTGTCTTAAATTGTGGCAAAATAAGTGGGGAGGACACCCACAGTTTCCAATCCTTG
Source organism: Tachyglossus aculeatus (assembly GCF_015852505.1). Lineage (NCBI taxonomy): Eukaryota > Metazoa > Chordata > Mammalia > Monotremata > Tachyglossidae > Tachyglossus > Tachyglossus aculeatus. The sequence goes on along the minus strand of NC_052093.1, from coordinate 87,659 downwards.
GCTGTCTGAACTATATTAGACCCAATCTGGGTCCAGTCCAAAGGAATATGCCCCATATGCCCCCAGCTCAAAATGTAGGTCCCGATTTTGGCCCCTTTGGACCTTGGGACCTGGAGGGACCCCAATGACTCTCTTCTCCCCTGAATATGCAATCCCGTGGATTTGAGTATCTCGATGTGTGTGCCTTACTGGCCAGATACTCCTGGGGATTGACCTCCCTAATCTGATCCCCTATGATGAACCATGGGTTCATGGTGGTATGACTCCCATGATGACTGATGATTGGCTCATTACCCATGCTCCCGAGAGGTTTTGTGAATTAACCATTAATACAAAGTCCTATAAGTTGTTGGTTGATACAGGTGCGACCTATTCAGCTCTCCCTTCCTTTCCCCTGGTAATAGAAGGAAGGGGGAGGGAAAAGGAGAAAGAAAAGAGAAGGTGAAACAATTTCAGTTGAAGGAAATTGTCTACTCAGGCATCTACACCCTGCAAAGCAGGTGTCCCATAAGGGGAGAATGATGGGTGAAGAAATTGCCACTGAAGGAAATTGAAAGTGTATGAACGCTAGGGGAAGTGTGTGTGAAGGAGAAAGAGAAGAGACACGAGGGAATTTTAGTTGAATGTCAGTTTCCTTATACTTCTGTGTTGCCTATGTGAAAACCAGGCTCCCCTCCGTCCTATCAGTTTGACTACGACTTGCATGCAATTAACTCCTATGTTTTGCCCATGCACGCTGTGGTTCCTAAACCCATGGCAATTGAGCTCTGTGAGTCAAAGCAACCTGTTTTACTTGTATTGATCTAACTGGCGCCTTCTTTACCATCCTGGTGTCCTGCGAGAGCCAGTACATTTTTGCCTTTACCTGGGAAGGCCACCAACTAACCTGGACGAGACTTCCCCAGGGTTTTGTCCACTCCCCAACCATCTTTTCAAGAGAATTGTGCAGAGCCCTGTCATCCCTCAAAGTTCCTGAAGGGACCAGTATGTTCCAGTATGTGGATGATATCCTTATTGCCGGGGACATGGAAGATCCGTGTCAGTCTGGTTCCCTCCAGGTCCTAGCTTTTTGCATCAGCTTGTCTTAAAGTCATCCACGAGAAACTGCAGTGGTGTAAGCCTCAGGTAAAATATCTTGGGTTCATGTTGTGGAAGAAAGAGCAATAGTCCCCAAGCGAGCGAATCTGATTCAGTGCATGCCTCTCCCACTACCAAGTTAGCCTTGAGAGGTTTTCTTGAGGCGGCTGGGTTTTGTCGAGGTTGGATTCCAGAATTTGGGCTGTTGACCAGACCCCTTTTCGAGCTTCTAAAAATGACCTCCCCAGAGCCCCTGGACCGGACTCCCGAGACTGTAGAAGACTTTCGGGCCCTCAAATTGTGCCTGAGTTCAGCTCCTGCTCTGGGACTCACTGACTATAGTAAACCATCCTATTTGTGCATTCATGAATGCCGCAGAGTGGCCTCAGGTATCTTGTGCCAAACCCTCAGCCCTCACTATCAGCCAGTAGCCTATTATTCAGGTGTCCTCAATCCTGTGATTCTAGGCCAAATACCTTGTATCCGCTGCTTAGCTGCGCTGGTAATGTTGCTCAAAAAGTCTCAAGACATCCTTTTGGGACATCGCGTTGTTGTTCAGACTCCTGACAAAGTTGTGTGCCTTCTTTGTGGAGCAGCTATCCCAGCCCTATCTGTGTTTGACTAAGTATAACATTGCCTTATTGGAAAAATCTCAGGTACATGTGGAGCACGGTGGCTCCTTCAATCCGGCTATTCTGCTGGAGTCCTCCCCCATGACTGACCAAATTCATGATTGTGATGAGGTAGTTCAGGAAACTGTTGCTCCTCGACCTGACCTCCGTGATGAGCCTCTGTCCACTCCTGATCTAACTTTGTTCACAGATGGCTCTTCCTTTGTGAAGCAAGGGGTGCACCTCACTGGCACTGCCATTGTTACCCTAATCTCTGTGCTGTGGACCAGCTCACTCCCAGCTTCTTGCAGTGTGCAGGCAGCTGAGCTTGAAGCCCTTACGCAGGCATTATTAAGGGGAAGCGCGTGACCATTTGTACAGACTCTAAGTATGCCTTTGGGGTCTGTCACGCTACAGGTGCCCTGTGTCAATGTTGTGGGTTTCTTACTTCAGCTGGTCATCAGTTTGCTAATGGGGATCTTATAGAGTGCCCATTACTCCTCTCGTGCCCAGTAGAGGTGGCCGTTGTGCATGTGTGTGCCCACACCCAAGGAAGCGATTCCTCAAGTTTGGGCAATCACCAAGGCAACATGGCCTCTCGTTGGGCAGCCCGGCATGCCCCCCCTGTTCGTGTAACTCCTGTTATGGCCCTGGCCCCTACATCTATGCCTGGTAGTCTATTGCCTTCCCTGATTACCGATAAGGAAAGAGCTGAGTGGCATCAGCAATACGAGGTGCTGGAACGGAATGGACTCTTTTGGGTCCCCGATGGATGCCCTATACTGCCTGCTGCTGCACTGCGACCAGTTTGTCTGAGCCTTCACCAGGAGACTCACTTTGGGGTAGATGCCTTGGCAACTACAGTCCTCTGAGTCTGGTTGGCCCCAGGTATCCATCCCTTTGCCAAATGTGTCACAGCCAGTTGCGCTACTTGCCAGAGCTTTAATGTTTACCTTGGTCATCAGGTTCACTTGGGGGGATGCCCTTGGGTCTATTCCCCCTTTGAGGGTTTGCAAGTAGATTTTGTGACACTTCGTTTCTGATATCTGCTGGTTATTGTTGATCACCTGACTGGTTGGATTGAGGCTTTCCCTTCCTCCCGAGCAACCGCTCTTACAGTGGTGAAAATCTCACCACTTAAAAATCTCCAGTGGCTACCAATCAATCTGCGCATCAGGCAGAAGCTCCTCACCCTGGGCTTCAAGGCTCTCCATCACCTCACCCCCTCCTACCTCACCTCCCTTCTCTCCTTCTACAGCCCAGCCCGCACCCTCCGCTCTTCCACCGCTAATCTCCTCACCGTACCTCGTTCTCGCCTGTCCCACCATCGACCCCCGGCCCAGGTCATCCCTCAGGCCTGGAATGCCCTCCCTCTGCCCTCTGCCAAGCTAGCTCTCTTCCTCCCTTCAAGGCCCTGCTGAGAGCTCACCTCCTCCAGGAGACCTTCCCAGACTGAGCCCCTTCCTTCCTCTCCCCCTCGTCCCCCTCTCCATCCCCCCATCTTACCTCCTTCCCTTCCCCACAGCACCTGTATATATGTATATATGTTTGTACATATTTATTACTCTATTTATTTATTTTACTTGTACATATCTATTCTATTTATTTTATTTTGTTAGTGTGTTTGGTTTTGTTCTCTGTCTCCCCCTTTTAGACTGTGAGCCCACTGTTGGGTAGGGACTGTCTCTATATGTTGCCAATTTGTACTTCCCAAGCGCTTAGTACAGTGCTATGCACATAATAAGTGCTCAATAAATATGATTGATTGATTGATTGGTGAAATGTCTCTTGCGGGAAGTCATTCCCCAGTTCAGGTTACCTGCTGTTATTGATTCTGATCAGGGATCACATTTTACTGAGTCTGTTCTATCTGAAATTTATCGATAACTTGGAATTGAACATTCTTTACATGCACCGTACCCTTCCCAGAGTTCAGGGAAAGTGGAACGTGCCAATCGTAACTTGAAAACTCTTTTGGGAAAACTTTGTATGGAAACTCATCTCAAGTGGCCAGAGGTCCTGCCTCTTGCCCTTTATCGCCTACATTGTTGCCCCCAGCCTCCTTTAAATGTATCACCTTATGAGATGCTTTTTGGTCATCCTCCTTATTTGGGAAGTATCTCGAATCCCCGACCTCCTCCAACCCTACAATTGGGCGTTGACGCCCTGAGAGCCTATGTTTTGTCTCTCCAGTCAACTCTTGGTAAGCTACAGACCGCTGGAATCCTCCATCAGCACGTCCCTCTCACTGATCATCTGCATCCATTCGTTGCTGGAGATTGGGTTTGGGTTAAGCACATGGTTGGCCACACTGTGCTCAAGCCGTCCTGGGAGGGACCCTACCAGGTTCTCGTCTTCCTTTTCTGCAGTTCACGTTGCTGAGCACCCCTCGTGGATCCACCACTCCCAGATGAAGCCAGCCGTTTTTGCTGCTTCGCCTCCTGATTGTGCTCCCCCATCAGTTTCTGCTGACTTTCAGGATTCTGAGTCCCCAGCTGTCCCAGCTTTAGGGCTGCATTGAACTTCTGCCGGTTGGGCCTCGGTCCTGTGAGATTTTGTCTGGTTGCTTATTTGTGAATGTTACTGCTAGCTAGTTTTGGTGTGTGCCTTTTGGGAAGGGCAGACCGCTTGACGTTGTTGCCCCCAATATCCCTCCTGAAGCTTTGGGTTACCCCTTAGCTGCAGCATTTTGGCCTTTGGGTTCTGTTCCTTCTTTGCTTTGGTGTACTGTGTTTTTCAGCTCCTGAAGGCCTGCCTCTTTGTGTGCCTTTTGGGAAGGGCAGACCGCTTGACGTTGTTGCCCCCAATATCCCTCCTGAAGCTTTGGGTTACCCCTTAGCTGCAGCATTTTGGCCTTTGGGTTCTGTTCCTTCTTTGCTTTGGTGTACTGTGTTTTTCAGCTCCTGAAGGCCTGCCTCTGATGCATTTCATCTACCCTGACACTTCTGCAACCCCCAACAGTACCCCTGTCTAAGGCCGAGATCGTGGGCATGCAGTACCATCTGGATGCTGCATTTTGCTGAGGAGGGGGCATTGTTGTGTGTGCTTTGCTGTGCCTGGATTTATCTGTCTTGAGAGGGAGGCAAGGTGGGGTGTGAGGTGCTCAGAAAGATGGATGGGGTCAAGAGAGCGGAGATCTCTGTGAGGGAGTAATATGGATTTACAGGGGAAAGGAGTGTGAGTGAGGAGGCAGGTGAGAAGATTATGATCAGAGAGAGGGATTTCAGAATTGGTGAGGGTGGACACAGTGCAGCGATAGGAGATGATGAGGTCAAGGGTATGGTGAGTGGGTGAGGTGGGGTGGAGCAAGAGGTTGGCAGCATCAAGGAGAGACAGAAGGCGGACAGCAGATATCCATGTGGATGTTGAAGTCTCCGAGGATCAGAGTGGGCATGGAAAAGGAGAGAAGAAAGGTGAGGAAGGGGTCAAAATCGTTAAAGAAGTTGGAGGTGGGGCCGGGGGGGCGGTATTTGACGGCTACAAGAATCTGGAGGGGGTGGTAGAGGCGAATAGTGTGGGCTTCAAAGGAAGTGAAGGAAAGGGAAGCAGGAGGAGGGATAGTGTGAAAGCGACATTGGGGGGTGAGAAGGAAACTGACACCTCCTCCTTTTCCGGTGAGTCTGGGGGAGTGGGAGAAGAAAAGGCCTCCGCTGGAGAGAGCCGCAGAAGAGACTGTGTCGTCCGGAGACAGCCATGTTTCAGTTAGGGCGAGGAGGGGTAGAGAGCTGGAAAGAAATAGGTCTAGGATGAAAGGGATCTTACTTAAAATGGAGTGGGGGTTCCAGAGGCCACACTTGGCAGTAGCTGCCAAGGGAGGGGAGGGAGGGGGAAGGGTGTGAGGTGTAGGGAGAGTTTGGATTGGGATGAGTTGGCGGGGGCCTAGGCGGGGAGAGTGGGAAGAGGGGTGGCAATGGGAAAGGAGAACTGGGATGGGGTGGGGTCTGGGAGAAGAGGAGGGAGGGGGCTGGGTGGGAGGAGTGGAGGACTGGCGCTGGTACAGAGGGATCCTTAGTAAGGGGTGAGGGGGAGTGGTCTTGATGGGGGAGAGGGAGGGAAAAAGCTGGGTGGGAGAGGGGAAGGGGAAGGTGAGGAATGGGAATGGCAGTTGGGAGCAAGGGAATTGAAAGTTCATGGTGAGGTCAGCAGGGCGAGTGACAGTAGCGGGAGGTTAACAATTGATATGCAGAAGCGATAAAACAGTAACAATGATATAAATAGGTGATGGCATCACGGGGTAGTTAAAAGATTAACATGCTATGGCAATAATAAAATAGGCAGATAATGATGTCACAGAGAGCAGATACAAACTATTATGTACTGGAGTAGGGTGGACCTATTAAGGGGGTCAGGGAGCACAGATACCTGGGGAGAGGAGTGAACAGCCAACTAACATAGGAGGGCTGAGTAGGTGCCAATGAGGTTGTCGTTAATGTAACTTGGTGTTAACAAGGACCTTTTTCTCGGAGCGGGGGTAGGGGGGGAGAGTCAGTCAGGACCGGACCGGGCAGGGGGTGATGGGGAGTACTTTAAGGAATGTCGCTTAAGGGGGGGGCGGCGTGGAAGCAGGGGTCGTCGGTGGGTGCGCTCTGAGGAGAGGAGCCTTCCGGGAGCAGCGGGGGCCACGCGGTGTGATGGCGGGTGGGCGGGCCTCTCGGGAACGGGGTACCGGGAGACCATGGCGGCGCTCTGAGGAGAGGATCCTTTCGGGAGAAGCGGGGGCCACACGGTGCGATGGTGGGCGGGCCCCTTGGGAACGGAGTACCGGGCCTCCCTCTCCTCTCTACCCAGTCTTGATGATCAGATTACTGCCCTCAACTCTACCCTTTCTACTCAGCTAGACTCACTCGCTCCCCTTTCCCTTCGCCGCTCTCGTACCACTAACCCACAGCCCTGGATCACTGCCACCGTCTGCCTCCTTCGCTCTTATGCACGAGCTGCTGAACGCTGCTGGCGAAAGTCTAAACACCATGCCAACCTCGTTCACTTCAAGTTTATCCTTTCCTGCCTTAACTCAGCCTGCTTCTCTGCCAGACAAAACTATTACTCATCCCTTATTGACACCCATGCCCATCATTCCCGTCAGCTCTTCCGTACATTCAACTCCCTTCTTAGGCCCCCGGTTTCTCCCCCTCCTCCTTCCCTCACCCCCAACGATCTGGCCTCCTACTTCATTAACAAAATTAAATCCATCAGGTCCGACCTCCCCAAAGTCACTCCCCCAACTTCTCCAACCCCCGGGCTCTCAACACTCTCTGCTACTCTCCCATCCTTCCCAGTATCCTCAGAGGAGCTCTCCTCCCTCTTCTCAAGTGTTACTCCGGCCACCTGTGTTTCTGACCCCATTCCCTCTCATCTCATGAAATCTCTCACTCCATCCCTTCTCCCCTCCTTAACTCCATCGTCAACCGCTCACTCTCCACTGGTTCCTTCCCCTCTGCCTTCAAACATGCCCATGTCTCTCCCATCCTAAAAAAAACCCTCTCTTGACCCCACCTCACCTTCTGCTTGTCGCCCCATATCCCTCCTACCATTCCTTTCCAAACTCCTTGAACGAGTTGTCTACGTGTGCTGCCTCGAATTCCTCAACACCAACCCTCTCCTCGACCCCCTCCAGTCTGGCTTCTGTCCCCTACATTCCACGGAAACTGCCCTCTCAAAGGTCACCAATGACCTCCTGCTTGCCAAATCCAATGGCACATACTCTATCCTCATCCTCCTCGACCTCTCAGCTGCCTTCGACACTGTGGACCACCCCCTTCTCCTCAACACGCTATTCAACCTTGGCTTCACAGACTCCGTCCTCCCCTGGTTCTCCTCTTATCTCTCCAGTCATTCATTCTCAGTCTCTTTTACAGGCTTCTCCTCCCCCTCCCATCCCCTTACTGTGGGGGTTCCCCAAGGTTCAGTTCTTGGTCCCCTTCTGTTCTCGATCTACACTTTCTCCCTGGTGACCTCATTCGCTCCCACGGCTTCAACTACCATCTCAACGCTGATGACACCAAATCTACATCTCTGCCCCTGCTCTCTCCCCTTCCCTCCAGGCTCGCATCTCCTCCTGCCTTCAGGACATCTCCATCTGGATGTCTGCCTGCCACCTAAAACTCAACATGTCCAAGACTGAACTCCTTGTCTTCCCTCCCAAACCCTGCACTCTCTCTGACTTTCCCATCACTGTTGATGCACTACCATCCTTCCTGTCTCACAAGCCCGCAACCTTGGTGTCATCCTCGACACTGCTCTCTCATTCACCCCTCACATCCAAGCCGTCACCAAAACCTGCCGGTCTCAGCTCCGCAACATTGCCAAGATCCGCCCTTTCCTCTCCATCCAAACCACTACCCTGCTCGTTCAAGCTCTCATCCTATCCCGTCTGGACTACTGCATCAGCCTTCTCTCTGATCTCCTATCCTCGTGTCTCTCCCCACTTCAATCCATACTTTATGCTGCTGCCCGGATTATCTTTGTCCAGAAACGCTCTGGGCATGTTACTCCCCTCCTCAAAAATCTCCAGTGGCTACCAATCAATCTGCACATCAGGCAGAAACTCCTCACCCTGGGCTTCAAGGCTCTCCATCACCTCACCTCCTCCTACCTCACCTCCCTTCTCTCCTTCTACAGCCCAGCCCGCACCCTCTGCTCCTCTGCTGCTAATCTCCTCACCGTGCCTCGTTCTTGCCTGTCCCGCCGTCGACCCCCAGCCCACGTCATCCCCCTGGCCTGGAATGCCCTACCTCTGCCCTTCCACCAAGCTAGCTCTCTTCCTCCTTTCAAGGCCCTACTGAGAGCTCACCTCCTCCAGGAGGCCTTCCCAGACTGATCCCCCTCCTTCCTCTCCCCTTCATCCCCCTTTGCATCTCCACGTCTTACCTCCTTCCCTTCCCCACAGCACCTGTATATATGTGTATATGTTTGTACATATTTATTGCTCTATTTATTGATTGATTTATTTTACTTGTACATACTCTATTGTATTTATTTTATTTTGTTCATATGTTTGGTTTTGTTCTCTGTCTCCCCCTTCTAGACTGTGAGCCCACTGTTGGGTAGGGACTGTCTCTATATGTTGCCAACTTGCACTTCCCAAGTGCTTAGTACAGTGCTCTGCGCACAGTAAGCGTGCAATAAATACGATTGATTGATTGATTTAGGCACCAACTTTGTGGAAGACCTTTGTTCATTCATTCAGTCATATTTATTGAGCGCTTACTGTGTGCAGAGCACTTTACTAAGCGCTTGAGAAGTACAAGTTGGCAACATATAGAGACGGTCCCCGAGGAGGGTTGTATGTGATCCTCCCGGGGGCCATGGGACTCGGAAGGATCAAAGGGGGGATTGTTGTCCACTAGCAAACTTGACATGACTGACTCCATTTTGTGCAGGCTGAGACTTGGCATGACTGACTCCATTTTGTGCAGGCTGAGAGCAACTCCTTTTTTTGTATTTTCGGCAAGACTCAGCAACAGGATGTCTTCAAGGCCAGTAATAAGTAACACCTATCTGTGCAAGGTCATAGGGCAGATAGTAACATCCTGCACAAGACAGTGAGAACAGAGAATAATGAGAATTTGTAGCATCCTGTCTGTCCTAGTTGGATTCCTGAAATTCCCAATCGCTCGCCCCCGCTTTGCTGTAACTCAATAGAAGACACAGTGGGAATGTGATTGGGGCTGCTTGCCACTCGTACCTCTCTCGGGAGGTGAACGGGCAGGTGGCCACTTTCCTCCTTTACTGTTGTATCTAAACTCATGTCTCTGAGTCATTTTTCCTATCTTTGTCACCATGTTGGGTTCCCGAATCCGGCAGCCGATTTACACCGGTTAACCTATTTTGCACCCTACTTCTCGATAACAGTAACTTCTTTGGGCGACCATGAAGGGACCTGAGTGCTGTTATCTGGATAGGAATGATCTCCGTAGGTGAGAATGATAGACTCTCCTTGTCGACAAACTCTGTAAGTAAAGATCCATTGTTGATGTAATTGAGAGTCAGACATAAGAGAAGGGGTGAAGCAGCAAACTAACGTTAAAGAGCAGGAAAGACACAAAGGGCCACAGGAACAGGAAGGTGGAGGAGCAAAGGGTGGTGGACAAAAAGGCAGATCAGATGGGGAGTGCTTACTCTTTTTTTCCTATAGTTTGTTTAGAAGTGTATGCCCTCTTGTCATCACTCATTAGACTTGAGGCTCTTTGGGGGCAAGCAGCACCACTTTTATTGAAGAAGCATGGCTCAGTGAGTACAGCACCTACCTGGGAGTCTAAAGGTCTAAACCTGACTCTGCCACTTGTCTGCTGGGGGACCTCGAGCAAGTCACTTCACTTCTCTGGGCCTCAGCTACCTCATCCAGAAAATGGGGATTGAGACTGTAAGGCCCCACATGGGTCAAGGGACCATATCCACTCCAATTTGCTTGTAATAATAATATAATAATAATAGTAATAATGGTATTTGTTAAGCACTTACTATATACCAAGCACTGTTCATTCATTCAATAGTACTTATTGAACACTTACTGTGTGAAGAGCACTGTAGTAAGCACTTGGGAAGTACAAATTGGCAATATATAGAGACGGTCCCTACCCAACAATGGGCTCACAGTCTAGCCCCATGTCCCACAACCTTCCCCTTCCCTTGCCCCCAGTGATCTGGCCACCTACCTTATTAAGAAAATTAACACTGTCAGGCATGAGCTCCCTAAAATGATGCTGCCCTGCCTAAGTCCCTCCCCCTTCCAGTCCCCTCTTCAACTCTGCTATCCTTTCTAATAGTATCTCCAGAGGAGATCTCCTGCCTCCTCTCGAATCCACCCACTCCACCTGTGCATCCAACCCCATTCCTTCGCACCTTATCAAAACACTTTACCCCCCCCCCCACCCACTCTTTCCTCCCTAACAGCCATATTCAACTGTTCATTCTCCAGTGGCTTCTTCCCCACCTCTTTCAAACATTCCCATGTCTCTCCTACCCAAAAAAAAACTCTACCATGACTCCAAACTCTACCTATAGTTTTCACTCCATCTCCCTCTTACCATTCCTCTCCAAACTCCGGGAGTGAGCTGTGAACTCCTAATGTCTGAAATTATTCTCCAATTCTCTCCTTGTTGCCTCCAAACTGGCTTCCATCCCCTTCATTCCACAGAAGCAGCCCTTGCTGAGGTCATAAGTGATCTCCTTCTTGACAAAACCAGCAGTCTACTCCATCCTAATGCCTGGTTACATGTTCCCCACCTACCTGGAGCCCACACTCAAAAGGGAGTGGCCTACATTAAAATCAATTATGGCTGTGTATGTATGTATGTGGGGTGAGGGTGGAAGAGTACAGATCAAAGTGTGTAGGTGGTGCAAAAGGGTTGGAAGTTGGGGAAAAGAAGACTTAATTGAGGAAGGCTTATTGAAGGAGGTGTGATTTAAGAAGGCCATGAAGGTGGAGAGAATCGTGGTCTGGTGTATATGCAGTGGGGAGGGTATTCCAGGCCAGAGGAAGGATGGAAGAGAGTTGTCATCACTGTTGAGACAGATGATCCAGGGCACAGTGAAGAAGCTGGTGCTAAAGAACCAAGTGTTGGGTTGGGCTGTAAGTAGAAATCAGTTAGGTAAGGTAGGAGGGGTCACGGGAGTAGTTTAAAGCCAATGGTAAAAAGTTTGATGTGGCAGTGGATGGTTAATCATTTGAGGTTCTTGAGGAGTGGAGAAAGGTGGATTAAATATTTTTTAGAAAACTGATCCAGGCAGTAGAGTCCAGTAGGGACTGAAGCCCTTTACTCCTGAAGTGAGGGCCGCAGCAGCAGGGTGCACACAACACAGAGTGAAAGATTCATGGGTAGAAGGGTTGGTGAGGTCTAAACTGGATAAGATAAGTGGGTGTTCCTGCTCCAAGGCCTCTCCAGTGACCTGGCCTTCTTCAGCCACCTTTGAGGAATGAGCCACGATCATTTGGAAGGCATAATGATCATGTACAGAACCTTGCAGTGTCATGGGGGAAATGAACTGTGTAGCCAAATTTGTCACCAAATAAACCTCCTGGTTTTTTAGGATTTTTTTCCGAATTCTCCTCAGCATATCTCGTCTGCTAGCAACTTGAATTTCAATCTCCTAATGCTCGAAATCACATTGGAACAGCGCTGTGATTAGAATGAAGCAGTTTCTACCCACCACCCCCAGGTGTTGGAGCTGCTGGCTGACATATTGGAAGGGTGGTAGCATCAGTTATAACCCCTGGACTTCCAATTTCACACCTGGTCTGCCTGACCACCTACCTTCTTGAGTTGGAACAGAGTCCATTGTGCTCAACTGCAAGGAGCCTCAAATCATGGCAATTGAGAATATTGCCACGCATTCCAGAGGAGAGAGCACACTACAGAAAACTCCCATTCTCCAACTCTGATTCTTGCCTGCAAGGGAATTTGCCCACCTTACTTTATCGCACTTGACTGTGGGCTCCCTGTGTCTCCTGCAACGTGGCCTATTGAAAAGAGCACAGGCTGGAAGTCCAAAGACCTGGGTTCTTGTCCCAGCTCTGTCCTTGGCTTGCTATTTAACCTTGAGCAAATCACTTAATCGCATTGGGCCTCAGTCTCCTTGTTCGATAAATGGGGATGAGAGCTGTTTTACCTTCCTCAATGAACCTTGTGTGGGACTGAATTTGGGTTCCATATGATGAACTTAAATTAACTCCAGCACTTAGCATGGTGCTTGGTACATAGTAATTACTTAATAAATGTCATTGTTGCTATTACATCTATTTTCCTCTCCCAAGTACTCAGGATAGTGCCCTGCATAAATTAAGCATCTGGTCAATACTATTTCATTAGCTTACTGGCCAATTGGACCAAATGGGAGAGAGGAAATTGGCCAGCTCTGAAATGCTGAAGGAGGCTACCCTTGCAAAGTAGGAGGAGGAAGGAGTGCTGGAGAGTGTACCAGCTGTAGCACAATCAGTAAGGTCAATGGGGGTGGGTTTTCAATCAATCAATCAATCGTATTTATTAAGCACTTAGTGTGTGCACAGCACTGTACTAAGCACTTGGGAAGTACAAGTTGGCAACATACAGAGACGGTCCCTACCTAATGGTGGGCTCACAGTCTAGAAGGGGGAGACAGAGAACAAAACAAAAGATATTAACAAAATAAAATAAATAGAATAGATATGCACAAGTAAAATAAATAAATAAATACAGAAATAAATACGAACAAACATATATACATACACGCAGGTGCAGTGGGGAAGGGAAGGAGGTAAGGTGGTGGGATGGAGAGGGAGAGGAGGGGGAGAGGAAGGAGAGGGCTCAGTCTGGGAAGGCCTTCTGGAGGAGGTGAGCTCTCAGTAGGGCCTTGAAGGGAGGAAGAGAGCTAGCTTGGTGGATGTGGGGAGGGAGGGCATTCCAGGCCAGAGGGATGACGTGGGTCGGGGGTCGATGGTGGGACAGGCGAGAACAAGGCATGGTGAGGAGATTAGCGGCAGAGGAGTGGAGGGTGTGGGCTGGGCTGTAGAAGGAGAGAAGGGAGGTGCGGTAGGAGGGGGCGAGGTTATGGACAGCCTTGAAGCCGAGGGTGAGGATCTTGGGTCTCCCCCTTGTGCCAGCATGACCAGTCCTCTTCACCATGATCCCTGTGGGGCTTGGTCCTTCCCACTCCCCTCTTCTCTTTACCCTTCCTCCCCTGCACCATCTCCCCCAAGATACTTATTTTTTAATTCATAATAGTTATTATCGTTATTATTATTATTATTGTGGAACTTTTTAAGTGCTTCCTATGTGCCAGGCACTGCTCTAAGCATTGGAGTAGATATAAGTAAATTGTGTTGAATACAGTCCCTTTCCCACTTGTGACCCACAGTTTTAATCCTCATTTTACAGATGAGGTAACTGAGGCCCAGAGAAATGAAGTGACTTGCCCAAGGTCACATGACAGACTAATGGTGGAGCAGGAATTAGAACCCAGTTCCTTCTGACTCCCAGGCCTGTGCTCTATCCACTAGGGAACATGGTTTATGTAATTAAAATGATACATCTAGATAAAACATCCCAATAAGAGATGAGATGTTGGATTCCACTCCGTCCTGTGACTGCTGTGTAACCTTGAGCAAGTTGCTTAATTTCTGTGTCTTAGTTTCCTCCACTGTAAAATGGGATGTAAAACCTTTTCTTCCTCCTCTATAGACTGGGAGCCTCATGTGGGACAGGGATTGTGTCCTACCTGATTAACTTGTATCTACTTCTGGCTGAAATTTTAGCATATTTGTAATGGATGGAGAGAAGATTGGAATAGTTTACAATTTTTCTCTCCTGAGATTGCCAGTCAATAATAAAGGAACTAGTAGTCAAGAAATGTGGTGAAAATTCATGTGAGGAAAACTTGCTATGAAGAACCTCTAGACTGTGAGCCCACTGTTGGGTAGGGACCGTCTCTATATGTTGCCAACTTGTACTTCCCAAGCGCTTAGTACAGTACTCTGCACACAGTAAGCGCTCAATAAATATGATTGAATGAATGAATGAAAGAGCTGGGAAAAAGTCGTGAAATATGCTGATGTAACAATTGCCATAAAAATACAAATTGTCAATTCTATGGTGTTTCCAGTGACAATGTATGGGTCCAAAAGCTGTACAATGAAAAAACAGGAGAGAAAGAACATCGCTTCTTTTGAAATGTGGTGTTGGAGAAGGCTTTAGAGAAAAACAAAACCGAAAAATTAGACAAATGGATTTTAGAGCAAATTAAGCTTAGGTGGTCTTTGGAAGGCTATCTGACTCAACTTGGATTAAGAAACAGGGTTGGCTTTGTGGAAAGAGCATGGGCTTGGGAGTCAAATGTCGTGAGTTCTAATCCCAGCTCCACCACTTATCAGCTATGTGACTTTGGGCAAGTCACTTCTCTGTGCCTCAGTTACCTCATCTGTAAAATGGGGATTGACTGTGAACACCTTGTGAAACAACCTGATTACCTTGTATCTACCCCAGCGTTTAGAACATAGTAAGTTCTAAGTAAGGGCATAGTACTTAGTGCATAGTAAGCGCTTTACAAACACCATCATCATCATCATCATCATCATTAGCATATTTTGGACACACAATCAGGAGGACTAATTCCCAGGAGAAGACACAAGTGCTAAGAAAAGTACAGGGAAAACAAGGAAGGGGCAGACCAACAGCTAGAAAGAAACTAGATAGATAAATAGATGATAGATAGATAGACCTATCTAGATAGAGCTAGATAAAGCTAGAAAGATAGATAGATAGCAGACAGAAACCATAACAATGACAATGGAAAAACCGTTAGGTTGCAGATTATGGCAGAGGACAGAATATTCTGGAAAAAATATATTCATGGAGTCACTATGAATCAGAAATGACTTGAAGGCAATAATAATACCTCAGGGCTTAGAAAAGTGCTTGAGCCACAGTAAACACTTAGAAAATACCATAATTAGTAATTTTCATTATTGTTATAGCTTTCTTCTGGAAAACTAGTCTGCTTGGATACATTTTGGTGAAGTTTGGATTGCAATCCACTCCAAAGCACAGCCCCGCTGGATTATTCAAACTTTTCCAACTAACGTTGCTCATCAGAGTTTGCCAGAGCCAAGCAAGGCATCCCCTGTAAATGGACTTTAGGGGTCACTGCATTGAGGCATATGGAAGTTGGACACAGGGGATGTTGGTAAGGATGAAGAACACTTGGGAACCACCTGATCCAATTTAGACAGGATGTCTCTAATCATCCAGGGCAGAGTTCAGAAATCCAATAGCTTGAAAGTGTTTGACACACTAAGGACTGGGGCCAAGGGTTAAAAAAAGCCCAATGGCAATGTATCAGGTTCTTGCCAGCCTGTCTGCGGTATGGGGTACCAATATGTACTAGTGCTGATAGGAGGGTTGCTGGATTTCATTCATTCATTCATTCATTCATTCATTCATTCATTCATTCATTCATTCATTCATTCATTCATTCATTCATTCATTCATTTATTCTTATTTATTGAGCACTTATTGTATGCACAGCACTGTACTAAGCTTGGAAAAGTACAACATAGCAATGAAGAGAGACAGTCCCTGCCCACAATGAGCTTATAATCTAGAAAGGATGAGACAAACATCAATACAAATAAACAAACATCAATATAAATAAATGAAATTACAGAATGTATACATAAGTGCTGTGGGATGGAGGGAAGAGCAAAGGGAGTGAGTCAGGGTGATGAGGAAGGGAGTGGGAGATGAGGAAAAGTGGGGCTTAATTTGGGAGGGCTCTTTGGAGGAGATGTGCCTTCAGTAAGGCTTTGAAGTGGGGAGAGTAATTGTCTGGCAGATTTGAGGAGGAAGGGCATCCAAAGCCAAAGCTAGGATATGGGCCAGGGGTTGCCAGCCACATATGTGAGATCAAGGCACAGTGAGAAGGTTATCACCAGAGAAGCAAAGTGTGCAGTCTGGTTGTAGAAGGAGAGAAGGGAGAAGAGATAGGAGGGGTCAAGGTGATGAAGAGCTTTAAAGCCAATAGTGAAGAGGGTTTTTTTGACACAGAACTGGATAGGCAACCCCTGGAGATTTTTGAGGATGGGGGTTACGTGCCCTGAACATTTCTGCAGAAAGATAGTCTGATCAGCAGAGTGAAGTAGGGAAAGGCAGAAAATTGGAAGGTCAAGATGGAGGCTGATGCAATAATCTAGGTGGGAATGATTGTACTAATGTGATGGCGGTTTGGATGGAGAGAAGAGGACACATTTTAGTGATGTTTTGACGGTGATACCAACAGGATTTGGTGAAGGATTGGATATATAGGTTGAATGAGGAAGTGGAGTCAAGAATGAAGTCAAGATTACGGGTTTGCAAGGTGGGAAGGATGGTTGTGCCATCTAAAGTGATAAGAAAGTTTGGGAGAGGGCAGGGCTTGGGAGAGAAGATAAGGAGCTCTATTTTGGACATGATAAGATTAAGGTTCATTTATTCATTCATTCAATTGCATTTATTGAGCACTTACTGTGTGCAGAGCATTGTACTAAGCACTTGGAAAGTCCAATTCAGCAACAAATAGAGACAATCCCTACCCAACAAGGGCTAGAATGTGTTACTTATGTGTTTCTCTAGAAGGCAGAAACAGACAACAAAACAAAACAAGTAGACAGACATCAATAGTATCAAAATAGATAAATAGAATTATAGATATGTGCACATTGTTAATAAAATAAATAGAATAAGGGGATGGGAGGACATCCAAATAGAGATGTCTTGAGGCAAGGGGAGATGTGAGCCTGGAGAAAGGGAAAGCGCTCAGGGAAGGAGATACAGATTTGGGTATCATCTTCATTAAGATGGTAGTTGAAGCTGTGAGAGCAAATGAGTTCTCCATGGGAATGAGTGTCAATGGAGAACAGAAGGGAACTGCGAACTGAACCTTGAGGGACCCCCACATTTAGGGGATGGGAAGGAGAAGAGGAGCCCAAGAAGGAGACTGAGAATGAACAGCCAGAGAGATAAGAGAACTAGGAGAGTATAGAGTCAGACAAGCCAAGGTTGGATAACGTATAGAGGAGAAGGGGATGATCCACAGTGTCAAAGGCAGCTGAGAGGTCAAGGAAGATTAAGTTGGGGTAAGAGCCTTTGGATTTGGCAAGGAGATCTTTGTTGACCTTTGAGAGAGTGGTTTCAGTGGAGTGAACGGGATGGAAGCCAGATTGGAAAGTCTGCAGGAGAGACTTTTCCTAGGTGCTATGATTAAATTATTTAAATAATATTTTGCTGTTTCAAGCCTACTGGCAACCCTTGTGTCCTAGAGTGAGCAATTTCAAAGCAGGAAGCAAAACACAGCCAGCTCCCAGGAGTTGAAGGATGCTGCTGAGATTCCTGATATTTAAGACAGGAGTCCACCCAGCAATGTCTTGAAGGGCAATACTCACTGGAGAATTTTGGTTTTTGCCTGTCTCTCACTCTAAATTTAAGATTATTATGGGAATGCATTGTGCTGCTAATTCTGTTGCATTGTACTCTCCCAAGCACTTGAAACAGTGATCTGCACATTGTAAGTGCTCAATAACTATGACTGATTGATGGCCCATACAATGAGCAAATGGTACTTTCTTAAAATTCTTCCTGTTTTACATAAATATTTTCAAAGGACTCATTGAATCTATTATCTGAACCTCAAACAGCTATACAAAGTCTAGGAGGTACAGAAAAGACTGTCTCCTACATCTGTAACCACAGTTTTCCAAAAACACAGTCTAAGGCAATCAATTGATGTTAAACAATGATATTTATAAAGTGCTAACTCTGTGCAAAGTTCTAGGCTTAGAACACATAATACAGTTAGTAGATATGATCTAAGTTCCAAATTAGGCTTGAAAACCTTCATTTAAGACTAGATGGGTAGTCATTGCATCAATTTACAAAGTTGCTTCTTAACTGATAACTAGGAATCATCTTAGGAAAGAGCTCGAGCTTGGGAGTGAGAGGTCGTTGGTTCTAATTCTGGCTCTGCCACTTGTCAGCTGTATGGCTTTGGGCAAGCCACTTCTCTGTATCTCAGTTCCCTCATCTGTAAAATGGGGATCAAGACTGTAAGCCCCCCGTGGGACAATCTGATTAGAACAAAGCTTGGCACATAATAAGCACTTAACAAATACCATTATTATTATTATTATTATTATTATTGTTACAGCCATTTTATAATTTCCCAAATTTAGCACTCCATTTATTATGCAGGAATGATTCCCAGTAATACTCCCAGTACAAGTTTCCGTATCCAGTACTCAACTACTTGATAAAGGGAGTGTCTGAGAGTCAAATAACTGTAGCCAAACATATCTGTGACCCATCTACCCAGAGACTATCCTTTTTTCAGGAGAACTTCCCATTTTTAAAAAAATAACAAACCTCTCTGATCTTAAAACCAACAAAATTCCCATGGTGATGAAAATGTCTCTTGGTTCAAGTGGAGTAAGAAGGTGTCTTTCTCTTCAAATCTCTGTCCTGTGTTTGTAGCTTCCTAACTTCTGCCTTCATTCATTCATTCATTCATTCATTCATTCATTCATTCATTCATTCGTTCGTTCGTTCGTTCGTTCGTTCGTTCGTTCATTCGTTCATTCATTTGTATTTAGTGAGGGCTTAATGTGTGTAGCTCACTGTACTAAGCTCTTGGAAAGTATAATTCAGCAATAAAGACAGACAATCCCTGTCCACATCAGGCTTACAGTTTAGAAGAAGGGAGACAGACATCAAAACAAGTAAACAGGCATCAACAGGCATCATAAATGGAATTACAGATATGTACATATAAACATAAGTGCTGTGGGCTGGGGGAGGTAATAGCAAAAACAGGGAGCTGGGGGGATGTGGAGGTGAGGGGGAAGCAAGGAAATGGGGGGCTTAGTCTGGGAAGGCCTCTTGGAGGAGGTGAGCCTTAACTCTGCCCTCTCCTCTGCCAGTCAAAACTATTCTTCTTCCATTATTGACACCCATCACCCCCATCAGCTGTTCTGGACATTTAACTCCCACCTCAGGTCCCCTGTTCCTCTCACTCCTCCATCCCTCACCCCCAACAATATGGTCATCTACTTAATTAGGAAAACTAACACCATCAGATCTGAGCTCCCCAAAGTCACCCCTCCCCCTTCTTCATTGCCCCCACTCTCAACCCCCTCCTCTACTTTCCCATCCTTCCTAGTAGTATCTTCAGAGGAGATCTCCTCCCTCCTCTCAAGTGTCACCCCTTCCACTTGTGGACCCCATTCCCTCTCAGTGGATAAAAACTCTCATCCATTCCCCCCTCCCCTCCTTAACTTCCATCTTCAACCGCTCACTCTCCAATGGCTTCTTCTGCCCACCTTCAAACATGTCCATGTCTTCCCCCATCCTAAAAAAACCCCTCTTGACCTCACTGCTCCCTCCAGTTACCACCCATCTCCCTCCTACCCTTCATTTCCACACTCCTAGAGCGAGTCATCTACACTTGCTACCTCAAATTCCTCAACTCCAACTCTTTCCTGGACTCCCTCCAATCTGACTTCCATCCCCTCCATTCCACTGAAACTACCCTCTCAAAGGTCGCTAATGACCTTTTTGCCAAATCCAATGGCTCCCACTCTATCCTAATCCTCCTCGACTTCTCAGCTGTCTTTGACACTGTTGACCATTCCCTTCTCTTCAACACATTATCCAACCTTGGCTTCACAGACTCTATCCTCTCCTAGTTCTTCTCTTATCTCTCGTACATTCTCAGTATCCTTTGTGGACTCCTCCTCCCCCTCCTATCCCCTAACTATAGGTGTTCCTCAAGGGTCAGTTCTTGATACCCTTCTGTTTTCCATCTATACTCAATCCCTTGGTGAACTCATTCTTTCCCACAGCTTCAACTATCATCTGTATGCAGATGATACCCAAATCTACATCACCTCCCTCCAGGCTCGTATTTCCTGATGCCTTCAGGACATCACCTGGATGCCCACCCACCACCAAAAACTCAACATGTCTAAAACTGAGCTCCTTATCTTCCCTCCCAAACTCTCCCTGACTCTCCTGTCACTGTGGACAGCACTACCATCCTTCCCATCTCACAAACCCGCAACCTTGGTGTCATCCTTGACTCTGCTCTCTCATTCGCTCCACACATTCAATCTGTCACCAAAACCTTCAGAACATTGCCAAGATCCAACCTTTCCTCACCATCCAAGCAGCTACCTTGTTGGTACAATCTCCCTACTTCTTGTCTCTCCTCACTTCAGTATAGCCTTCACTCTGCTGTCCAGATTATCTTTCTACCGAAACACCCTGGGCATGTCACTCCCCTCCTCAAAAATCTCCAGTGGTTGCCTATCAACCTTTGCATGAAACAAAAACTCCTCACTATTGGATTCAAAGCTCTCCATCACCTTTCCTTCTCCTACCTCACCTCCCTTCTCTCCGTCTATAGCCCCACCTGCACACTCCACTCCTCTGCCACTAACCTCCTCACTGTGCCTCATTCTCCCCGGCCCACCATCGACCCCTGGCCGATCAGGCAGAAACTCTTCATCCTCGGCTTCAAGGCTCCCCATCACCTCGCCCCCTCCTACCTCACCTCCCTTCTCTCCTTCTACAGCCCAGCCTGCACCCTCCGCTCCTCTGCTGCTAACCTCCTCACCGTGCCTCGTTCTCGCCCGTCCTGCTATCAACCCCCGGCCCACATCATCCCCCTGGCCTGGAGTGCCCTGCCTCCCCACATCCACCAAGCTAGCTCTCTTCCTCCCTTCAAGGCCCTACTGATCGCTCACCTTCTCCAGGAGGCATTCTCAAACTGAGCCCCCTCCTTCCTCTCCCTCTTCCTCCCCTTCCATCCCCCCACCTTACCTCCTTCCCTTCCCCACAGCACCTGTATATATGTATATATGTTTGTATGTATTTATTACTCTATTTATTTATTTATTTTACTTGTACATATTCTATTTATTTTATTTTGTTAATATGTTTTGTTTTGTTCTCTCTCTCCCCCTTCTAGACTGTGAACCCACTGTTGGGTAGGGACCATCTCTATATGTTGCCAACTTGTACTTCCCAAGCACTTAGTACAGTGCTCTGCACACAGTAAGTGCTCAATAAATACAACTGACTGACTGAATGAATGAATGGCCCACATCCTACCTTTGGCCTGGATTGCCCTCCCTCCTTCCATCCACCAAACTAGCTCACTTCCCCCTTTCAAAGCCCTACTGAAAGCTCACTTCCTCCGGGAGGCCTTCCCAGATTGAGACCCCCTTTACCTCTACTCCTTCTCCCCTCCCCATCAACCCTACTCCCTCCCTCTGCTCTATGCCCCTCTCCACCCTACAGCACTTGTGTAAATTTGTACATATTTATTATTGTATTTATTTTGTTAATGATCTATGTAGATGTATAATTCTATTTGTCTGTTTTGATTCTATTGATGCCTGTCTACTTGTTTTGTTTAGTTGTTTGTTTTGTTTTGCTTTGTTTTGCTTTGTTTTGCTTTGTTTTGATTTGTCTGTTTTGATTCTATTGATGCCTGTCTACTTGTTTTGTTTAGTTGTTTGTTTTGTTTTGTTTTGTTTTGTTGTTTTGTTTAGTTGTCTCCCTCCCTCCCCCATTCTAGACTGTGAGCCTGTTGTTAGATAGGGATTTTTTCTATCTGTTGCTGAACTGTACTTTCCAAGCACTTAGTATAGTGCTGTGCACACAGTAAATGCTCAATAAATATGATTGAATGAATGAATGAATGGGGACTTGTACAGCTGTTCTTTGAAGGTTGGGGGATCCTCCAAGTTTCTGAAATTGTGACCACATCTCAACAGCTCCATCTCTTCTCAGGTGCGTCTTGTCAATGCTAACTCAACCCAAATGGGTTCTGAGCATTTAATAAACACTGACACTTCAGCCTTATCGGAAACCCAGTTTGGGCCCAATGTCAAGTAGGAAAAGCTTCAATCTTCAGAGAGAGTTTTTGAGAGAAAGTCCAATCCCTCTCTAATTCTGATAATGTGTTTTTATCTCCCCTTAATTGGGCGGAGAGAAATGCTATCCCTAACCTGAATGTATGTCCCAGCCTACCAGGTGTAATACTGTATATTATATTATAGAATATAGAATAATTGTAGGAGCAGAGTGGCCAAATGGATAGAGCATGGGCCTGGGAGGCCTTCTGAGTTTTAATCTTTGTTCTGCCACTTGTCAGCTATGTGATCTTGGGTAAATCATTTCACTTCTCTGTGCCTTAGTTACTTCTTCTGTAAAATGGGGATTAAGACTATGAGCCTCATGTGGGACATGGACTTTTTCCAGCCTGATTATCTTGTATCTACCCTAGCACTTAGAACAGTGTCTGCACAAAGAAAGATCTTAACAAACACCACAATTACTATTAGTATTGTTACCAGTTAATTAGTCAGACACAGTCCCTCTCCCACATGGTACTCACAGTCCAAGTTCTTCTAGATATTGAAAATGCTAATTCTGCAGGTTATGGATGATTTCCAAACTGCTTAAATAGTAATAATACTGATAATAATGGTATTTGTTAAGTGCTTAATATGTGCCAAACACTGTACTAAGCACTGGGATACATACAAGATAATTGGGTTGCACATGGGACTCACATTCCAAATAGGAGGGGGAACAGATATAGCATTCCTATTTTGCAGATGAAAGAACTGAGGTCCAGTGAAGTTAAGGACCTGCCCAAGGTCAGACACCAGGCAAATGGGATTAGAACCCAAGTTCTCTGACTCCCAGGTCTGTGCTCTTTCTACTAGGTCACATTGCTTCCCAGAGAATTCCCATTTGTTATTTTGTAGGTACTAGAGTTAAGATGTGTTATAATTAGTGTATGCAGTCCTGCAAACCTGCATATTGTACACACTTAGAGACACAGTCTGAATATAAATGTTTCTGGGTTTTGTTCTTTCCTGGCTCCACAATGAGACTCAAACAGTGGGCCATTCGGCAGAATGGAAAGGAGTTCCTATCTGTGGCATATTAGTCAGGAATTTTTACATTTTGAGGAGAAAAGAATTGGAGAAAGCTCTGTTAGTTCTGGTGTTGAGAAGGTGAAGCTCAGAAGTAGATTAGATGCTTATTGTCT
The DNA here is from genome assembly GCF_015852505.1 of Tachyglossus aculeatus. Classification (NCBI taxonomy): domain Eukaryota; kingdom Metazoa; phylum Chordata; class Mammalia; order Monotremata; family Tachyglossidae; genus Tachyglossus; species Tachyglossus aculeatus. The sequence continues at coordinate 64,407 of NC_052093.1, read as the reverse complement.
GTTGAAATCCCTGGCAGAAGTGGGGTTGCAAAGACAAAGGAAAGGGGAGTAGGATTTGGAATTCATATTTTGAAGGAAAATAACACTGTAAGGGCAGGAATTCAGTACGCCCCTTGAAATATGCTTTTTAAAGAAATGTGGACTTTATAGTGATGTCTGTTATAGCATATCAGGGTAGTCAAGGTACAGATTTGAACAATAAACTTTTCCTTCATATCTTTCTACTTAATCCACAGTATCACTTATTTACAAAGCATCTTTGTTTGCTCTCAACAAGAAGATAAGACCCACCTCAGTATTTCCAAGCAGAGCCCCTCATTCCTCTGTCTCCCATAGCCCACTCCATTTTTTTGTCAGGAAATCTTCTGCATGGTTTCCACATTTCAATCATATTTATTAAATGCTGATTGTATGCAGAGCACTATACTAAGCACTTGGAAGAATACAAAATAACATTAAACAGGCACATTCCCTGTCCACATCTAGCTTACAATCTAAAGGGGAGACATATTAATATAAATAAATAAATTACAGATATGTACATAAATTCTGTGAGTCTGGGAAGGGGAATTAAAAAACTGAGCAGGCCAGATGCGGAAAGGAGTGGGAGAAGGGAAAAGGAGGGCTTAGTCAGGGAAGGCCTCTTAGAGGAGATATGCCTTCAAAAAGAATTTGAAATAGGAGAGAATAATTGCTGTCATATACAAGAAGGGAGGGTGTTCCAGGCCAGAGAAAGGATGTGGGTGGGAGGTCAGAAGGAAGATAGACGAGGCCAAGGAACAGTGAGAAGTTTAGCATTAGAGAAGTTAAGTGTTTAGGCAGGGTTGTAGTAGGAAAGTAACAAAGTGAGGTAGGAGTGAGCAAGGTGATTGAAGTCAATGATGAGGAATTTTTGTTTGATGCAGAGTTGGATGGACCAACCCGTGGAGATTCTTGAGGAGAGGAGAAACATGACCTGAATCCTTCTTCAGAAAAAGATTTTGCAGAAAAATGATCTGGGCAGCAGAGTGAAGTGTGAACTGGAGTCGGGAGAGATAGAAAACTGGGAGGTCAGCAAGAAGGCTGTTACATTAGCAGTAATAATAATAATAATTATTATATTTGTTAAGTACTTACTATGTGCCAAGCACTATTCTAAACACTGGTGTACATAGAAGGTAAGCAGATTGTGTGGGGCTCACAGTCTTAAACCCCATTTTACAGTTGAGATAACTGATGCACAGAGAAGTTAAGTGGCTTGCCACAGTAGACAAACAGTGGAGCTGGGAACCCATTTCCTCTGACTCCCAAACCCATTCTCTTTCCACTAAGCTACGCTGCTTCTCAGTAATCAATACTCAGTACTGCTCAATGCTGTTTCTCAATAATCCAGGTGGGGGATAGGATAGGTGATTGTATTAATGTGGTAGCAATTTGAATGGAGAGGAAAGGTCAAATTTTAGTGATGCTGTGAAGAAGGAATCGACATGATCTAGTTATAGTTTGATTATGTGGGTTGAGTAAGAGAAAGGAGTCAAGAATAACACTAAGGTCATGGACTTGTGAGACAGAAAGGATGGTGGTGTCTTCTACAGTGGTGAAAAAGTGAATACGTGCACATCCTTTCCTGGTTCTCCTATTTCTCTGGTCATTCATTTTCAGTCTCTTTCATGGGCTTCTCCTCTGCATTCCCGTTCTTAACTGGGGTTTCTCAAGGTTCAGTTCTGGGTCCCCTTCTAGTCTTCATCTACACTTACTTCCTTGGAGAACTCATTTGCTCCTATGTCTTCAATTACCACCTCTAATGCAGATGATACCCAGATATACATCTCCAGATCTAGCTTCTTTCCCTCTCTGCAGTTTTGTATTTCCTCTTGTCTCAAGACATCTCTACTTGGATGTCCTCCCACCACCTTAAGCTTAATATGTCCAAACGGAACTCTGTATCTTCCCACCCAAATCCTGTCCTTCTCCTCAATTTTCCAAAACTATATATGGCACCATCCTCCTTTCTGTCTCACAAGCCCTCAACCTCAGCATTATCCTTGACTCTTCTCTCTCATTCAACTCACATACTCATCACTATTAATTCATCCATCATTAAATCCTGTCAATTCCACCTTCACAACATCCCTAAAATCTGCCCTTTCCTCTCTATCCAAACAGCTACCACGCTAATTCAATCACTTATCCTGTCTTCCCTTGATTACTATATCAGTCTCCTTGCTGACCTCCCAGCCCCCTGTTTCTCTCCACTAAAGTCCATACTTCACTCTGCTGCCTAGGTCATTTTTCTACAAAAACTTTCAGGACATGTTTCCCCACTCCTCAAAAAACCCAATGGTTGCCCATCCACTTCCTCATCTCATAAAAACTCCTCACTATTAGCTTTAAAGTGCTCAATCTCCTTGCCCCCTCCTATCTCACCTCCCAACTCTTCTACTACAATCAAGCTCAATCCACTCCTTCAATGCTAACCTTTCCACTTTACTTCAGTCCTGTCTGTCTCTCTACCAACATCTTCCCCATATCCTGCCTCTGGTGCAGAACTCCCTCACTCCTAGTATCTGACAGATAATTACTCTCCCCAGCTTCAAATTCATATTGAAGGCACATTTCCTGTAAGAGGCCTTATCTGACATTCCTTACCTCCTTGTCTCTTCTCCCTCTCCCTTTTGCCTCACCCTGACATGCCCCTTTGTTCTTCCCTGACCCCAGCCCCATAGTTCTTATGCACATATCTATAATTCATTTAGTTATATTAATATCTGATTCCCCTTATAGAGTATATGCTCATTAGGGTCAGGGACTATGTCTGTTTATTATTATTGAACTCTCCCAAGCACTTAGTACAGTGCACGGCACACAGTAAGTGCTCAATAAATACAATTGAATGAATGAATGAATCAATAAAGTGCCAGGCATTGTTCTAAGTGCTGGGATGTGTTCAAGTTAATCAGGTTGGACATAGTCCCTTTTCTACATAGGATTCACATTCTCAACCCCCATTCTATAGATGAGTTAACTGAGGCACAAAGAAGCCAAATAATTTGTCCAGGTTCATATATGTAACAACTGGCAGAACTGGAATTGGACTCCCAGGCCTGTGTTTTATCCATTAAGCCTTGCTGCTTAGTAGGTATTCAGTAAATTCCATTGTTTGTTGGACTGTTTTAAGTTTTCTAGAGTAATTGAATTTATGGAATTTAAGGGGGCTTTGTTATAATGTGTTTTATTTCTCCTCTCAAGCCTGACAGAACAATTTAGAGTTTAGCCTGGAACTCCCTCAGTGCGAATGTAATGCATTGCACTGCAGTGCTCCCATATCCACGGGAAACTAGGATCTTACCAATGACCTCACAAGCCAGATTGCTCACCCTCCTTCCCTCTTGTCTACCTGGCCTGAGTCTCCAAGTCTCTTCCCACTGGAGTCACCTCAGTGGGGTCTCTAGTATGGTATTTTTCAAATGCTGGGGTAGATATAAGGTAACTGGATCAGACATTGTCCCTGTTCCATGCAGGGCTCACAATCTAAATGGGCAGAAAAGCAGGTGAGGAAACTGAGGTCCAGCCCCAGAGAGATTAAATGTCTTGATCAAGGTCATCAGCAACACAACAAGGACTAGAACTCAGGCCTCCTGACTCCCTACCTTACATTTCTTCCACTTGGTCATGCTGCCCATTAGCTTAATTTTACAGAAGAGGGTGCTGAGGCCCAGAGAGGTTAAGGGACTATCCCAAGGACAAACAACAAGACAGAAACATAGCTGGGACTGGAATCTGGCTCTCCGGACTCCAAACCCTGTGCTATTTCCACTAGGCACTGGTGTCTAGATCTGAACTCCAGAGGCTTGATTGAATTAGACACAGTTGATTTGAGAGATGAAATGAAGCCAGCAACTACTATTTTAATCAAAACTTCACTGGAAAAGAATGCAAGAAGATATAGAGTTAAAGCTTACAAACTATGATTTAAACTACACACCAGACTTATAAAGTGCAAGAAAGAATCCCTGATGACTTGACTTACCCTTCCCACAGGGCTCAGAGACATCCACTAAAGCTTAAGTTTGGCAAAAAGGTGGACAAAAGGAAACCATGCAACTCCAGAGTAAGCCATCAGCCCTCCTTCCTCTGTTCTATCTTCCCACAAGTAGTGATTGCCCCTTGGGCAGATTGAGAGCCCTTGGGCAGAATTCCAGGAGTCACTAAATCAGAGACAAAATAGCAGGCAGACTTAGCTTTGAGCAGCCCCTTATAAAGGCTTGATTTCCCATCAGGGTTTGGGGGAAAACTCTACCCCTGAATAGTGGGAGGAAAATCTACCCAGAAAGCCCTAGTGGCTGCTGGGAAATGAAGGGAGTCCCACTTTCAGCTTCAAGGCTCTCCATCACCTTGCCCCCTCCTACCTCACCTCCCATCTCCCCATTCCAGCCTGCACCCTCAGCAATTCTGCCACTATCCTCTTCACTGTACCTTATTCTTGCCTGTCCCACTGTCGACCCCTGGCTCACATCCTTTCCCTGGCCTGGAATGCCCTCCCTCCACCCATCCACCAAGCTAGCTCTCTTCCTCCCTTCAAAACCCTACTGAAAGCTCACCTCCTCCCTGAGGCCTTCCCAGACTGAGCCCCCTTTTCCCTCTCCTCCTCCCCATCCCCCCTGCCCTTCCTTCTTCCCCTCCCAACAGCACTTATATATTTATTTGTACAGATTTAATACTCCACTTTATTTGTACATGTTTACTATTCTATTTATTTTGTTAATGATGTGCATATAGCTTTAATTCTATTTGTTCTGACGATTTTGACACTTCTCTACATGTTTTGTTTTGTTGTCTGTCTCCCCCTTCTAGACTGTGAGCCTGTTGTTGGGTAGGGACCAACTCCATACGTTGCTGACTTGTATTTCCCAAGCACTTAGTATAGTGCTCTGCACACGTAAGCGCTCAATAAATATGATTGAATGAATGAATGAATGAATGAATGCTATAATTCTCTTGCCAGCCATCTTTGATGGGAAGTTTTGAAATCACACATATAATAATAATAATAATAAAAACAATGGCATTTATTAAGTGCTTACTAAGTGCAAAGCACTGTTCTAAGCACTGGGGGGGGGGGGTACAAGGTGATCAGGTTGTCCCACATGGGGCTCACAGTCTTAATCCCCATTTTACAGATGAGGTAACTGAGGCCCAGAGAAGTTAAGTGACTTGGCCAAAGTCACACAGCTGACAAGTGGCAGAGCTAGAATTTGAACTCATGATCTTTGACTCCAAAGCCCATGCTGTTTACACTGAGCCACGCTGCTTCTCTGATTTCATAAATCCTAGGCCCAGAAGCCATGCAAATCTTGTAAATCCTAGGCCCAGAAGCCAAAAGTGGCACCTGCTGACTTGTGTCCATCTTGGTTCCAGTAGGATAATGTAGCAATATGGCCACCAGACATCTGTGATGAGTCAGTCAGGTGGTACCCTTGGAACCCCAAGCTGACCCTGGCGCTGTGGTTGTATAATTATAGACTGGCTTTCAAGGCAAATTCCTCTTTCTCATAACCAACCTACTGGGTGTCCCAACAGCTGATTCAAGAGCATACACTTTTTCCTTGGGGAACCCACATTGCCTCTCCAGGTGTTTCAAGTCCAATCTGATGCCAGACTGTTGTAGAAACTTTGGTGAACTGCAATGATGGAACCAGGACTGTGGTTCTTATTTTTGGTTTGCAACAATAGTATCTTAATTTTATTATAATGATTTCAGGTAAACTTATTCTAATAATAATAATAGTTATAATGGCATTTTTTAAGTGCTTACTATGTGCAAAGCACTGTTCTAAACGCTGAGCACTGTTCTAAGCACTGAGCACTGTTCTAAGCGCTGATTTTAAGGGCTTTTAAGCGCTGATTTTAAGCGCTTATTTTAATACTCTTTTCTGAACATGACCCACTTCAATTTCCCTTGTAAATATAAATGGAATCCCCCAATCTTCTTAGTTGCTGGGGACACTTTAACAGAGGATTGTAACTTGTTAAATATAAGAATGAATATCAGAATGAGCTACCAAAGGAAATGAAGAAATTTCAGTATTTAAAAAATATTTGTTAGTGCTGTTTTGTTTCAGGCACTGTTCTAGGCACTGAGGTCCCTCCACCATATGGAGTTTACTGTCAAATAGGAGTGAGAATAGCAATTAAATCCCCTTTTTGCAGTTGAGGAAACTCAGGCACAGAGAAATTAAGTGATTTGCCCAAGGTCATAGAGCAGACAGGTGGTGGAGCTGGGATTTGAACCCATGATCTTCTGGTTCCCAGTCCTGTACTCTTCTAATTTGCTCATGCTGCTTCTCTATGTTTTTGATAAATTAATGTTGGGACTTATTATGGTTTACTCTGAGTTACAAGATTAGGAAACATAGTCCCAGAGTTGTTGTGACTTGCCTAAGGTCCCACAGCAGTCCACTAGTAGACCCTTTTCGGGGGCTTTAATAACAGGAGAAATTGAGAAATTCCCTCTCATCTGTCTTGCGTGGGGACTAGAGCTTCTATGTCAAGGAAAAAAATATTAAAGATCTAACATCATGATGAGCCGTCTCAAAAGAGTTATATTAGCAAGATTTCAAAAATAAACAGGGTTGTAGAAACACCTCCAGGAGAGGCATGCTTCTCCTTGCCTACATGTACCTTTGTGCTGGTGACCAGTCCCATCTGCTTCCCTAGACTATAAACTGGCTGTAGGGAGGGACAGTGTCTACCAACTCTGTTATATTGTACTCTCCCAAGTGCTTAGCACAGTGCTCTGCATACAATAAACCATCAATAAATATCACTGATTGACTGGTCCAATTAGAGCTACCGAGTCCCTCCCAGACCTGCTCAGTGCTCTCCATACAATAAACCATCAATAAATACCACTGATTGACTGGTCCGATTAGAGCTACCGAGTCCCAGTCCCTCCCAGACCTGCTGTTATTTCCTTTGAGAAATTGTTGTTTAGCGACCTTGAATTTGCACTGCCACCCTGTGGTCATTCGTTCATTCATCGTATTTATTGAGCACTTACTGTGTGCAGAGGACTGTACTTAAGTGCTTGGGCAGTACAATTCAGCAACAAATAGAGACAATTCCTACCCAACAACGTGCTTACAGTCTAGAAGGGGGGCATTCCAGGCCAGGGGAAGGACCTGGACCAGGGGTCAAGGGAGGGACGGACAAGAACAACCTTGGTACAGTGAGGTTAGCGGCAGAGGAGTGGAGGGTGTGGGCTGGGCTGTAGAAGGAGAGAAGGAAGGCGAGGTAAGAGGGGACTCCTGATTAAGCGCTTAATACAGTGCTCTGAACACAGTAAGCACTCAATAAATACAACTGAATGAATGAATGAGGGGGTGAGGTGAGGGAGAGACTTGAAGCCGAGAATGAGGAGTTTTTGCTTGATTCGTAGGTTGACAAGCAACTACTGGAGATTTTTGAGGAGAGGAGTGACATGCCCAGAGCATTTCTGTATGAAGATAATTTGGGTAGCAGAGTGAAGGATGGACTGAAGCCAGGAGAAACAGGAGGATGGGAGATCAGAGAGGAGGCTGATGCAGTAATCCAGTCAGGATAGGATGAGAGATTGAACCAACAATGTAGCAGTTTGGATGGAGAGGAAAGTGCAGAGGTGAGGCGTGGGCCAGGGGTGGGACTTGGGCCAGGGGTCGACAGCGGGTCAGGAGAGAAAGAGACACAGTGAGGTTAGTGCCAGAGGAGCAGAATGTGCAGGCTGGGCTGTAGAAGGAAAGAAGGGAGGTGAGGTAGGAGGGGGCAAGGTGATGGAGAGTTCTGAAGGGTGATGGAGAGTTTTGAAGTCAATAGTGAGGAGTTTTTGCTTCATACAGAAGTTGATAGGCAACCACTGGAGATTTTTGAGGAGGGGTGGCATGCCCAGAGTGTTTCTGTATAAAGATAATCCGGGCAACAGAGTGAAGTGTAGACTGAAGCGGGGAGAGACAGGAGGTTGGGAGATCAGAAAAGATACTGATACAGTAATCCAGTCAGGATGTAATGAGTAACAGGGTAGCGGTTCAGATGGAGAGGAAAGGGCAGATCTTGGCAATGTTGTGAAGGTGAGACCAACAGGTTTTGGTGACAGATTGGATGTGTGGGGTGAATGAGAGAGTGGAGTCAGTGGTGCAGGCTTGTGAGATGGGAAGGATGGTAGTGCCATCCACAGTCAGGAAGAGGACAGAGTTTGGGATGGAAGATAAGTAGCTCAGTCTTGGACATGTTGAGTTTTAGGTGGCGGGAGGACATCCAGATGGAGATGTCCTGAAGGGAGGCAGAGATACGAGCCTGGAGGGAGAAAGAGAAAGCAGGGGCGGAGATGTAGATTTGGGTGTCATCAGCGTAGAGATGATAGTTGAAGTTGTGGGAGCAAATGAGTTCACTAAGTGAGTGTAGAACTGACCTTTGAGGAACCCCTACAGTAAGGGGATGGGAGGGGGAGGAGGAGCTCACGAAGGAGATTGATAATGAACTGCAGAGAGATAAAAGGATAACCAGGAGAGGATGGAATCTGTGAAGTCAAGGTTGGTTAACATGTTGAGGAGAAGGGGATGGTCAACGTGGCATTTGCTAGAAATATCAGAAATTGGGCAGGATGTTTGTAAAAGCTTGGAACAAGAATTTCTTACTATTGAAACAACAGATTTGTTGTTTGGACCGCTCTCTGGACCCCACCCATCTTTCGGAGTGCCTCACACCCCACCTCGCCGCCCTCTCCTCTCTACCCAGTCTTGATGATCAGATTACTGCTCTCAACTCTACCCTGTCTACTCAGCTAGACTCGCTCGCTCCCCTTTCCCTTCGCCGCTCTCACACCACTAACCCACAGCCCTGGATCACTGCCACTGTCCGCCTCCTTCGCTCTTATGCTCGAGCTGCCGAACGCTGCTGGCGAAAGTCTAAACACCATGCCAACCTCGTTCACTTCAAGTTTATCCTTTCCTGCCTTAACTCAGCCCTCTCTTCTGCCAGACAAAACTATTTCTCCTCCCTTATTGACACCCATGCCCATCACCCCCGCCAGCTCTTCCGTACATTCAACTCCCTTCTCAGGCCCCCGGTTCCTCCCCCTCCTCCTTCCCTCACCCCCAACGATCTGGCCTCCTACTTCATTAACAAAATTAAATCCATCAGGTCCGACCTCCCCAAAGTCTCTTCCCCCCTTTCTCCATCCCCCCGGCTCTCAACACTCTCTGCTACTCTCCCATCCTTCCCAGCGGTATCCTCAGAGGAACTCTCCTCCCTCCTCTCAAGTGCTACTCCGGCCACCTGTGCTTCTGACCCCATTCCCTCTCATCTTATGAAATCTCTCGCTCCATCCCTTCTCCCCTCCTTAACTTCCATCTTCAACCGCTCACTCTCCACTGGTTCCTTCCCCTCTGCCTTCAAACATGCCCATGTCTCTCCCATCCTAAAAAAACCCTCTCTTGACCCCACCTCACCTTCTAGTTATCGTCCCATATCCCTCCTACCATTCCTTTCCAAACTCCTTGAACGAGTTGTCTACACGCGCTGCCTAGAATTCCTCAATAACAACTTTCTCCTCGACCCCCTCCAGTCTGGCTTCCATCCCCTTCATTCCACGGAAACTGCCCTCTCAAAGGTCACCAATGACCTCCTGCTTGCCAAATCCAACGGCTCATACTCTGTCCTAATCCTCCTCGACCTCTCAGCTGCCTTTGACACTGTGGACCACCCCCTTCTCCTCAACACGTTATCTGACCTTGGCTTCACAGACTCCGTCCTCTCCTGGTTCTCCTCTTATCTCTCTGGTCGTTCTTTCTCAGTCTCTTTTGCAGGCTCCTCCTCCCCTCCCATCCTCTTACTGTGGGGGTTCCCCAAGGTTCAGTGCTTGGTCCCCTTCTGTTCTCAATATACACTCACTCCCTTGGTGACCTCATTCGCTCCCACGGCTTCAACTATCATCTCTACGCTGATGACACCCAGATCTACATCTCTGCCCCTGCTCTCTCCCCCTCCCTCCAGGCTCGCATCTCCTCCTGCCTTCAGGACATCTCCATTTGGATGTCCGCCCACCACCTAAAGCTCAACATGTCGAAGACTGAGCTCCTTGTCTTCCCTCCCAAACCTTGTCCTCTCCCTGACTTTCCCATCTCTGTTGACGGCACTACCATCCTTCCCGTCTCACAAGCCCGCAACCTTGGTGTCATCCTCGACTCCACTCTCTCATTCACCCCTCACATCCAAGCCGTCACCAAAACCTGCCGGTCTCAGCTCCGCAACATTGCCAAGATCCGCCCTTTCCTCTCCATCCAAACCGCTACCCTGCTAATTCAAGCTCTCATCCTATCCCGTCTGGACTACTGCACTAGCCTTCTCTCTGATCTCCCATCCTCGTGTCTCTCTCCACTTCAATCCATACTTCATGCTGCTGCCCGGATTATCTTTGTCCAGAAACGCTCTGGACATATCACTCCCCTCCTCAAAAACCTCCAATGGCTACCGATCAATCTGCGCATCAGGCAGAAACTCCTCACCCTGGGCTTCAAGGCTGTCCATCACCTCGCCCCCTCCTACCTCACCTCCCTTCTCTCCTTCTACTGCCCAGCCCGCACCCTCTGCTCCTCCACCACTAATCTTCTCACTGTACCTCGCTCTCGCCTGTCCCGCCATCGACCCCCGGCCCACGTCATCCCCCGGGCCTGGAATGCCCTCCCTCTGCCCATCCGCCAAGCTAGCTCTCTTCCTCCCTTCAAGGCCCTGCTGAGAGCTCACCTCCTCCAGGAGGCCTTCCCAGACTGAGCCCCTTCTTTCCTCTCCCCCTCGTCCCCCTCTCCATCCCCCTGTCTTACCTCCTTCCCTTCCCCACAGCACCTGTATATATGTATATATGGTTGTACATATTTATTACTCTATTTATTTTACTTGTACATTTCCATCCTACTTATTTTATTTTGTTGGTATGTTTGGTTCTGTTCTCTGTCTCCCCCTTTTAGACTGTGAGCCCACTGTTGGGTAGGGACTGTCTCTATGTGATGCCAATTTGTACTTCCCAAGCGCTTAGTACAGTGCTCTGAACATAGTAAGCGCTCAATAAATATGATTGATTGATTGATTGATTGATTTGTGTTTGTCTTTGGGGTCATTCTTTGATTTACAAATTCTAATAACCAGATCACAGGAAAAGTTTCAGGACAATGTAATATTAGGGTTACATCTTCCCGCCAAAGCCTTTCTTGATTAAGCCCTCTTTTTCCCATCTCTCTCTCCTTTCCAAGTCATCTATGCACTTCAATCTGTGGCTTTTGGGTTTTGGATATTCACCCCACCCTCAAACCCACAGCAGTTAGGTGCATATCTTTGTTATATATTATAAATCATTTATTTATATTAATATCTGTCTCCCCCTCTTGACTGTGAGTTCATGCCTTCCAAATCTGTCGTATTGTACTCTTCCAAGTGCTTAGTAAAGTGTTCTGCATATAGTAAGTGCTCAATAACTATTATTGATTCAATCTACAAAATAAAGACCAATACATTAATACTCCAAGAGGGTGGATATCCTGGGATGGTGGGGCCAGTAAGTGGCTGGCTAGGGAGGGACTGTGCAGCTACTGCAAGCTCATTTGAGGCAAGAAATGTGTCTACCAGATCTGTTTAATTGTACTTCCCAAGAACTTAGTACAGTAGTGTTGTATTAGTCAGATGTCACGGAGTACATATATGGGGAGAGACCTGAAGGGTCAAAATCATTTGTGAGTGCTATGATGACTCATTCAATATTGTGTTATAGATGAAGAAGGTGGGACTGGAGCCTTCACAGCCTCTGGCTGGTGAAAAGGAAATTGTATAAAGACTGCAATATTTACTTTTAGCCCAAAGTTATATATCCACGCAGCTCGGATTGCACTTTTGCAAGTGGTTAGTACAGTGTTCTGCATGTAGTAAATGCTCAATAAATAACTTTGATGAAGACGATAATGGTACAATGCTCTGCACACAGTAACAATAATAATAATAATAATAATGGCATTTATTAAGCACTTACTATGTGCAAAGCACTATTCTAAGCCCTGGGGAGGTTACAAGGTGATTGGGTTGTCCCACGTGGGGTTCACAGTCTTAATTCCTATTTTACAGATGAGGTAACCGAGGCACAGAGAAGTTAAGTGACTTGCCCAAAGCCACACAGCTGACAATTGTTGGAGCCGGGATTTGAACCCATGATCTCTGACTCCAAAGCCCAGCTCTTTCCACTGAGCCATGCTGCTTCTCAAGCACAGTAAGCACTCAATAAATGTTATTGATTGTTTGATTGAATGATAGACCCTGTCCCCAGTCCCTGCTTTCTCTTGGGTTACCTACACTGGCAGGCCAATCTCTCAGTCAGTTAATCATATTTACTGATGACTTACTCTGTGCAGAGCACTGTACTGAGTGCTTGGAAGAGTACATTATAACAATATAATAGACAAATTCTCTGTTCAAAATGAGCTTGTAGTCTAGAGGTGAGATAGACATTAATACGACTAAATAAATTACAGAAATGTATATGAGTGCTGTGGGACTGGAAGATAAATAAAAGGAGCAAGTCAGGGTGAGGCAGAGGGAGCTGAAGAAAAGGAAAAGAGGACATAGTGAAAGCCTCTTGGAGAAAGTGTGCTTTCAATAAGACTTTGAGTTGGGGGAGAGTAATTGTTTGTTGGATATGTGCGAGGGTTTTTCAGGCCAGAGGCACCATGTAGGTAAAAGGTTGGAGGAGAGATAATAATAATAATAATATTTGTTAAGTGGTTACTATGATAGAGACACAGTACTAAGTGCTGCAGGTAAATTGTGTTCTAAACTGTCCATGTTCCAAATGGGGCTAACAATCTTAATAATCATTTTACAGATGAGGCAACTGAGGCACAGAGAATTAAGTGATCACACAGCAGACAAGGCTCTGATTAGAACTCAGGTCCTTCTGATACCCAGGTTCATGCTCTATCCACTAGCCCATGCTGCTTTGTGACAAGATAGTTGTACAGTGAGAAGGTTAGCATTGGAATGAAGCAAGTGTGCAGGTTATGTTGCAGTACGAGAGAAGGGAGGATGAGATAGGAGGAGGCCAGGTGATTGAGTGCTTTGAAACTAGTGAGGAGTTTCTGTTTGATGTGGAGATATGTGAGCAACCACTGGACATTCTCGAGAAGAAGAGAAATATAGCTTGAATGTTTTTGTAGAAAAACAATCTGGACAGCAGAGTTATGTATAAACTGGAGAAGGGAGAGATAGAAGTCTAGGAGGTCAGCAATGAGACTGATACAGTAGTTCAGGAGGGATAGGATGAGTGACTGTATTAACATTATAGTAGTTTGGATGAAGAGGAAAGGGAACATTTTAGCAATGCTGTGAATGTGGAATTCATTCATTCATTCATTCATTCATTCAGTTGTATTTATTGAGCACTTACTGTGTGCAGAGCACTGTACTAAGTGCTTGGGAATCAACAGGATTTAGTGATGGACTGAATTTGTGGGTTGAATGAGAGAGAAGAAAGAAGGATAACATCAAGAAAGGATGAAGGTGCCAGCTAGAGTGATCTACACAACAGTCAAGGGGAGGACATGCTTTGTGAGGGAAGATAAGGAATTTTGTTTTAGACATATTAAGTTTGGGATGACAAGAAGACATACAAGTAGAAACATCTTGAAGGCAGGAGCCAATGAGAGACCTCAGAGAGGAAGAAAGATTAAAGCTGAAGATGTACATTTGGATATCATCTACACAGAGTTGATAGTTGAAGCCATCAATCAATCAATCAATCAATCAATCATATTTATTGAGCGCTTACTGTGTGCAGAGCACTGTACTAAGTGCTTGGGAAGTACAAGTTGGCAACATATAGAGACAGTCCCTACCCAACGTTGGGCTCACAGTCTAGAAGGGGGAGACAGAGAACAAAACCAAACATATTAACAAAATGAAATAAGTAGAATAGATATGTACAAGTAAAATAAATAACTGAATAAATAGAGTGATAAATATGTACAAGGAGGAGGTAAGACGGGGAATGGAGAGGGGGACGAGGGGGAGAGGAAGGAGGGGGCTCAGTCTGGGAAGGCCTCCTGGAGGAGATGAGCTCTCAGTAGGGCCTTGAAGGGAGGAAGAGAGCTAGCTTGGCAGATAGGCAGAGGGAGGGCATTCCAGGCCAGGGGGATGATGTGGGCCGGGGGTCGACGGCGGAACAGGCGAGAACGAGGCACGGTGAGGAGATTAGCAGCAGAGGAGCGGAGGGTGTGGGCTGGGTTGGATCCCGGTGGCGTTGGGCCACGATGGACACGGGACGCCTTTCGCCATTACAAATGCCTCTGGTCGCACAGCTCCCAATCAGCGTGTCCACCACATGGCTGACGCTCAGTTCCACCATCCCCGATTCTACCTGCAGGGCATAGGAGATGCAATCCTGAAACTGGTCAGGGCGCGGCCGGTGGCCATTCACACACACGTCTCCCACTAGTGTCCCCTGCTGCCTCAGCCGCCCCAACAGCACACCCGGCAGCATGGTCCTCCCGGAACCTTTCTGGAGAAGACCGGGATGCCAAACAGGGAGTGCTGGGTTTAGGCCTGGATGCCACTTGTCCGGTCGCCGTCCTGCTAGGCGGTCCCTCCGTGGGGGTGGGAGACCCCCAGCCCAAGGAGACCCCCGGATGCGTGGACGCTCTGAGAATGCAGCAGAAGTATCTCTGCGCACCGGTTCAGAAGATGAGGTTGTGCAGAGGCGATTCCGCTGGATTCCCGGGGATGCTGGTGCGGTGGCTCAGTCCCCTCGGCCAGGTGGTTGGTTTCCTCACCTTCTGCAGCATCTCTATGGGCTTCCACTGCTGGTTAATCGAGAGCAACTTTTGAGGTTTGAAGCCATGTGAGTGATGGAGTTATCCAAGGGAGTGGATATAGATGGAAAATAGAAGGGGACCCAGAACTGAACCTTGAGGGACCTCACAGTTAAGAGGCAGAGGAGGAGTTTGAGTGGCCAGAGATATAGGAGGAGAACCAAAAGAAGACAAAGTAAAGCCTAGGTTGGATAATGTTTCCAGGAGAAGGTGATCGAAAGGCAGTCTCTCCATCTCAAAGTGCCCTGTTTTGGGCCGACAAAGTAGCCTCGCTCTCTCATGAGGAACCCCAGGACATTTATTGGCTGGCCCAGTGTCTCTACCTGATGGCTCAGTATCACAGGGCAGCCCACGCTCTTTGTTCTCGCAAACCAGACAAGTTATATGAAGCCTGTCGATATATCGCAGCTAGGTGTCATTATGCAGCTAAAGAACACCAGCCAGCCCTTGATATCCTTGACATGGAAGAACCAATCAACAAGAGATTATTTGAAAAACACTTGAAGGATGAAAGTGGCTTGAAAGACTCCTCCGACTGGGAAATATCCCAGTCCTCAATCAAGAGCTCTATTTGTCTTTTATGAGGGAAAATCTACGATGCCCTGGATAAGAGAACCCTCGCCACACATAGCTACAAAGAAGCCTTGAAGCTCGACGTCTACTGCTTTGAAGCGTTTGACCTTTTAAAATCACACCACAAGCCGACGGCCCAAGAAGAAAAAGAACTTCTGGAATCTATACCTCTTGGCAAGCAATGTCCGGAAGAGCAAGAATTGCTGCGGTTTCTTTTTGAGAATAAATTTAAAAAGTATAATAATCCCAGTGAAACGCTCATCCCGGAATCCGTGGACGGCCTGCAGGACAAGCTGGACGTGGTGGTGTCTTTAGCGGAAAGGCATTATTATAACTGTGATTTCAAAATGTGCTACAAGCTCACCTCTGTAGTAATGGAAAAAGACCCTTTCCATGTCAACTGTTTACCTGTGCACATAGGGACACTCGTGGAATTGAACAAAGCCAACGAGCTTTTCTATCTCTCTCATAAACTAGTGGACTTGTACTCTAGTAATCCCATGAGGTCACTGAGGCCCAGAGAAGTGAAGTGGCTTGCCCAAGGTCACACAGCAGACAAGTAGAGGAGTTGGGATTAGACTGGGCTCTTGCCACTAAACCACGCTGCTTCTCAAATATTTATTTTCCTTGTACATATTTATTCTATTTATTTTATTTGGTTTATATGTTTTGTTGTCTGTCTCCCCCTTCTAGACTGTGAGCCTGCTGTTAGGGACCGTCTCTATATGTTGCCAACTTGTA
The DNA here is from genome assembly GCF_015852505.1 of Tachyglossus aculeatus. Taxonomy (NCBI): domain Eukaryota; kingdom Metazoa; phylum Chordata; class Mammalia; order Monotremata; family Tachyglossidae; genus Tachyglossus; species Tachyglossus aculeatus. Next base: position 48,238 of record NC_052093.1, on the reverse strand, counting down.
CTTCCCAAGCGCTTAGTACAGTGCTCTGCACACAGTAAGCATTCAATAAATATGATTGAATGAATGAATGAATGAATGAATCTTGCTGTGAGTTGAGGCTCTGGGCTCCTTGCCTAATGTTTTATTTAGTGGCTGTCTGGCCAGTCCCATTTCACCCCAATCCTAAAAGCCCCTTCACCACTGGAGGTGGACAAGGGGGCCTACAGCATTCCAGTTAGTTGTTTGTTTGTTTTGAATTCAGCTTTGCTATTAATTGGTTGGTTTTAACATGACAGTCATAAGGTTACAAATCTGGTCTAAAACCAATAATCAATCAAAAATATTCATTAAACTAAGTGTTTAGGAGAGTAAAAGAGTAGGAAAACACGCTTTCCCTGCCCTCAAAGAGTTTATATTTTAATAGGAGATACAAACAAAAACTGTTTACAAATAATGAAAGCAAAATCAATCAGTAGTAATGATTAAGCATCTACTGTTTACCAAGAACTGTCCTTCCACCACTACTACTACTACTACTACTACTACTACTACTACTACTGTACTACAAACTGGGATAAATGAAAGATAATCAGGTCCTACATGGGGTTCACAATCTCAGAAGGAGGATGAACATGTATTGAATCCCCATTTTGCGGCTGATAGGTGGAGGAGCCGGTTTGGAAACCAGGTCCTCCGACTCCCAGGCCAGTGCTCTTTCCATGAGGCCATACTGCTTCTCTGAGCACTTGAAGCACAGAGTACTAAGCACTTGTGAGGTGCAAGTTAGTAAAAGTAAACACTGTCCTCAAGAAGTTTCCAATCTAATGGGTGAGTCATACATGAAAATATGTAAGAGATAGGGGAAAGAAGGGAAAAGAAATATGTACATAAACTATTGCTTAAAACATAGGGTATATTATAGGTTCAAAAGTGTAAGAAGAGGTTAAGAGTACATGAATGCTTAGTTAGCAAAGTGTGTAAGTGGAAGTTGGGGGGATGTAAGATAAGATTAGAAATTAATCAAGGAAGGCCTCTGGAGGAAATGTGATTTCAGGTGGACCTGGATTATGGGGAGGATAGTAGCAGTAACAGTATTTACTTAGTGCTTCCTATATGTCGAGTAAAAGCTTGGAAAGAGTATGAAAGCAGGAATTAGATATGAACCCTCCCCTTCAAGGGACTCATAATCTGTGAACAAATGTGGGGGAAAGGTCATGCAAGGACCAATACACAAAATAAAAACAAAAGTCAGTTGGGAGCTCTGCCTGGAAGAGCAGAATTTCATGATTCAGAGTCTACAGCATTCCCAAATCTAATGCAACGGCTACCACAGCCAATACCCTTCCCGAGATTTTAATCAATCAAACAACCAATGGTATTTATCAAGCATTTACTATTAGCAGAGTAATGTACCAAGTACTACAGAGAGTACAATGCAACAGCGCTTAGTACAATGCTCTGCACACAGTAAGCACTCAATAAATATGATTGAATGAATGAATGAATTAGCAGACATGTTGCCTGACCATACCGTAAGATGACCTACTGGTGCTGGTGAGGTTCTCTTTCTCACAAGGGTAATGGAAAGCAAAACGGGATAGAGTCTCCTTGATGGTTTGGAAGGGAACTGGTACTTATTCCCAGGAAGGGAGGGTGGCCAGTGCACAAACACACTGTGGGGAAGCAGAGAGATTTCTCACCTTTATAGAAGTGAGCTGAGGATGAAAAGGGAGGAGAGGCTGCCATTACCAGATGTTTCATTCTGCTGGAGTTGAAGGGGGCCTGAAGAGACACATAAGAGGCGTTTATACCAGGTCTGGTGAGCACAGAGGACAATGGGGACAGGCAGAGAGTTCCTCAGCTGAAATGGAAGGGCCAAGGATAGTCCATGGGGTGAACACTGTGTTCAGTTGTTGGGGAAGAGAGGGAGAGTTGTGGTCTGCTAGGTATGATGAAGGAGAGAGTTCTGGGGGTGGCAGGCATAAAGAGAAATGGGAGAGTAGGAACAGAAGAGGAAAAGGCACAGTTAGTAAATTAGTTTGAGAAGGAATAATGTGAGCTGAGGTGTAGTGAGAGGAGTGGAAAAGTAGGAGGGATAATGCTGATTAAGGCTCAGAGCAAAAAGAAGTTTATGGTCAGAAGCACAAAGCATCAGAATAAAAACCAAATAAATTGAATAATAATAAAGAATATGATAATAATACTAATTATAATTATTATGGTACTTGTTAGGTGCTTACTATGTGCCAAGCACTGTCCTAAGTATATTTAAGTTAATCAGGTGGACACAGCCCCGTCCCTCATTAGGCTCACAATCTAACTAGGAGGGAGTAAGATTGAAACCCCATTTTACAGATGAGGTAACTGAGACATAGAGAAGTGAGGTGATTTGCCCAAGGTTACTCAGCAGACAAGTGGTAGAACCAGGAGTAGAATCCAGGCCTTCTGACTCACAGCTCTGGGCTCTTCGCATTAGGCCACACTGCTTCTCTATTACACAAATATAACTATGCCTAGGTACATGAGTGCTGAGTATACATCACTATGGACTGGTAGTTTTAGGGAGGGGGAAGGGCAGCCTGCCAAGGTCAGGTCAGTGTAGAGCCAAGATCAGCTTTCTGTAAAGCAGCTTGGCACATCTCCCTAGTACTAAATCAATTAACACTTCACCACTCAGTGTGGAGCACTAGCTTCTCTGAGGTGTTTGAGTGGTTCATTGTGATCTCCCAATTCAAGGGGATGGATTCAAATACTTCAACATGCTTGTGAACAAATCACATCAAATGTCACCTTTCTTTATAGGCAATATGTGGGACTAAGGAAACAACACAGGTCCATTCTTATTTAGTCAACTGTTCTCCCTGGATGGCTTAAGGGATTGCTGTGAAGTAGTAGGCAGGAAATTTTCAACCATTGTTTGTAATCATTGTCAAGGGGCTTTCTTGCAATGTTTTCAGAATGGCACTCAAAGCCCTTTCCCAGACAGCGGGAGCAAGAAACCATCTATCAGGTGTAATCTCCCTAAAATCTCCCCAGCCCCCCTGCAAGTCCCTACTCACTCCTACCCTTCTTCAACTCTCCCATTTTTCCTAGAGAAGATCTCCTGTCTTCTTTCAAAATCCACCCCCTCCACCTGCGCATCTGACCCTAATCCTTCGCACCTTATCAAAACACTTGCCTCCTCCCTTCTTCCCTCTCTAACAGCCATTTTCAACTGTTTGCTCTCCAATGGCTTCTTTCTCAGAGGTTTCAAACACGCCCATTTCTCCCCTGCCCTAAAAATAACATTCCTTGACCCCATGGCTCCCTCCAGTTATCACCCCATCAGAATCCTACCATTCCTCTCCAAATTCCTTGAGAATTGTCTATACCCACTGTCTCAAATTCCTTTCGTCCAAATCTCTCCTTGACCCTCTCCAATCTGGATTTGTTCCCCTTCACTCCACAGAAACTACCCTTTTGAAGGTCACCAATTGATCTCCTTCTTGTCAAATCCAATGGCCTCTACTCCATCATAAACCTTTTACATCTCAGTTGCCCTCTACACTGTTGACCACGCCCTTCTACTGGAAACATTATCCAACCTTGGCTTTACTGATTCTGCCCTCTCCTGGTTCTCTTCCAATCTCTCTGGCTATTCATTCTCAATCTTATGGGCTCCTCCTCTACCTTTCACCCCCTACACGTGGGGGTCCCTCAAGATTCAGTTCTGGGTCCCCTTCTATTCTCCATCTACACCCTCTCCCTTGGAGAATTAATTTGCTCTCAAGGTTTCAACTATTACTATGTGGATGATACCCAAATTTACATCTCCAGGCCTGATCTCCCTCCCTTTATATAGGCTCACATTTCCTCCTGCCTTCAAGACACCTCACCTTGGATTTCCCTCATCACCTCTAACTTTAAAATGCCTAAAACTAATCTTTTTATGGCATTTATTAAACACTTACTATATGCAAAGCACTGTTCTAAGTGCTGGGAAGGTTACAAGGTGATTAGGTTGTCCCACAGGGGGCTCACAGTCTTAATCCCCATTTTACAGATGAGGGAACTGAGGCACAGAGAAGTTAAGCGACTTGCCCAAACCCACACAGCTGACAATTGGCAGAGTGAAATTTGAACCCATAACCTCTGACTCCAAAGCCCGTGCTCTTTCCACTGAGCCATGCTGCTTCTCTTCTTATCTTTCCACTCAAACCTTGTCCTCCCTCTCACTTTCCCATCACTGTAGGAAGCACCACGCTCCTTCCAGCCTTACGAGCCCATAACCTTGGCATTATCCTTGATTCCTCCCTCTCAATCAACCCAAATATTTAATCCATCACTACATACTGTCAATTCCACCTTGACAACATCACTGAAATCTGCCCTTTTTTCTCCATTCACTGCTACCACCTTAATCCAATCACTTATCCTATCCCCCTTTGATTAATGTATCAGCCTCCTTGCTGACCTCCCATTTTACTATTCACTCATTCATTCATTCATTCATTCATTCAATCGTGTTTATTGAGCACTTACTGGGTGCAGCCCACTGTACTAAATGCTTGGGAGAGTATAATTCAGAAACATTCTCTGCCCAAATGAGCTTACAGTCTAGACAAGGGGATTCAGGTGTTAATATAAGCAAATTACAGATATGTACATAAAAGCTGAGGGGCTGGGAGGGAAGATAAGCAAAGTGAGCAAGTCAGGGCAATGCAGAGGGGAGTGTAAGAAAAGAAAAGGGTGATGTGTCCTTGAAAGCAGGGAGAGTAATTGTCTGTCACATTTGAGAAGGGATGGCATTCCAGGCCAGAGGAAGGACATGGGTAAGCATCGACAGTGAGATAGACAAGATTGTGGCACAGTAAGAAGGTTAGCATTAGGGGAGCAAAGTGTGTGAACTGGGTGATAGTAGAAGAGTAGCAAGGTGAGGTAGGATGAGGCAAGGCGATTGAGTGTTTTAAAGCCAATAGTTAGGATTTTTTTTGATGTGGAGGTGGATGGACAACCACTGGAGTTTCTTGAGGAGAGGAGAAATGTGTCCAAAGCATTTTTATAGGAAAATGATCTGTACAGCAGAGTGAAATATGGACTGGAGTGGGGAAAGACAATAGGCTGGGAGGTCAGCAAGAAAACTGATGCAGTAATGCAGAAGGGTTAGGATTAATGTTTGTATTAACATAGTAGCAGTTTGGATAGGGCAAAAATGCAGGTTTTAGTAATGTTGTGATGGTTGAACCAACAGGATTTAGTAATGGCTTGAATATGTGTGTTGTCAAGGATAACACCAAGTTTACGGACTTGTGAGATGGGAAGGATGGAGGTGCCATCTACAGTGATGAGAAAGTCAGTGGGAGGAAAGGGTTTTGGTGGGAAGATACGGAGTTCCATTTTGGACACATTAAGCTTGAGGTGACCGAAGGACATCCAAGTAGAGATGTCTTGAAGGCAGGAGGAAATGAGAGACTGCCGAGAGGGAGAGAGATAAGGCCTGGAGATGTAGATTTGGGTATTATCTGCATAGAGTTGGTAGTTGAAGCCATGGGAGCAAAATAATTTTCCAAGGGAGTGGGTGTAGATGGAGAATAGAAGGGGACCCACAGAGCCTTGAAGGACCCCCTCAGTTAGGGTGCCTAATTTAGCCTGCAAAGAAGACAGAGAGGTAATGGCCAGAGAGATAGAAGAACCAGGAGATGACAGCGTCAGTGAAGCCAAGGTTGGTTAATGTTTCCAGTGTTGAAGACAGCTGAGAGATTGAGGAGGATTAGAATGCAGTAGAGGCCATTGAATTTGTTAAGAAGCAGATCATTGGTGACCTTTGTGGGGTGGTTTCTGTAGAGTGAAGGGAATGGAAGCCAGATTGGAGGGAATCAAGGAGTGAATTGGAGGAAAGGAGTTTATAATATAAGGTGTAAACAACTTGCTCAAGGAGTTTGGAGGTGAATGGTAGATGGGAGATGGGAAAAAACAGGAGGAAGCCATGGGGTCAAGGGAAGGTTTTTTTAGGATGCGGAGACCTGGGAATGTTTGTAAGCTTTGGGGAGGAAGCCACTGAACAGCAAACAGTTGAAGATGGCTGTTAGGGAGGGAAGAAATTAGGGGACAAGTGTTTCGATAGGGTTCAAAGAATGGGGTTGTATGTGCAGGTGGAGGGGGTGGATTTTGAGAGGACTCAAGACATAACCTCTAGAGATATTACTGGGAAAGATGGGAGAGTTGAAGAGAGGGCAGGAAGGAGGAGAGGCTGAGGAGGAGCAGGGGCGATTTTAAGGAACCCAGGCCTGAGAATGACAATCTTCTTAATAAAGTAGGTGGCTAGGTCACTGGTCAAGAGATGGGGGGATGCGGGGGCAGGGGCCTGATGAAGGAGTTAATTGTTTGGAACAACTGGCAAGGGCAAGGGTATTAATAAGGAGGGAGAAATAATTTTGCTGGCAGAGGAGAGCATGCAAGGATAAATGAAGGAAGTTGGCCTGATATTTAGATTTCCACCAGCCTTGCTCTGCACCTCATGCACAAGAGCAAAGAAGGCAGACTGTGCTGATGACCCAGGGCTATATGTTAGTAGTCCGAGATTGACAAAGGGCTACATGAGCAAGTGAGTTGAGTTCAATAGGGAGGGTAGTGTTGAAAATGTCTATTTGATTATCAAAGGAGAGTAGTTTGGGATATGGAGGCCAAGTGGGGCATGATGAGTTGTGCATATTAGATGGAGTCAAAAGATCAGAGGTCTCTGAGGGGGAATAGTATGGATTTATGGGGAAGGGGTGTGTGGGAGAGGAGGCTAGTGAGGAGATTGTGATCAGATAGATGGATTTCAGAATTGGTGAGGGCAGAGATTGTGCAGTTAGAGATGATGAGATCTAGTGTGTCCAAGTTGGAGTGTGGGTGGGGTGAGGTGGAGCAGGTCAGCAAAGTTGAGGAGTGATAGAAGGTGGTCAGCAGAAGGGTCATCAGCAATGTCTATGTGGATACTGAAGCCCCCAAGGATTAATGTGGGCATGGAGAAAGAGTGAAAGAATCTGAGAAAGGGATCAAAATAGTTAAAGAAGTTGGAGGTGGGACCTGGGGATGGTAGATGACAGTTACTAAAACCTGGAGTAGGTGGTAGAAGCAGATGATGTAGGCTTCAAAGGAAGGGAAAGAAAGGGATGGAGGAGGTAGAATGTTGTGAAAGTGGTACTGGAGTGTGGAGAAGGAAGCCAACACCTCCTCCTTTCCCAGAGGGGAAGTAGGAAAAGAGGAAGCCCCCTCTGGAGAGAGCAGTAGAGGAGATTGGGAGACCCAGATTTCAGTGATGGTGATAAGGAGTGACCAAGTCAGGAACAGGTCAAGGATTAGAGAAGCAGCTTGGCTCAGTGGAAAGAACACGGCCTTTGGAGTCAGAGGTCATGGGTTCAATTCCCGGCTCCACCAATTGTCAGCTGTGTGACTTTGGGCAAGTCACTTCACTTCTCTGTGCCTCAGTTACCTCATCTGTAAAATGGGGATTAAGACTGTGAGCCCCCCGTGGGACAACCTGATCACCTTGTAACCCCCCAGCGCTTAGAACAGTGCTTTGGACATAGTAAGCGCTTAATAAATGCCATTAAAAAAAAAGTGAAGCTTCCTCATGATGGAGCAGAGTTTCCAACACCACACTTGGATGAAGCTGTCGAGGGGGGAGTGGAGGAGGGAACAACATGAGGGGTGGGGACGATTTGGATGGAAGTAAGTTGACAGGGGCCAGCGTGGGGGGAGGGAGATGAATGGTGGCATTGAGACAGAATAATAATAATAATCATATTTGTTAAGCACTTGCTATGTGTCAAACACTGTTTTAAGCTCTGTCATTCAAGGTAGGAAGACGGGGCTGGGAAGAGGGGTGGGGGAGGCGCAAGGGAAGGGGAGAGGTTAGGTGGCAGATTGGGCAGGGGAGGTAAGGTGGGAGATGAGTACTAAAATGGGCTGACAGGAAGGAGGGGATTGAAGGGTCATGGTGGGGTTGGTGAGGTAAACGACAGCAATAACAACTTAATACAGTGATACCCAAAGAAGATGGCTGAATTGTCTTTGGGTGGTTGAGAATGAAAAGGCCAGGAACTAGGAGAGCCTTGAGAAGATGGTTGAATTGTCCTTGGGGACTTGGCAGTGAAGAGGCCAGTGAATGGCTGGAAACTGCCTGGGTTGGGGACTTGGCAGTGAAGAGGCCAGTGAATGGCTGGAAACTGCCTGGGTTGGGCAAAGTAGGTGTGAAGGTGTAGTCAAGCCTTAATCCTGCTCATGCATATACATGCTTAGCAAATACCATCATTATTATTAGGAGTAGTAGTAGTATTACTATCACTGAATATATATGCTGATTAGCTCTTGCATGTGCATTACTGTCACTGAATATGTATACTAATTAGTTGCAGGGAAACTGTGACTGGCAAGGTCTTGACTTACCTTACCAGCAACAACCAATAACCAACCGCCACCTGAAGTCCTGGGACCCCGGTTATCGCTCACTCCCCTATCCATTCACTGCTTTCGTACCACTAACCCACAGCCCTGGATCACTGCCACTGTCCTCCTCCTTCGCTCTTATGCTCAAGCTGCTGAACACTGCTGGCGAAAGTCTAAACACCAAGTCAACCTTGTTCACTGCAAGTTTATCCTTTCCTGCCTTAACTCTGCCCTCTCCTCTGACAGACAAAACTATTTCTCCTCCCTTATTGACACCCATGCCCATCATTCCCGTCAGCTCTTCCATACATTTAACTCCCTTCTCTGGCCCCCTATTCCTCACCCTCCTCCATCACACACTCACAACGATCTGGCCTCCTACTTCATTAGTAAAATTAACTTCATCAAGTCTGAGCTCCCCAAAGTCACTCTTCTGCCTTCTCCAACCCCACTGCTCTCAACCCTTTCTGCTACGCTTCCATCCTTCCCAGCAGTACCCTCTCCGCTACTCTCCCATCCTTCCCAGCAGTACCCTCAGATGAGATCTTCTCCCTCCTCTCAAGTACTACTCCAGCCACCTGTGCTTCTGACCCCATTCCCTCTCATCTTATGAAATCTCTCACCCCTTCCCTCCTCCCCTCCTTAACTTCCATCTTCAACTGCTCACTCTCCACTGGTTCCTTCCCCTCTGCCTTCAAACATGCCCATGTCTCCTCTATCCTAAAAAAACCCTCTCTTGACCCCACCTCCCCTTCTAGTTTTCACCCCATCTCCCTCCTACTATTCCTTTCCAAGCTCCTTGAACGAGTCTTCTACACCCGCTGCCTCGGATTCCTCAATGACAACTCTCTCCTCGACCCCCTCCAATCTAGCTTCCATCCTCTATGTTCCACTGAAACTGCCCTGTCAGAGGTCACCAATGATCTCCTTCTTGCCAAATCCAACGGCTCCAACTCTATCCTAATCTTCTTCGACCTCTCAGCTGTCTTGGACACTATGGACCACCCCCTTGTCCTCAATACGCTATCCAACTTTGGCTTCACAGACTCTGTCCTCTCCTGGTTCTCCTCATCTCTCCGGACATTCATTCTCAGTCTCCTTTGCGGGCTCCTCTTCCCCCTCCCATCCCCTTACTGTAGGGGTTCCTCAAGGATCAGGTCTTGGTCCCCTTCTGTTCTCTATCTACATTCACTCCCTTGGTGAACTCATTCGCTCCCATGGCTTCAACTATCATCTCTACGCTGATGACACCCAAATCTACATCTCTGCCCCGGCTTTCTCTCCCTCCCTTCAGGCTCAGGTCTCCTCCTGCCTTCAGGACATCTCCATCTGGGTGTCTGGCCACCATCTAAAAGTCAATATGTCCAAGACTGAACTCCTTATCTTCCCTCCCAAACCCTGCCTCTCCCTGACTTACCCATCACTGTAGATGGCACTACCACCCTTCCCATCTCACAAGCCCACAACCTTGGTGTCATCCTTGACCCTGCTCTCTCGTTCACCCCTCACATTCAATCCATCACCAAAACCTGCCGGTCTCACCTCCGCCACATCGCCAAGATCTGCCCTTTCCTCTCCATCCAAACCGCTACCTTGCTTGTCCAATCCCTCATCTTATCCCGACTGGATTACTGCATCAGCCTCCTGTCTGATCTCCCATCCTCCTGTCCCTCCCCACTTCAGTCTATACTTCACGCTGCTGCCCGGATGGGCAAGAGCTCCGGGTATGTTACTCCCCTCCTCAAAAATCTCCAGTGGCTGCCAGTCAACCTAAGCATCAAGCAAAAACTCCTCACTCTCGGTTTCAAGGCTCTCCATCACCTCTCCCCCTCCTACCTCACCTCCCTTCTATCCTTCTACAGCCCAGCCCGCATCCTCCGCTCCTCTGCCGCTAACCTCCTCACTGTACCTCATTCTCACCTGTACCACTGTCGACCCCTGGCCCACGTCCTCCCCCTGGCTTGGAATGCCCTCCCTCCGTACATCCATTAGCTTTCTTCCTTTCTTCAAAGCCCTGCTGAGAGCTCACCTACTCCAGTAGGCCCTCCCAGACTGAGCCCCCTTTTTCCTCTGTAGGGATCCCCCACCCTACATCCTTCACCTCCCCAATGCACCTGTATATATGTTTGTACACATTTATTACTCTATTTATTTTACTGGTCCATATTTACTATTCCATTTATTTTGTTAATGAGGTGCATCTACCTTTTCTTCTATTTATTCTGATGACTTGACACCTGTACACGTTTTGTTCTGTTGTGTGTCTCCCTCTTCTAGTCTGTGAGGCTGTTGTTGGGTAGGGACCATCTTCATATATTGCCAACTTCTACTTCCCAAGTGTTTAGTACGGTGCTCTGCACACAGTAAGAGCTCAATAAATATGATCGAATGAATGAATGAATTTAACTTTAATTCTATTTATTCTTACGACTTGACACCTGTCCACATGTTTTGTTTGTTGTCTGTCTCCCCCTTATAGACTGTGAGCCCGTTGTTGGGTAGGGACCATCTCTATATGTTGCCAACTTGTACTTCCAAAGCGCTTAGTACAGTGCTCTGCATACAGTAAGCTCTCAATAAATACAATTGAATGAATGAATGAATCTCCCAAATGCTTCATACAGTCTTCTGCATAAAGTGCTCAATAAATACAAATGAATGAATAATGAATTAATGAATGAATCCATGAGAAGCAGCATGGCTTAGTGCAAAGAGCCTGGGCTTGACAGTCAGAAGTTCTAACACCGGCTCCACAACTAGTCAGCTGTGTGGCTATGGGCAAGTCACTTAACTTCTCTGTGCCTCAATTACCTCAGCTGTAAAATGGGGATTAAGACTGAGCCCCACATGGAACAACCTGATCACCTTGTATCTACCCCAGTGTTTAGAACAATGCTTGACACATAGTAAAAGCTTAACAAATACCACCATTATTATCATTATTATGAATGACCTACCTGCATAGAAGATCGGGGCTCCCAAAGTCTTGAGGAAGTAATCCCCCTAGTCCTGCCCCCGGCAAGGTTGTTAATTTAGGGGACAAAAATGGGGCATGGGCATGGCCTCTCTCTCCTACAACCCATTTTCAAAAAGCCCTAAATATGAGGTGGCCCAAGCGAAGCCTCTGGGGAACGGTGGCCACCAAAGCTTGCATCGCTTAGCCACCAACTGCCCTCTTCATTCATTCAATCGTATTTATTGAGCACTTACTGAGTACAATGCACTGTACTAAGCCCTTGGGAGAATATAATACACATTCCTGTCCACAGTGAGCTTCTTCCCCCTCCCTGTGGTCATCCTCCTCCTTCTCTTTACTCTCCTCATCCTCCTCTTCCTTGTCATCTTCCCCAGTGATTGACTTTGAACAGAGGGAGGCCACTGCACCAATCTGGAAGGAAGGCACCGAGGCCAAATGAACCCAGAGTTGGCCTCCGCCCTCTTCCTCTCCATCCTCCAGCTTCTAGACTATGAGCCCACTGTTGGGTAGGGACCGTCTCTATATGTTGCCAACTTGTACTTTCCAATCGCTTAGTACAGTGCTCTGCACACAGTAAGAGCTCAATAAATACGATTGAATGAATGAATCCACACTGCTACCGTGTAAAATATAATCACTCATCCTAATCAGTCTGGATCAGCCTCCTTGCTGACCACCCAGCCTCCTGTCTCTCCCTTCTCCAGTCCATGCTTCACTTTGTTGTCTGGATCATTTTAATACAGAAACGTTCAGGCAATGTTTCCCCACTCTTCAAAAATCTCCAGTGATTGCTCATCCACCTCTGTATCACTGGCTTCAAAGCAGTCTATCACCTTGCCAGCTCTTATCTCGCTACTCCCTGCCCCGCCCACACTTCCCTAACCTAATCCTAACCTCATTATACCTCGATCTCATCTATCTCACTGCTGACCCCTGATCCACGTCCAGCCTCTGGCCTGGATCACCCTCCTTCCTCATATCGGAAAGAAAATTACTCTCCTCGGCTTAAAAGCCTTATTGAAGGAAAATCTCCTCCACGAAGCCTTCTCTAAGCCTTCTTTTCCTTTTCTTCGACTTCCTTCTGCGTTGCCCTGACTTGCTCCATTTATTCATTCCCCCTGCCACCCCTCCCAGCCCCACAGCACTTAGTTCAGCTGTGTGTTTCTGGGCAAGACACTTGACTTCTCTGTGTATGTTACCTCATCTGTAAAATGGGGATTAAGACTGTGAGCCCTCACGTGGACAATCTGATTACCTTGCACCTTCCTCAGTGTTTAGAATAGTGCTTGGCACATAGGAAGCGCTTAACATATGCCATCATTATTATGTACATATCTATAATTTATTTATATTAGTGTCTGTCTTCTCCCTCTAGACTGTAAGGCTGTTGTGGACAGTGAATTAGTTCACTTTAATATTGTGAACTATTATATTCACTTTCATATATCTCCCAAGCGCTTAGTACACGACTATTAACGCAATGCGCGCTCAATAAATACGATTGCCTGACTGGCTGAACTCCGAGTCCATCAAGGAAGTGGCGCGAACGTCAGCCGCCAAACCGCGCAGCCGGAGGGAAGGGGCAGGGCACGACTCGAACGGGAGAAGAAACGGGAAGGTGAAAAGCCGCAGTAGCATGCGACGGAGATTGCTAGTGCTACCGCAGCCTGCGATAAAGTCAGGTAAGCGCGCAACTAAGAGGAAAAGGAAGGAGCGTTGTGCTGTGGGTCACGACACCGAAGGGCGGGGCGAGCATCAGGGAGGCGGGGATTGGCCAGCGGAAAGGGGTACAGCGGGCGTCGGCGGTGACGCGCACCACGGCGCGGGGGCGCGCGCGTCTAGCGTTCTCTTTGTGCGTTGCCGAGAACGGGAAAAGGAGGAAGAGGTGGCGGTTGGGGCCAAGTGTGTCCTCGCACTTTCTTCGGCGCCTTCCTGCGGACCGGCTCCCGACCTTTTTCCCCTGTTCCCCGTTCCGAGAGGGTGACGGGCGGCGGCAGCCGGGCTGGGCAGGAGAAGCAAGAGCGAGGGCAACGAATCTGCGGCTCTTGCCGGGAGTGGGGAAGGCCGGGGCCGCGGAAATGGAGAACTCGCAGCTGTGTAAACTGTTCATCGGCGGCCTGAATGTGCAGACGAGCGAGTCGGGCCTGCGCGGCCACTTCGAGGCCTTCGGGACGCTGACGGACTGCGTGGTGGTGGTCAACCCCCAGACCAAGCGCTCCCGCTGCTTCGGCTTCGTGACCTACTCCAACGTGGAGGAGGCCGACGCCGCCATGGCCGCCTCGCCGCACGCCGTGGACGGCAACACGGTGGAGCTGAAGCGGGCCGTGTCGCGCGAGGATTCGGCCCGGCCCGGCGCCCACGCCAAGGTGAAGAAGCTGTTCGTCGGCGGGCTGAAGGGCGACGTGGCCGAGGACGACCTGGTTGAGCACTTCTCGCAGTTCGGCCCCGTGGAGAAGGCCGAGATCATCGCCGACAAGCAGTCGGGCAAGAAGCGAGGCTTCGGCTTCGTCTATTTCCAGAGTCACGACGCGGCGGACAAGGCGGCCGTGGTCAAGTTCCACCCGATCCACGGCCACCGCGTAGAGGTGAAGAAGGCCGTGCCCAAGGAGGACATCCACCCGGGCGGCGGCGGCGGCGGCGGCCCCAGGCCGGGCCGGGGGGGCCGGGGGGGCCGGGGCCGCGGCGGCGGCGGCGGCCGCGACCAGAACGGCCTGTCCAAGGGCGGTGGCGGCGGTTACAACAGCTACGACGGCTATACTAGGGGCGGTGGTGGCTATAACGCCTATAGTGGCGGCGGCTCCTCGTACGGCGGAGGCGACCACGGCAACGGGTTCGGCGGCTTCGGCAGCTACAGCCAGCACCAGTCCTCGTACGGGCCCATGAAGAGCGGGGGCGGCGGCGGCGGCGGCAGTTGGGGCGGCCGCAGTAACAGTGGACCCTACCGGGGTGGCTGCGGCGGGGGTGGCGGGGGCTATGGGGGCAGCTCTTTCTAAGAGGGGTAGGCGAGGGCGTTCCGTGGGGCTAAAAGCCCAACCCGGGGTCAACTCCTATAAGTTCGATCACTCACCTCGCGGGGCCTAGGTCGTCAGCGGTAGCCCCTTGGGAATAGGGGTTGCCCGTTCGCCTGCCACCCTCCACCCCACTGAAGATGGACTCGGCCCCACGTACACATTTTGTGTTACAGTCATTAATGGACTCTATTTTTTTATTATTACTTGGACTTTGGTCGTTTTTATACTAGCAAACTGTGTCGTGTTTGGTTTTGGGGAGGGAGGTCTTGCTGATTCTGTAGCAAAACCCGCGTGGGAGGGTGGGAACAAGAGGGAGGGACTTTGTTGTAACAACTTGATACCTGGCTACTGCATTTCCTAGAAATATAATCTAATCCCATAACTGGAATTTTGAAAGTTGTAAAACACAAATCGTATTTACGTTTGTTTTTAATAAATCATTATGATTGACCGTAACTGTGTAACTTCTTTTTCCTAGCAACCCTTCCGAATGTTTTAAGGGATTTTCGTTTGGAGGGATGATTTTTTTATGTTTTTGTTTTTTGGTTGTATGGGTTTTTTTTACCATTTGAAATGTACTCAGAGGAACTTTAAAAGGTCCTGACTGCCCTATGTGGTACCTTGCTAGTTAGGGTTTTACTGGATTTTGTCCCTTACTGACAAAGCATGTCAGGGTGGATGTGGTTTGTGTTTAAAATAATTCATTCACACTTTTCAATTGCCATCCACTATCCTGTATGATGTGGGTTGCTTGCCCCCCTGGTTGAATTTTTTTTTTAGTAAATTTTGTGAACGTATGTACCATGTAGTTTTGAAGAAATCGTTTGTTATGCTTGTGTCATCTATACATATATTGTTAAAGTTTTCAGGTGGCTTAGTTTCAGGCCTCAAATTTAAAATGGATCATAACAGGTGAGGATGAATCACCCTGAATCTAAATGCATAAGTTGTATTTTCAGAGGAGCAGGTAGAATTTTTTTTTTCTTACACTTATTTGAAATGTCCTCCTTCTTCTTTCCGAACCTTCTAGGAGACCGAAGTAGCACCATCTAGTGGCAGATTGGCCCTGTCTGCGGTGTGCGGTAAAAGTGTACCGGTTTGAATAATTGCATTAGGTTTGGAAACTGGTTATCAAAATAACCCGTGGACCTGAAATAGTTGCAAACCAGAATGTAACTAAAGATTCACTTCTCAAGGCTGTGGATCCCAAATACCTATTACAGCTGCTTGGACTCCCATCTAAACTGAAAATGTAAAACTGCGGTGCCTAGCTTAGGCCCCTGCCCCAACCTACTAAGATTGTGAGCCAGCTAAGTGTGCCAGTAATTCAGGAGCCAGTTATATAGCGTAATATCTGTGTATTCTGCTTGATTAACAAATGTGTATTTGCAGCCCTTTCACATTCAAGTGGTTTAGAAATGTGTAATATGGGATATCCATGGATAGAAATACAGAATTAGCAACATTTATTAATATTGCAAATAAAGAATTCATTTCTCTACATGCTGAGTGGAGTATATTTGGTAACAAGGCTGGAGGGCCACAGGAAAGGTGAGCCAAATTAGTGTTTCTAATTGACCCCGAGTTATTGTAATGCAAATAATGTTCATTTGATTTTTCTTTAGGTCTTAAGTCAAAAATATATGCTTTAAACCAAGATGTCTTCAGAAAGTGAGGTAACTGGATATTATTTTATCAACAGAGTCAGTTGTCCTAAACTCTAATCTGTAAATTTAGAGCTTTTAAGTGAATGAAGATTGTGAGAAAACAATTACAAAATCTAACTGGCTGGCCAAGCTTTTAATAGATACTGTACAAGGTGGAGGTGAGATGTTGGTAAGGGCAATTTAGAGATTGTGTTGCTGAATCTTTTTGATAAGTAAAAAGAATATGGGTGAGAGTGTCTTTAAGAAATGGTGAATCTCCGTGGAGAATTCAAACAATCCTTTGTTTGAATAAAATTGAGTACTAATGCCTGTTTACCCAAGATAAGGACTTTATGAGGTTATTTGGGTTTTAAATATTCCTCTGGTTTCCAGTGGTGCAGAAGCTGAGGGTAAACTTTCTAACGCAGTTTTTATTTTCATATCTCCCTCTCTCAAAGTAAGGGTCTTTCACGTAAAGCCCAGAGGTGCACTCTTAACTCTTAAGTGCTGATGGAAACAAATTTACCTTGGTGGAATCAAATGGCTCTGTAGGAAAAATGAATGTCAAAATTTAGTAATCTTGGTTGGGATCTGTCAGCTTTTTTGGGAAAGTCACTAATGCATCTTCATTTTGACTGGATGAAGGATTTTTTAAATCTTATTTCTTTATGCCCTCTGTGTGTAGGCATTCATACTTGTGTGTCTCAAGTTTCTCTTTAATTCTCTCCTGACCCCCTCCAGTCTGATCACAAATGATCCTAAGTCCAACAGTGTAGTCTCCGTACTAATTACCAACCTCTCAGCTGCATTCCACTCTGTCAAACGTCCCCTTCTAGATGCATTATCCTACTTTGGCTTCACTGACGCTGTCCTTTTCTAATTTTCCTCTTATCTCTCGGGTCACGCATTCCAAGTCTCTTTCACTGCCTCCCACCCAGTAAATTGTTCCCATCAAGGTTCAGTTCTGAAAGCCTTCTGTTCTTCATCTAGACCCACTTCCTTGGAGAACTCATTTGCTCATGTGGTGTCACCTACTATCTCTATGTCTTTAGGCCTTCTCTCTCTCCCTCTCTGTAGTCTCGCATTTCCTCCGACCTTTAAAACATCTCATCTTGGTTGTCTTGCTTTCACCTCAACCTGAACATGTCCAGAACAGAACTCCACATCTTCCTTACCAAACCCTGTCCTCAATCAATCAATCAATCGTATTTATTGAGTGCTTACTGTGTGCAGGGCACTGTATTAAGCGCTTGGGAAGTACAAGTTGGCAACATATGGAGATGGTCCCTACCCAACAGTGAGCTCACAGTCTAGAAGGGGGAGACAGAGAACAAAACAAACCATATTAACAAAATAAAATAAATAGAATAAGTATGTACAAATAAAATAAATAGAGTAATAAATACATACAAACATATATACATATATACAGGTGCTGTGGGGAGGGGAAGGAGGTAAGGCGGGGGGATGGGGAGGGGGAGGAGGGGGAGATGAAGGAGGGGGCTTAGTCTGGGAAGGCCTTCTGGAGAAGGTGAGCTCTCAATAGGGCTTTGAAGGGGGGAAGAGAGCTAGCTTGGCGGAGGTGCGGAGGGAGGGCATTTCAGGCCAGGGGGATGACGTGGGCCAGGGGTCGACGGCAGGACAGGTGAGAATGAGGCACAGTGAGGAGATTAATCAATCAATCAATCAATTGTATTTATTGAGCGCTTACTGTGTGCAGAACACTGTACTAAGCGCTTGGGAAGTACAAGTTGGCAACATATAGAGACAGTCCCTACCCAACAGTGGGCTCACAGTCTAAAAGGGGGGGGACAGAGAACAAAACCAAACATACTAACAAAATAAAATAAATAGAATAGATATGTACAAGTAAAATAAATAAATAAACAAGTAAATAGAGTAATAAATATGTACAAACATATATACATATATACAGGTGCTGTGGGGAAGGGAAGGAGGTAAGATGTGGGGGATGGAGAGGGGGACGAGGGGGAGAGGAAGGAAGGGGCTCAGTCTGGGAAGGCCTCCTGGAGGAGATGAGCTCTCAGTAGGGCCTTGAAGGGAGGAAGAGAGCTAGCTTGGCGGATGAGCAGAAGGAGGGCATTCCAGGCCCGGGGGAGGATGTGGGCCGGGAGTCGATGGCATGACAGGCAAGAACGAGGTACGATGAGGAGATTAGCGGCAGAGGAGTGGAGGGTGTGGGCTGGGCTGTAGAAGGAGAGAAGGGAGGTGAGGTAGGAGGGGGCGAGGTGATGGAGAGCCTTGAAGCTGAGGGTGAGGAGTTTCTGCCTGATGCGCAGATTGATTGGTAGCCACTGGAGATTTTTGAAGAGGGGAGTAATGTGCCCAGTGCGTTTCTGGACAAAGACAATCCGGGCAACAGCATGCAGTATGGATTGAAGTGGAGAGAGACACGAGGATGGGAGATCAGAGAGAATGTGGCAGAGGAGCGGAGGGTGTGGGCTGGGCTTTAGAAGGAAAGAAGGGAGGTGAGGTAGGAGGGGGCGAGGTGATGGAGAGCCTTGAAGCCGAGAGTGAGGAGTTTCTGCCTGACGCATAGGTTGATTGGTAGCCACTGGAGATTTTTGAGGAGGGGAGTTTCATGCCCAGAGCGTTTCTGGACAAAGACGATCCGGGTAGCCGTGTGAAGTATGGATTGAAGTGGGGAGAGACAGGAGGATGGGAGATTGGAGAGGAAGCTGATGCAGTAATCCAGATGGGACAGGATGAGCGCTTGAACGAGCAGGGTAGCAGTTTGGATGGAGAGGAAAGGGCGGAACTTGGCAATGTTGCGGAGCTGAGACCGGCAGGTTTTGGTGATGGCTTGGATGTGAGGGGTGAACAAGAGGGTAGAGTTGAGGATGACACCAAGGTTGCGGGCTTGTGAGACAGGAAGGATGGTAGTGCCGTCAACAGTGATGGGAAAGTCAGGGAGAGGGCAGGGTTTGGGAGGGAAGATAAGGAGTTCAGTCTTGGACATGTTGAGTTTTAGATGGCGTGCAGACATCCTGATGGAGATGTCCTGAAGGCAGGAGGAGATGCGAGCCTGGAGGGAGGGAAAGAGAGCAGGGGCAGAGATGTAGATTTGGGTGTCATCAGCGTAGAGATCATTTATTGAGTGCCTACTGTGTGCAGAGCACTGTACTAAGTGCTTGGAAAGTACAAAACAACAATATATAGAGGTGGTCCCTACCCAACAACAGGCTCACAGTCTAGAAGGGGGAGACAGACAACAAAATAAAACAAATAGGTGCCAATGCCATCAGAATAGATAAATAGAATTATAGCTATATACACATCATTAATAAAATGCATAGAAAAATATGTACAAATATACATAAATGCTGTGGGGAGGGGAAGGGGGTAGGGCAGATGGAGGGAGTAGGGGCAATGGGAAACGGAGGAGGAACGGGAAAATGGGCTCAGTCTGGGAAGGCCTCCTGGAGGAGGTGAGTTCTCAGTAGGGCTTTGAAGGGAGGAAGAGAGCTAGTTTGGCAGATGTTTAGAGGGAGGGCACTCCAGGCCAGGGATTGGACGTGGGCCAGGGGTCGACGGTGGGACAGGTGAGGACAAGGAACAATGAGGAGGTTAGCGGCAGAGGATTGGAGTGTGTGGGCTGTGATGTAGAAGGACAGAAGGGAGGTGAGGTAGGAGGGAGTAAGGTGATGGAGAGCTTTGAAGCCAGTAGCAAGGAGTTTTTGCTTCATGTGAAGATTTGATAGGCAACCACTGGAGATTTTTGAGGGGAGTGACATGACCAGAGCGTTTCTGTACAAAGATAATCCGGCAGCAGAGTGAAGAATAGACTGAAGCGGGGAGAGACGGGGATGGGATGGGAGATCCGAAGGGAGGCTGATGCAGTAATCCAGTTGATGATGAGAGATTGAACCAACAAGGTAGCAGTTTGGGTGGAGTGGAAAGGGTGGATCTTGGCAATGTTGTGAAGGTGAGACTTGCAGGATTTGGTAATGGATTGGAACTGTGGGGTGAATGAGAGAGCAGAGTCAAAGATGACAGGAAGATTGAGGGCTTGTGAGACGGGAAGTCTGGTAATGCCGTCCACAGTGATGGACAAGTCAGGGAGAGGACAGGGTTTGGCTATCCTCAGCACTTGAGTACCTATGCATATTTTTTTTAAATCTACGTCTCTGAACATTCAGTTTATTCAGATGTTTGTACTCCTCGCAGTATCCTTAGTCTTACTGCAGCTTCGACTTCATTTAGAAATAGTTTATGTCCATCCGTTTAGTTTATAAAGTCTGGTCTGTAAGACTCTGTAGGCAGGGATTGTGCCAATCAACTCTTGAATTGGACTCTTCTAAGCACCCAGTACAGGTCTCCTAATAAGCACTTAATAAATTCTGTTGGTTGATTTAACTCCTTGGTAGCAGGAAACACTTTGCTTGTTTTCATTATACTGTCCCAAATGCTTCATTCATTCATTCATTCATTCATTCATTCAATCAATCGTATTTATTGAGCGCTTACTGTGTGCAGAACACTGTACTAAGCGCTTGGGAAGTACAAGTTGGCAAAATATAGAGAGAGTCCCTACCCAACAATGGGCTCACAGTCTAGAAGGGGGAGACAGTCAACAAAACAAAACATGTGGACAGGTGTCAAGTCTTTGTACTCAATTACTATCCTACCCAGCAGTATCTCTTGAGGAGATATCCTTCTTCCTCTCAAAAGCCACTCCCTCCAATTGTGCCTCTGAACGCATTCATTCACACCTTATTCAAACTCTCACCCACTCCCTTCTTCCTTCTCTAACAGCCATCTTCAACTGTTCCCTCTCCACTGGCTTCTTCCCCACTGCTTTCAAATGTACCTATGTATCCCCTATCTAAAAAAAACATTCCTTGACACCACGGCTCCCTCCAGTTATCACCCTATCTCCTCCTACCATTCCTCTCCAAATTCCTTAAGTTGTCTACTCTCGCTGTGTCAAATTCCTCTCCTCCAGTTCTCTTTGACCCCCTCCAACCTGGCTTCCATCCCCTTCACGTCATCATCATCATCATCATCGTCATCATCATCATCATTATCATCATCAATTGTATTTATTGAGCGCTTACTACGTGCAGAGCACTGTACTAAGTGCTTGGGAAGTACAAATTGGCAACATATAGGGACAGCCCCTGCCCAACAGTGGGCTCACAGTCTAAAGGGGGGAGACAGAGAACAAAACCAAACATACTAACAAAATAAAATAAATAGAATAGCTATGTACAAGTAAAATAAATAAATAAATAGAGTAATAAATATGTACAAACATATATACATATATACAGGTGCTGTGGGGAAGGGAAGGAGGTAAGATGGGGGATGGAGAGGGGGACGATGGGGAGACAAAGGAAGGGGCTCAGTCTGGGAAGGCCTCCTGGAGGATGTGAGCTCTCAGTAGGACCTTGAAGGGAGGAAGAGATCTAGCTTGGCGGATGGGCAGAGGGAGGGCATTCCAGGCTCGGGGGATGACGTGGGCCGGGGGTCGATGGCGGGACAGGCGAGAATGAGGTACGGCGAGGAGATTAGCGGCAGAGGAGCAGAGGATGCGTGGGCTGGGCTGTAGAAGAAGAGAAGGGAGGTGAGGTAGGAGGGGACGAGGTGATGGAGAGCCTTGAAGCTGAGGGTGAGGAGTTTCTGCCTGATGCGCAGATTGATTGGTAGCCACTGGAGATTTTTGAGGAGGGGAGTAAAATGCCCAGAGCGTTTCTGGACAAAGATAATCCAGGCAGCAGCATGAAGTATGGATTGAAGTGGAGAGAGACACGAGGATGGGAGATCAGAGAGAAGGCTGATGCAGTAGTCCAGACGGGATAGGATGAGAGCTTGAATGAGCAGGGCAGCGGTATGGATGGAGAGGAAAAGGCGGATCTTGGCAATGTTGCAGAGCTGAGACTGGCAGGTTTTGGTGACGGCTTGGATGTGAAGGATGAATGAGAGAGCGGAGTCGAGGATGACACCACGTTTGCAGGATTGTGAGACGGGAAGGATGGTAGTGCCGTCAACAGAGATGGGAAAGTCAGGGAGAGGGCAAGGTTTGGGAGGGAAGACAAGGAGTTCAGTCTTGGACATGTTGAGCTTTAGGTGGTGGGCAGACATCCAGGTGGAGATGTCCTGAAGGCAGGAGGAGATGCGAGCCTGGAGAGAGGGGGAGAGAGCAGGGGCAGAGATGTAGATCTGGGTGTCATCAGCGTAGAGATGATAGTTGAAGCCGTGGGAGCGAATGAGGTTACCAAGGGAGTGCGTGTAGATCGAGAACAGAAGGGGACCAAGAACTGAACCTTGGGGAACCCCCACAGTAAGAGGATGGGAGGGGGAGGAGGAGCCTGCAAAAGAAACTGAGAATGAACGACCGGAGAGATAAGAGGAGAACCAGGAGAGGATGGAGTCTGTGAAGCCAAGTTCAGATAGCGTGTTGAGGAGAAGGGGGTGGTCCACAGTGTCAAAGGCAGCTGAGAGGTCGAGGAGGATTAGGACAGAGTATGAGCCGTTGGATTTGACAAGCAGGAGGTCATTGGTGACCTTTGAGAGGGCAGTTTCCGTGGAATGTAGGGGACGGAAGCCAGACTGGAGGGGGTCGAGGAGAGAGTTGTTGTTGAGGAATTCTAGGCAGTGCGTGTAGACAACTCGTTCAAGGAGTTTGGAAAGGAATGGTAGGAGGGATATGGGGCGATAAGCAGAAGGTGAGGTGGGGTCAAGAGAGGGTTTTTTTAGGATGGGAGAGACATGGGCATGTTTGAAGGCAGAGGGGAAGGAACCAGTGGACAGTGAGTGGTTGAAGATGGAAGTTAAGGAGGGGAGAAGGGATGGAGCGAGAGATTTCATAAGATGAGAGGGAATGGGGTCAGAAGCACAGGTGGCCGGAGTAGCACTTGAGAGGAGGGAGGAGAGTTCCTCTGAGGATACCGCTGGGAAGGATGGGAGAGTAGCAGAGAGTGTTGAGAGCCGGGGGGATGGAGAAAGGGGGGAAGAGACTTTGGGGAGGTCGGACCTGATGGATTTAATTTTGTTAATGAAGTAGGAGGCCAGATCGTTGGGGGTGAGGGAAGGAGGAGGGGGCGGAACCGGGGGCCTGAGAAGGGAGTTGAATGTACGGAAGAGCTGGCGGGGGCGATGGGTATGGGTGTCAATAAGGGAGGAGAAATAGTTTTGTCTGGCAGAAGAGAGGGCTGAGTTAAGGCAGGAAAGGATAAACTTGAAGTGAACGAGGTTGGCATGGTGTTTAGACTTTCGCCAGCAGCGTTTGGCAGCTCGAGCATAAGAGTGAAGAAGGCGGACAGTGGCAGTGATCCAGGGCTGTGGGTTAGTGGTGTGAGAGCGGCGAAGGGAAAGGGGAGCGAGCGAGTCTAGCTGAGTAGAAAGGGTAGAGTTGAGAGCAGTAATCTGATCATCAACACGTAGAAACTGTGTGTTCACAGAAACTGTCCTCTCAAAGATCACCAATGATCTTCTTGCCAAATCCAGTGGCTTCTATTCCATCCTAGTCCTCTTTGACCTCTCAACTGCTTTTACCACGGTGGACCACCTCCTTCCCCTGAAGCATTATCCAATCTTGGCTTCACTAACTCTGTGTTCTCCTGGTTCTCCTCTTATCTCTCTGGCTGTTCTTTCTCAGTCTCCTTCATGGTCTCCTCCTCTTCTTCCTCCTCCTTTTCCCACCCCCTAACTGGGAGTATCCCTCGAGGTTCAGTTCTGGGCCCCACTCTATTCTCCATCTACACCCACTCCCTTAGAGAACTCTTTTGCTCTCAGCTTCAACTACAACCTCTCTGCAGATGATACCCAAATCTACATCCCCAGCCCTGATCTCTCTTCCTCTCTGCAGTCTCACATTTCCTCTTGCCTTCAAGATGTCTCTACTTCTATGTCCTTCAGTCACCTCAAGCTTAACATGTCTAAAACAGAACTCCTCATTTTCCCACCTAAACCCTGTACTTCCCTTGATTTTCCTATCACTGTAGACAGCACCACCATCACCACCAGCACCACCTCCTCTCTCTCATTCAACCCACATATTCAATCCATCACTAAATCCTATCAGTTCCATCTTCACAACATCACTAAAATCTGCCCTTACCTCTCCCTCCAAACTGCTTTCATGAAAGGACAATCACTTAACTATTCCCCCTCGTAACTGTTTCAGCCTCCTTGCTGGCTGACTTCCCAGCTTCCTGTCTATCCCCACTCCAGTACATATTTCACTCTGATACACAGATCATTTTTCTACAAAAACGTTCAGGACATATCACCCTACTTCTCAGAAAACTCCAATGGTTGCCTACACATCAAACGAAACTCCTACATCAAACAAAAACTCCTCATCATTGACTTTAAAGCACTCCCTCCCCCTTCTTACCTCACCTCACTACTCTCCTTCTACAGCCCAGACCATGTACTTTACTCCTGTAATGCTAACCTTCCTACTGTGCCTTGATCTCACTTATCTCACTGTAGATCCCTTGCCCACATCCTTCCTCTGGCTTGGAACACCCTTCCTCCTCAAACCTGCCAGACAGTTACTCTCCCCAACTTCAAAGTCTTATTGAAGGTACATCTCCTCCAAGAGGCCTTCCCAAACTAAGCCCCCACTTTCCTCTTCTCCCCCTTCCTTCTGCATTGCCCTGACTTGCTCCCTTTATTCTTCCTCCCAACCTCACAGCATTTAAGTACATATCTGTAATTTATTTATTGGTATTGATGTCGGTCTCCCCAACTCCCCAACTGTAAGCTCATTATGGGCAGGGAATGTGTCTGTTTATTGTTATATCGTACTCTTCCAAGTACTTAGTAGAGTGCTCGGCACACAGCAAGTGCTCAATAAGTATGATTTAATTAATTAATTAATTAATAATCACTATTGATGGATTAGATATTTGGCTGCCTAGCTGGAGTGTTCTCAAAAGACTTAAGGTAGTAGTAGTAATGGTATTACGTACTAATTAATTAGTTCAAGGCATTGCTTTAAGTGCTGTGGCGAATATAAGATAAACAGATGAAACTTGTCCCACCTAGCCCTCACAATCTGAAACAGACTCACAGAGCAAATTTGTAAAATAGGAAACAGCAGTAAAATACAAGACCAACAATGTGCAATGATAATGTAAATGAAATAGGTAGGTTAGTGTCCACTATGTTTCATGCATTTTTTCTGTGCCTAGGCAGCCTGGTGGCAGAATCAGTGCTAGCGGAGGATTAGGGCAGCGGCAGAGAATTAAGGCAGCAGCAGCAGTAGCAGTAGCAGCAGCAGAGAGGTGGGTGGCCTCATATGTGACACTGAGCATTGGATGGGCAAGTTCTGGGTACGGTAAGGGAGCAGTGGGCTTGGAATGGAAAAATCAGTCAGTCACTCGTATTTATCAAGTACTTACTTTGTGCAGAGCACTGTTTATAAGTGCTTGGGAGAGTACAATATAATAATATAGTGAAAGATTCCCTGCCCACAGCGAGTTTACAGTGTAGAAGTGAATGACAGATATTGATATAAATAAATAAATTACAGATGTGTACTTAAGTGCTGTGGGTCTGGGAGTGGGGATGAATAAAGAAAGCAAGTCAGAGTGACACTGAAGGAAGAGGTAGAGCAAGTCAGGAAAGGCCTCTTGGAGGAGCTGTGCCTTCAACAAGGTTTTGGGGTCTGGGGAGAATCTGATGAATTTGAGGCAGGAGGGAGTTCCAGACCAGAGGCAGGACAAGGGCAGCATCAAGGTAGGCAAGACAAGTTTGTTAAACCAATGTTGGGGAAAGGAGGATATATGGTTTGAAGGGAACCAAGGGAATGGTGAGACTATGGCTGGCCAAAGCCTAAAGACCAAATGAGGATGGAGGAAACTGGGAGAGAAGGAAACGTGATAATACCTAACTCCTTGGGCGGTAGCAGGCTATCCCAGTGCTTAGTACAGTGCCTCCAGTGGTTAGTAAAGTGCTTGGCACATAATAAATGCTTAGCAAATGCCATCATCATCATCTTTTGTGCTTCTTTAAGATGTTGGACAGAGATTGGCAAATCATCCTCATCCACCTCCAATCTCCTTTGGCATTTAACCCTTGAATAGCTCAAAGGATATACCCTCACCCCTGCCACAGAAGGCCGGAGAGTGGAAGGGCTTGTGGGAGTGACTGCCCTCTGAGAGCAACGGAAGTTGTTATGTGAGGTTGCTGGGAGCGAAGTTGGCTCCAGCCTTGGCTTTGGGCCACAGGTTCTTTCCAAGGTGGCAGAGTTCCTGGTATGTTTTTTACTTTGGGGAGAAAGGCTGTATTTCCCTTCTGTTTAGGTTTCCCTGGCTTTGACTTGGTTAAATGACAAGGTGAAGTGTCACCTGTATCACAGAGGCCACTGGAATGTACAGTGAAACAACCAGTGGTGGGAGGACTTGTCAGTTTTCCCAACCTAACAAAAAGTGTAGGCTATGTGAGAGTAGGAACTAAATGTTGCTATGAATTTCTGCATATTGTCAGCATTTTTGTCAATGCTTAAATTTTATTCATTACTAATGTGTATATTTTTATGGGGAAAATATCACTTCAGGTCCTAGTCTAGTAGACTGCTGGAACAGTTCCAAACCAATGAGCCTGAATTGCTATTGGATCAGTCTTGAAAAGGAGCTCTCTGAATTCTGGAAAGTAGTCAATAGCATTTAGGGGCCCTACTGCAGCCTTAGCCTTGGGGGAAAAGACCCAGATGGGAATCTGACTTGGCCAGCTGAGTCTATCCAACTGGCTTTTCCCACCCTCTAGGCCTCTTAAAGAACGGTTTGTAGTTCTGGGTCAGAGTTGTGCTTGTTGATAGAGAGCAGAATGGAAATAGCCCTTCCCTGTTTGCTCTTAGATATTCTGTCTTCAATCCCCTCCATGCGCTGGATCAGCTGCTGCTCCTGCTGTGTCTTGCCAAATCTCCTGTCTCGTTCTAAGCCGTGAACAGTTTAGGTGAGGGTCCTCTCCCCAGCATCAAGACCAAGTGGGGCAAAATACAAGGTAGCATAATTGCCATCCCAAAATATACATGAAAGAAGAGTAAATAGATGCATGTCTTTGAAGCAGAGCCTTCAGAATATGTTCTGCTAATAGGCTATAGAAAACATCAGGCACCAATTTCTCTCGGGCCTCAAAGTCTGACATGGACTTTCTTCTCTCTCTGCCCCCTTGTTCCTTTCCCTTTGCCTACCGTCACAGACTTCTTCCCTAGCCTAACTCCCAAACCTCTGCTTGTGGCACATGCAACTATACATATGCGCACACATATGCATGCACTCTCTCTCTCTTTAACACTGAGTCCCAGAAAACAAAACAGAAATGAATTAGAGGTGAGGCAGAACTTATTCCATTTCTCACTAGCCCTGCTATTTGAACTGACAGATCCTTATAGCAGCTTCAGGACTGTGAGTATCAGTGATATGCTGACTTGGCAAGAGCCGAAACAGTTGGCACTTCCAGATGCCTCTGTGCTTCCAGCCTTCCCTACTCCTTCCTAAACTCGAGTTTGATGATAATGGTATTTGATAATAATATTTGTCAAGTGCTTACAATGAGTCAGGCACTGTACTAAGTACTAAGTGCATAAGCTACATTAGTTGGAGATCCACCCAACATGCAGTCAGGCATGCTATTTCAGCTCATACCAGTCCTATAGGGACTTTCAGCTGTGGGGTTGTGCACTTCTTATAAACAATGGCGGTGTCAGTTCTCCAACCAACCCCAGGTCCAAGACCAATTGTGATGATTTACTTCCACCTTGACTGAGCCTCCTCCAGGAAGCCTTCCCAGACTGAGCCCCCTCCTTCCTCTCCCCCTTCCCCCTTCCATTCCCCTGCCTTACCTCCTTCCCTTCCCCACAGCACCTGTATATATGCATATATGTTTGTACGTATTTATTACTCTATTTATTTATTTATTTTACTTGTACATATCTACTCTATTTATTTTATTTTGTTAATATGTTTTGTTTTGTTCTCTTTCTCCCCCTTCTAGACTGTGAGCCCACTGTTGGGTAGGGACCGTCTCTATATGTTGCCAACTTGTACTTCCCAAGTGCTTAGTACAGTGCTCTGCACACAGTAAGTGCTCAATAAATTGATTGATTGATTGATTGATTATTATTTATTCTAGCACCATGCCACATTCTAACCAGTTGTGTGCATGTTGTCAGAAGAACATCCTCTGATTTCCTAATGACACCCTAGCCTCAGCACAGTGTGGAAACACTCGTTTTGGGAGAATGGATTGTATTTGGGTCCTAAAGCCTCTATGGGAAGGGGTCAGGGAGTGGGTACTGAATGGTGCTTAGTACTCAGCACATGCTTTTTCTAGTTGTTGAAATGTGTTATGTCTTTATTTGCTTTCCTGATGGTATTTTAGGCAGTTTTTGCAATCCAACTTGATTTTGACAGAATACAAAACTAATGAAATGAAACCTAAATCTCATTTGAAAAGAGAATAATAATTATAGTATTTAAGTGCTTACCATGAATCAAGGACTGTACTAAATTCTGTGGTAGATTCAAGTTAATAAGATTGAACCCAGTCCCCTTCCCAAAAGGGGCTCACAGGCTAAGCAAGAGGGAGTAGACTTTGGGGTGCAAATGTGTTTGCTTATTGTTGTATTGTACTCTCTTCAGTGCTTAGTGCAGTGTTCTGCAACAGTAAGTGTACAGTAAATGCTATTGAATGAATTGAATGAATGAAAGAGAGAGTAATTGCCAGATTTGAAAAGGAAGGGCATTCCAGGTTAGTGGCAGGATATGAGCTAGAAGTCAACATCAAGATACACAAGATTGCAGTACAGTGAGTAGATTGGCATTAGAGGAGCAAAGTGTGCTGGCTGAGTTGTAGTGAGAGAGCAGTAAGGTAACTAGGAGGTGGCAAGATGATTGACTAAACACCAATGAATAAATGAATGAATGAACTGTTTTGGCTCTTGCCAGGTCAGTGGATCACTGATACTTATGATCATGAAACTGCTTTAGAGTGCCTGCTGGCCAAGTTCCACCCTTTTCCCACCATCCAAACCGCTTCCTTGCTGGTATAATCATTCATTCATTCATTCATATTTATTGAGCTCTTACTGTGTGCAGAGCACTGTACTAAGCGCTTAGGAAGTACAGGTTGGCAACATATAGAGACAGTCCCTACCCAATAACGGGCTCACAGTCTAGAAGGGGGAGACAGACAATAAAACAGAACATGTGGATGGGTGTCAAGTCATCAGAATAAATAGAAGTAAAGCTAGATGCACATCATTAACAAAATAAATAGAATAGTAAATATGTACAAGTAAACTACAGTAATAAATTTGTACAAACATATACAGGTGCTGTGGGGAGGGGAAGGAGGGCAGGGGGATGGGGAGAGGGAGAAGAAAAAGGGGGCTCAGTCTGGAAAGGCCTCCTGGAGGAGGTGAGCTCTCAGTAGGGCTTTGAAGGGAGGAAGAGAGCTAGCTTGGCAGATGTGCAGAGGGAGGGCATTCCAGGCCGGGGAGAGGGTGTGGGCTGGGGGTCGACAGTGGGACAAGTGAGAATGAGGCACAGTGAGGAGGTTAGCAACAGAGGAGCAGAGGGTGCAGGCTGGGCTGTAGAAGGAGAGAAGGCAGGTGAGGTAGGAGGGGGAGAGGTGATGGAGAGCCTTGAAGCTGAGAGTGAGGAGTTTTTGCTTGATGCATGGGTTGACTGGTAGCCACTGGAGATTTTTGAGGAGGGGAGTAACATGCCCAGAACGTTTCTGCACAAAGATGATCCAGGCAGCAGCATGAAGTATAGACTGAAGTGGGAGATCAGAGAGGGGAGATCAGGCTGATGCAGTAATCCAGTCGGGATAGGATGAGAGATTGGACCAGCAAGCTAACTGTTTGGATGGAGAGGAAAGGGCAGATCTTGGTGATGTTGCAGAGTTGAGACCGGCAGGTTTTGGTGATGGATTGGATTGAGGGGTGAATGAGAGAGCAGAGTCGAGGATGCCACCAAGTTTGCGGGCTTGTGAGGCAGGAAGGATGGTAGTGCCATCTACAGTGACAGGTAAGTCAGGGAGAGGCAGGGTTTGGGAGGGAAGATAAGGAGTTCAGTCTTGGACATATTGAGTTTTAGATGGCAGGCAGACATCCAGATGGAGATGTCCTGAAGGGAGGAGGAGGCCCGAGCCTGAAGGGAGGAAGAGAGAGCAGGGGCAGAGATGTAGATTTGGGTATCATCAGGGCAGAGATGTAGATTTGAGTGTCTTCAGCATAGAGATGACAGTTTGAAGCTGTGGGAGTGAATGAGTTCACCAAGGGAGTGAGTGTAGATAGAGAACAGAAGGGGACCAAGGACTGACCCTTGAGGATCCCCTACAGTAAGGGATGGGAGGGGGAGGAGGAGCCCGCAAAGGAGACTGAGAATGAATGGCCAGAGAGTTAAGAGGGGAACCAGAAGAGGACAGAGTCTGTGAAACCATGGTTGGATAGCGTGTTGAGAAGGGGGTGGTCCACAGTTTTGAAGACAGCTGAGAGGTCGAGGAGGGTTAGGATAGAGTAAGAGCCATTGGATTTGGCAAGAAGGAGGTCATTGGTGACCTTTGAGAGGGCAGTTTTGGTGGAGTGTAGGGGACAGAAGCCAGATTGAAGGGGGTCGAGGAGAGAGTTGGCATTGAGGAATTCGAGGCAGCGGGTATAGATGACTTGTTCAAGGAGTTCGGAAAGGAATGATAGGAAGGAGATAGGGCTCATCATATACCAACTGGATTACTGCATCAACATCCTTTATAATCTCCCAACCTGCTGTCTCTTACCACTTTACTCTGCTGCCCAGATTATCTGCCCAGAAACACACTTACCCCTTTCCTCAAAAATCTCCAGTCGTTGCCCATCAACTTCTGTATCAAACAAAAATTCCTCACTATTGGCTTCAAACCTCTCCATCACTTTGCCCCCTTCTACCTAACCTTCCACTCTCCTTCTACAGCTCAGCCTGCACTAGCCTCTGGTGCTAGCCTCCTCACTGTGCCTCATTCTCACCTGTCTCACCATCGATCCCTGGCCCACACCCTACCTCTTTCCTGGATGGCCTCCCTCCTCAAATCTGCCAAACTAGCTCACTTCCCCACCTCTGAAGCGCTACTGAAAGCTCACCTCCTCCAAGAGGCCTTCCCAGACTAAGCCCCCCTTTTCTTCTGCTCTTCCTGCCCTCCCCCTCACCCTGACTTGCTCCCCAACCCCACAGCAATTGTGTTTATATGTACATATTTATTTTTCTGTTTATTTTATTAATCCCATTTATTTTGGAGCTACTGATGCCTGTCTACTTGTTTTGTTTTGTTGTCTGTCTCTCCCCAACTTCTAGACTGTGAGCCCATTGTTGGGTAGGGATTGTTTCTATCTGTTGCCAAATTGTACTCTCCAAGCACTTAGTATAAGCTCTGTACACTGTAAGCACTTAATAAATATGAATGAATGAATGAATGAATGAATGAATGAATGAATGAATGAATGAATGAATGAATGAATGAATGAATGAATGAATGAATGCCGGCTCAGGTAGCAGGGCTAGTGAGAAATGGAATAAGTTCTGCCTCACCTCTATTCATTTCTATTAGGCTTTTCTGGGACTCCGTGTTAGAGGGAGAGAGAGAGAGAGAGAGAGAGAGAGAGAGAGAGAGAGAGAGAATGTGTACACGTGTATGTGCACGTATTACATTCATTCATTTTACAGATGAGATAACTGAGTCCCAGAGAAGTTAAGTGACTTGCCCAAGGCCACAAAGCCAACATACAGCCAAGCCGGGATTAGAATGTAGGTCCTCTACCTCCTACACCTGCAGTCTTTCCACTAAACCATGCTGCTTCTCTGAAATAGAATAACTAAAAGCAAAGGGGACTTTCCAAACCTTCTTACCTCTTTGCATTTGGAGATGCTCAGAGGTGACCAGGAATAGAAGCAATTGAACAGAGAGAACTATGCTAAAGCACGTGGACAAGTTCAACTGAAGCACAAGGCATGCTCCCTGCCCACTAGGAACTAGCACTCTGATAGGCAGGGATTATAGAAGCTGTGATCTCTTTAGGCTAACTACCTCGAAAGTTTTCTTCCCATAGACCAATGGACGTACAAAAATCTGCTTTGTTGAGAGGCTGGAGGGGCACGGATTATATTTAGTTAAAGAATGTAGTGTACATTTCCACTTTGACATTTTATCTCCTTATACTTGGCATTCTTGATCTGGTGAAAGATGAAGGTTTATTCACAAAACAAGGTGTATTGAGTCACATGATCAGTATTCATTCATTCAATCGTATTTATTGAGCACTTACTGTGTGCAGAGCACTGTGCTAAGCACTTGGGAAGTACAAGTTGGCAACATATAGAGACGGTCCCTACCCAACAATGGGCTCACAGTCTAGAAGGGGGAAACAGACAACAATACAAAACATGTAAGCAGGTGAAATCAAAATCATCAGAACAAATAGAATTATAGCTATAATGCACATTCTTAACAAAATTAATAGAATAGTAAATATGTACAAGTAAAATAAATTGAGTAATAAATCTGTACAAATATATACAAGGGCTGTGGGGAGGGGAAGCAGAGGGGGGTTGATGGGGAGG
This sequence comes from Tachyglossus aculeatus, assembly GCF_015852505.1. NCBI lineage: Eukaryota > Metazoa > Chordata > Mammalia > Monotremata > Tachyglossidae > Tachyglossus > Tachyglossus aculeatus. The sequence goes on along the minus strand of NC_052093.1, from coordinate 15,642 downwards.
AGAGGAAAGTGGGGACTCAGTCTGGGAAGGCCTCCTGGAGGAGGTGAGCTCTCAGTAGGGCTTTGAGAGAGGAAGAGAGCTAACCCGGTGGATGTGTGGAGGGAGGGCATTCCAGGCCAGGGGACGGACATGGACTGGGGGTCGATGGCCGGACAGGCTAGAATGAGGCTCAGTGAGGCGGTTAACAGCAGAGGAGTGGAGGGTGCAGGCTGGGATGTAGTATCTCTTCTTGGTATCCTGGGAGGGAATATTTTTCCATTATAATGGAGCATTTTCAATCCATAGCAACTAAAGACAAACCGTGTAATTGTAAATGCTGAACTATAAAAAAAATAGAGTCAGTGATTCATATTTATAAAGTACTTACTTGGTGGACTGCACTGTACTACACCCATGCCCATCATCCCTGTCAGCTCTTCCGTAAATTTAACTCCCTTCTCAGGCCCCTTGTTCCTCCCTCTCCTCCATCCCTCACCCCCAACGATCTGGCCTCCTTCATTAGTAAAATTAACTCCATCAGGTCTGAGCTCCCCAAAGTCACTCCTCCCCCTTCTCCAACCCCCCAGCTCTCAACTCTCTCCACTACTCTCCCATCGTTCCCAGCAGTATCTTCAGATGAGCTCTCCTTCCTCCTTTCAATGTGCTACTCTGGTCACCTGTGCTTCTGATTCCATTCCCTCTCATCTTATGAAATCTCTCGTCCTTTCCCTCCTCCTTTCCAAACTCCTTGAACGAGTTGTCTACATGCGCTGCCTAGATTTCCTCAAGGCTCTCCATCACCTCGCCCCCTCCTACCTCACCTCCCTTCTCTCCTTCTACAGCCCAGCCTGCACCCTCTACTCCTCTGCCACTAACTTCTTCACTGTACCTCGTTTTTGCCTGTCCCACCATCGACCCCTGGCCCACATCTTCTCCCTGGCCTGGAATGCCCTCCCTCCACACATCCACCAAGCTAGCTATCTTTCTCCCTTCAAAGCCCTACTGAGAGCTCACCTCCTCCAGGAGGCCTTCCCAGACTGAGCCCCCTTTTTCATCTTCTCCTCCCCGTCCCCCCACCCTACCTCCTTCCCCTCCCCACAGTACCTGTATATATATTTGTACAGATTTATTACTCTATTTTACTTGTACATATTTACTATTCTATTTATTTTGTTAATGATGGGCATCTAGCTTTATTTCTATTTATTCTGATGACTTGACACCTGTCCACATGCTTTGTTTTGTTGTCTATCTCCCCCTTCTAGAATGTGAGCCCGTTGTTGAGTAGGGACTGTCTCTATATGTTGCCAACTTGTACTTCCCAAGTGCTTGATACCGTGCTCTGTACACAGTAAGCGCTCAATAAATGCAATTGAATTAATGAATGAATGAAGATTATGATCAGAGAGAGGGATTTCAGAGTTGGTGAGGGTGGAGATAGTGCAATGGTAGGAGATGATGAGGTCGAGGGTGTGACCAAGTTGGTGAGTTGGTGAGGTGGGTTGGAGCAGAAGGTTGATAGCATCAGGGAGAGGTAGGTGGGTGGCAGAGGAGTCACCAGGGACATCCTTGTGGATGTTGAAGTCTCTGAGGATCAGAGTGGGCATGGAAAAGGAGAGAAGGAAGGTGAGAGATGGGTCAAACTTGTTAAAAAAAAAGCTGGATGTGGAGATGGGGGGATCTTGTAGCAGTCATCTAAAAGAATTTAGAGGGGGTGGTAATAATAATAATAATGGCATTTACTAAGCGCTTACTTTGTGCAAATCACTGTTCTAAGCTCTGGGGAGGTTACAGGATGATCAGGTTTTCCCACATGGGGCTCACAGTTTTAATCCCCATTTTACAGGTGAAGTAACTGAGGCACAGAGAATCAATCAATCAATCAATCGTATTTATTGAGTGCTTACTGTGTGCAGAGCACTGTACTAAGAGTTTAGGAAGTACAAGTTGGCAACATATAGAGACAGTCCCTACCCAACAGTGGGTTCACAGTCTAAGAGAAGTTAAGAGAGAAGTTAAGTGACTTGCCCAAAGCCACACAGCTGACAGTTGGCAGAGCTGGGATTTGAATCCATGACCTCTGACTCCAAAGCTGGTGCTCTTTCCACTGAGCCACGCTGCTTCTCTGGTAGAGGCAAAAAATATGGGCTTCAAAGGAAGGGAAGGAAAGGGAAGGGGGAGGAGGGATGTGAAGGCAACATTGGGATGCGAGAAGGAAGCCAACACCAGCTCCTTTTCACGTGAGTCTGGGGGAATGGGAGAAGTAGCAGCCTCTGCTGTGTCATCCAAGGTGAGCCATGTTTTGGTAAGGGCGAGGAGGAGAAGGAGAAGGAGGAAGAGAGAGCGGGAAAAAAACAGGTCAAGGATGAAAGGGAGTTTACCTATAATGGAGCAGGGGTTTCATCGGACACACTTGGCAGCAGCTGTGGAAGGAGGGGAGGGAGGGGGAAGGGTAAAAGGGAGGGGAGGGCTTGTATTAGAATGAGTTGGCGGGGGTCTGGGCAGGGAGAGGGGGAAGAGGGGTGGCGATGAGAAAGGAGAACTGGGATGGGTGGGGATGCGGGGGTTGGAAGGGAGGGGTTGAAGGTTGGCGCCAGTACAGAGGGATTCTGGGGAGGGGGTGGGAGAGGGGAAGGGGAAGGTGAGGACTGGGAACGGCAGATGGGAGCAGAAGAATTGATAGTTTATGGTGAGAGGCCCGCCCGCCATCACACCGCGAGGCCTTGCTGCTCCCGGAAGGATCCTCTCCTCTGAGTGCCGCCATAGACGCCCGGGACTCCGTTCCCGAGAGGCCCGCCCGCCATCACACCGCCTGGCCTTGCTGCTCCCGGAAGGATCCTCTCCTCAGAGCGCCGCCATAGACGCCCGGGACTCCGTTCCCGAGAGGCCCACCCGCCCGCCCCCATCACACCGCTTGGCCTTGCCGCTCCCGGAAGGCTCCTCTCCTCAGAGCGCCGCCATTGACGCCCGGGACTCTGTTCCCGAGAGGCCCGGCCGCCCACCCTCCCGCCATCTCAGCGCCCCCACGGACGCCCCCCCTGCTTCCACCCCCCCCACTTCGGAGGCCTTCCGTAAAGTGCCCCTCATCCCCCCCCCCCTTCCCGGTCCGGTCCTGACTGACTCTCCCCCCCCCCCCCCCCCGCAGGTAAAAAGCCCTTGTTAGCACCTTGTTAGCACCATGTTAGCACCATGTTACATGTTACATTAACGACAACCTCATTCACACCTCCTCAGCCCTCCCATGCTAGTTGACTGTTCGCTCCCCTCCCCAGGTATCTCTGCTCCCTGACCCCCCTTAACTGGCCCACCCTACTCCAGCTCTTAATAGTTTGTATCTGCTCTCTGTGGCATCATTGTCTGCCAATTCTATTATTGCCATAGCATATTGATTGCTCAACTACACCCTGTGATGCCATCGCCTACTTTTATCATTGCTACTGTTTTATTGCTTCTGCATCTCAATTGTTAACCCCCCGCGGTACTGTCACTCGCCCTGCTGACCTCACCATGAACTTTCAGTTCCCTTGCTCCCAACTGCCATTCCCATTCCTCACCTTCCCCTTCCCCTCTCCCACCCAGCTGTTTCCCTCCCTCTCACCCACCAAGACCGCTCCCCCTCAACCCCTACCAAGGATTCCTCTGTACCAGCGCAGGTCCTCCGCTTCTCCCTCCCGGCCCCCCTCCTCCCCTTCTCCCCGCCCCCACCCCATCCCAGTTCTCCTTTCCCATCGCCACCCCCCCTTCCCACTCTCCCCGCCCAGGCCCCCGCCAACTCATCCCAATCCAAACCCTCCCCACCCCTCGCACCCTTCCCCCTCCCTCCCCTCCCTCGACAGCTGATGCCAAGTGCGGCCTCTGGAACCCCCACTCCGTTTTAAGTAAGATCCCTTTCATCCTGGACCTTTTCCTTTCCAGTTCTCTACTTCTCCTCACCCTAACTGAAACATGGCTGTCGCCGGACGACACAGTCTCTTCTGCTGCTCTCTGCAGCGCAGGCCTCTTCTTCTCCCACTCCCCCAGACTCACCGGAAAAGGAGGAGGTGTCGGTTTCCTTCTCGCCCTCAAATGTCGCTTTCGCACTATCCCTCCTCCCCCTTCCCTTTCCTTCCCTTCCTTTGAAGCCCACATTATTCGCCTCTACCACCCCCTCCAGATTCTTGTAGCCGTCATCTGCCGCCCTCCGGGCCCCACTTCCAACTTCTTTAACGACTTTGACCCCTTCCTCACATTCCTTCTCTCCTTCTCCATGCCCACTCTGATCCTCGGAGACTTCAATATCCACATGGATATCCCTAACGACTCCTCTGCCGCCTGCCTTCTATCTCTCCTTGACGCTGCCAACCTCTTCCTCCACCCCACCTCACCCACTCACCAACTTGGTCATACCCTCGACCTCATCATCTCCTACCGCTGCACTGTGGCCACCCTCACCAACTCTGTGATCCCTCTCTCTGATCATAATCTTCTCACCTGCCTCCTCACTCACACTCCTTTCCCCTGTAAATCCGTATTACTCCCTCACAGAGATCTCCGCTCTCTGGACCCCACCCATCTTTCGGAGCGCCTCACACCCCACCTCGCCGCCCTCTCCTCTCTACCCAGTCTTGATGATCAGATTACTGCTCTCAGCTCTACCCTTTCTACTCAGCTAGACTCGCTCGCTCCCCTTTCCCTTCGCCGCTCTCGCACCACTAACCCACAGCCCTGGATCACTGCCACTGTCCGCCTCCTTCGCTCTTATGCTCGAGCTGCCGAACGCTGCTGGCGAAAGTCTAAACACCATGCCAACCTCGTTCACTTCAAGTTTATCCTTTCCTGCCTTAACTCAGCCCTCTCTTCTGCCAGACAAAACTATTTCTCCTCCCTTATTGACACCCATGCCCATCACCCCCGCCAGCTCTTCCGTACATTCAACTCCCTTCTCAGGCCCCCGGTTCCGCCCCCCTCCTCCTTCCCTCACCCCCAACGATCTGGCCTCCTACTTCATTAACAAAATTAAATCCATCAGGTCCGACCTCCCCAAAGTCTCTTCCCCCCTTTCTCCAACCCCCCGGCTCTCAAAACTCTCTGCTACTCTCCCATCCTTCCCAGCGGTATCCTCAGAGGAACTCTCCTCCCTCCTCTCAAGTGCTACTCCGGCCACCTGTGCTTCTGACCCCATTCCCTCTCATCTTATGAAATCTCTCGCTCCATCCCTTCTCCCCTCCTTAACTTCCATCTTCAACCGCTCACTCTCCACTGGTTCCTTCCCCTCTGCCTTCAAACATGCCCATGTCTCTCCCATCCTAAAAAAACCCTCTCTTGACCCCACCTCACCTTCTAGTTATCGTCCCATATCCCTCCTACCATTCCTTTCCAAACTCCTTGAACGAGTTGTCTACACGCGCTGCCTAGAATTCCTCAACAACAACTCTCTCCTCGACCCCCTCCAGTCTGGCTTCCGTCCCCCTCATTCCATGGAAACTGCGCTCTCAAAGGTCACCAATGACCTCCTGCTTGCCAAATCCAACGGCTTATACTCTGTCCTAATCCTCCTCGACCTCTCAGCTGCCTTTGACACTGTGGACCACCCCCTTCTCCTCCACACGTTATCTGACCTTGGCTTCACAGACTCCATCCTCTCCTGGTTCTCCTCTTATCTCTCCGGTCGTTCTTTCTCAGTCTCTTTTGCAGGCTCCTCCTCCCCCTCCCATCCTCTTACTGTGGGGGTTCCCCAAGGTTCAGTGCTTGGTCCCCTTCTGTTCTCAATATACACTCACTCCCTTGGTGACCTCATTCGCTCCCACGGCTTCAACTATCATCTCTACGCTGATGACACCCAGATCTACATCTCTGCCCCTGCTCTCTCCCCCTCCCTCCAGGCTCGCATCTCCTCCTGCCTTCAGGACATCTCCATCTGGATGTCCGCCCACCACCTAAAGCTCAACATGTCGAAGACTGAGCTCCTTGTCTTCCCTCCCAAACCTTGTCCTCTCCCTGACTTTCCCATCTCTGTTGACGGCACTACCATCCTTCCCGTCTCACAAGCCCGCAACCTTGGTGTCATCCTCGACTCCACTCTCTCATTCACCCCTCACATCCAAGCCGTCACCAAAACCTGCCGGTCTCAGCTCCACAACATTGCCAAGATCCGCCCTTTCCTCTCCATCCAAACCGCTACCCTGCTAATTCAAGCTCTCATCCTATCCCGTCTGGACTACTGCACTAGCCTTCTCTCTGATCTCCCATCCTCGTGTCTCTCTCCACTTCAATCCATACTTCATGCTGCTGCCCGGATTATCTTTGTCCAGAAACGCTCTGGACATATCACTCCCCTCCTCAAAAACCTCCAATGGCTACCGATCAATCTGCGCATCAGGCAGAAACTCCTCACCCTGGGCTTCAAGGCTGTCCATCACCTCGCCCCCTCCTACCTCACCTCCCTTCTCTCCTTCTACTGCCCAGCCCGCACCCTCTGCTCCTCCACCACTAATCTCCTCACTGTACCTCGCTCTCGCCTGTCCCGCCATCGACCCCCGGCCCACATCATCCCCCGGGCCTGGAATGCCCTCCCTCTGCCCATCCGCCAAGCTAGCTCTCTTCCTCCCTTCAAGGCCCTGCTGAGAGCTCACCTCCTCCAGGAGGCCTTCCCAGACTGAGCCCCTTCTTTCCTCTCCCCCTCGTCCCCCTCTCCATCCCCCCGTCTTACCTCCTTCCCTTCCCCACAGCACCTGTATATATGTATATATGGTTGTACATATTTATTACTCTATTTATTTTACTTGTACATTTCCATCCTACTTATTTTATTTTGTTGGTATGTTTGGTTCTGTTCTCTGTCTCCCCCTTTTAGACTGTGAGCCCACTGTTGGGTAGGGACTGTCTCTATGTGATGCCAATTTGTACTTCCCAAGCGCTTAGTACAGTGCTCTGCACATAGTAAGCGCTCAATAAATACGATTGATTGATTGATTGATTGAAGTCAGCAAGGAAACTGACAGAACAGGAGCAGTTAACAAGTAACATGCAGTAGCAATAATAAAATAAGCTGGTGACATCACAGAGAGCAGTTAACAATTAGCATGTAGAAGCAACCATAAAATAGGCAGATAATGCCCACAGCAGAAGGATGAACTGTCCCTGGGTCAATTAAATAAAATCAAAAAGGCTAATCATAATCAATCGTATTTATTGAGTGCTTACTATGTGCAGAGCACTGTACTAAGCGCTTGGGAAGTACAAATTGGCAACATATAGAGACAGTCCCTACCCAACAGTGGGCTCACAATCTAAAAGGGGAAGACAGAGGACAAAACCAAACATACTAACAAAATAAAATAAATAGAATAGGTATGTACAAGTAAAATAAATAAATAAATAGAGTAATAAATATGTACAAACATATATACATATATACAGGTTCTGTGGGAAAGGGAAGGAGGTAAGAAGGGGGGATGGAGGGGGCGAGGGGGAGAGGAAGGAAGGGGCTCAGTCTGGCTCAGTCTGGGAAGGCCTCCTGGATGAGGTGAGCTCTCAATAGGGCCTTCAGACACATCTCCATTCAGCAGTAAAGTGGTATTTTCCAGACTGGTAAAACATAAAATGTATACTATGAATGACTATGGGCTCTACAATAATACTTCAAAAATTGTTAGAGCTAAACATCTAGGAGAGGTTTCCACGTAGGTTTCTTTACTAGGTGCTGTCTACTGGACTCTTACTTTACAAACGCACAACAAAGCATGCTGCATTTTATTATTATGCTATACTTTATAAAGAAGGGTTGACTGTAGTATGCGATCTTGTTTTATGGGCTAGAAGGCTGAGACACCCAGAAAGCACTCTTTTAGTGTTTTAAAATTATTATTTAAAATTATTATTATAAAATTATCCTTCCTTGAAGGGAGGAAGAGAGCTAGCTTGGCGGATGGGCAGAGGGAGGGCATTCCAGGCCCGGGGGATGATGTGGGCCGGGGGATCAATGGTGGGACAGGTGAGAACGACGTACGGTGAGGAGATTAGCGGCGGAGGAGCGGAGGGTGCGGACTGGGCTGTAGAAGGAGAGAAGGGAGGTGAGATAGGAGGGGGCGAGGTGATGGACAGCCTTGAAGCCGAGGGTGAGGAGTTTCTGCCTGATGCGCATATTGATTGGTAGCCACTGGAGATTTCTGAGGAGGGGAGTGATATGCCCAGAGCGTTTCTGGACAAAGACAATCCGGGCAGCAGCATGAAGTATGGATTGAAGTGGAGAGAGACATGAGGATGGGAGATCAGAGAGTCTCTTTCAAGGAGACTCCAATGGCAAGGAGAGTCCAGGGGCTCTTGGCAGAAATGTATATGAGTTAGTGGTGGATAGAGTCCTATGGATGGCAGTTCTGGAGTAGGGAGGGACTGTTATGGGGGGCCATGGGAGAGGAGACGCCTGGGAAGAGGAGTAAACAGCCAAATAGAATGGGTGGACTGAGTAGGTGTGAATTGGGTTGTTGTTAAAGTAACTCGGTGATAACAAGGGCCTTTTTCCCCGGGTAGGGGGGCAGGGAGAATCAGTCATGTCTGGTCCGGGAAGGGGGAAATGGGAGCTCCTCAAAGAACGTCGCTTTTGGTCAGGGGGATGGAAGCAGAGGGACACAATGTCCCACGATCCCAGTTGGCTACTTGGATGCTTCAAGGGGTGAGTCTAGTGATGATGGGGGCTGAGCGGGGCGTCCACTCAGACTTCCTCTCCTCTTCTTCCTTTCCCCTCTGCTTTGCCCTGATTTACTCCCTTCACTCATCCGCCCTCCTGTGCCTACAGCATATATGTGTATAACTAATTTATGCATGTATATTTGTATGTATGTATGCATACTTATATATGCCTCCTCTTCTGGAGTGTGAGCTAGTTGTGGGCAGGGAATGTGTCTGATTGTTGCTGCATTGTACTCTCCCAAGTGCTTAGTACGATGCTTTGCACACAGTAAACGCACAATAAATACCTTAAATAAAGAAATACTAGGACAAGCTCTTGGCAGAGTGATGGAATAAATGGAGCAAGACAATCTCAAATGATATGAAGTATCAAATAACTGCAACCCCTCTGATTAGTTCATGACCATTCAATCCCTTTAAAGAACAGAAAAAAATGCTCCGAGGAGAGTGGGATGAATACTAATACTGGATGGTGGGGTGGGAGGTGGGGTGGGGTAAGAAGGAAAGCAAGAAAGAGGGAGACTAAACTGAGCTCCCTAAGGCAGGGTCTCTCATATGTCCCCATCCTTGTGATCAAAGCCCTAGACTAAGATGGCTTTAAATAAACCCACCCTCCAAGAGCCTGGAAAATGAACACATGTAAGAGCCAGTGGAAAGGGAACTTTAATTCAGAGAGGTGTTGGTAAATGATTCACTTGGCATGGACAGCAGACAGGACTGATGCCAGCGGGGCCCCAGCCTCACTGTTAAGGATGAGATGGGTTTTTGGAGTACTGAATGGCATCCAGCTCTGCCCCGATATCCAGTTCTTGGTCTGCAGGAGTCAGGTCCCCTTCAACCGAGAAGCACTTGGAGAGCACCTGGGAAAGCAATTTGATCAAGTTAGGGTCTGTTCTTCCAGAGAGTAGACGGATTCAGATGCAGAAAGGGAAGAGGTGGTCAAACTGGATCCTCTACAGGCTACATTTTTCATCTTTGTGCCACCATCCTCCTTCTTACATTTGATTACATTTACAATTTACATTTACATTACATTTAGGTTACATTTGATAGTCTCCCTTCTAGGTACCATCCCTATCCCTGACCTTGTCCATCTCATAGAGAAAAACGGCACATTACCCTTTCATTTGCATGTTAGAGAAGGCCCCTACTGCTGAATGGAGATGTGTCTGATGAAAAGAAACAACTCAGGGAGAGGACTAGAAGCTGTTTTCATTAGGTGTAGTCTAACCAGATTCAGGGACATATTTCTGAGGTATTAGTTGGACTGCATTTGGGGCAGCATTTATTCATTAATTCATTCAATTGTATTTATTGAGCACTTACTGTGAGCAAAGCACTGTGGTCACCTTGAAGATCTCACTGAAAGTTGGTCAGAGACTTGTAGGAAAGAAAAGGGGAAAAAAACATATTGCCCAGGAAGCCAAGGTGATTGACTTCTGACTTTAGAAATCACTTAATACAGTGCTAAACACATAGAAAGCACTTAATAGGTGGTACCAAATCCCTGCCTGATCTTAATATAGGTAACAGGACTTTGGCTCCTGCTTGTTCTTTCCTTCCTGAAGCTGGGTAGGTAAATGACCTTTTCAGAGGGTCTGCAGAGCTAAGCTTCCCTCCCCTTAATTAAGCTGGAGGAAAGTTAGGCCAGGGAAGAGGGGAGCTAATGATTAGTTTTGGAGAATTTCTCAAGTAAATCCCCATTTGCGATCCAGATTAAATCATGTTTGTGGGTGCAGCTTCATTATTAATCTGAGGGCTATAAAGCTTTTTTGTAGAATTTCTAGCTCAGCACTATTCTGTGATCTTTAGATACAGGGTGACTTGGATTGGTCCTAGTTTATGGGAAGAAAAACCGAGCAGCCCTGAATTCAGTTTACGGATAACCCAGATTCTGCGCTGGAGTCTACAAGGGAGAAGATGAGTTCTAAAGTGACTAAGCCTCACTTAGGGCTATTTGCCTGAGGCAACATGGGGGTAGAGGGCCACTTCTCTCAGTCCTTTGGGTTCTTCTGCTTGAGACAGATCCAGAGGATCTGGATCTTCTGATTCCAGCATTTGTAGAGACTGGAGGATTCTTCTTTTGAACAGGTCCTCTTCTTTTGAAGACAAGTGGGTTCAGTCATTTCCTTCTAAACAATTACCAGACTCTGCCTTTTCCTGAAGGGACGAAAAAAGAGTTTATGAATACAATCTAGTCAGAGTGGAAGGGTCCCTTCAAGTAGCATTATTTTAGAAGCACCTAATGAACCATGTGGGAAGACCAAACACATTTAATAAATGTGAATTTGTTAAGCACTTACTATGTACTAAGTGCTGGGATGGATACAAGCAAATTGGATTGGACCCAAGGCTGTTTCATGTGGGGCTCAGAGTCTCCATCCCCATTTTACAGTTGAAGTGACTAAGACCCAGAGAAGTTCAGTGACTTTCCCACAGTAGACAAGTGACAGAATTGGGGTTCTAACCCAAGACCTTCTGACCCCAAGGCCCATGTTCTATCCATTACACCATGCTGCTTCTTAAGTGTTTTATTTTGAAAAGGAGGAAAAGGAGGAAGAAAGTTTTTAAGTGGGGTACAATGCCACCAAAACAAGAATTGCAAGTCTGGATCTCTCAGGGAATAACACAGATCTATGAGAGGCTGTGGGAGGAAAAATCACCCATGGGTAAGGATAAATTTAATGGCAATGGAGAGGTCTATATACTACAGGCAGAAGGCTCTACTGCAGCTGCATGGGAGACTCCATTGTCATCTTCATCTCAGAGAGTAACTCCAGCCGAGTTACTGAGAGTAATTGAAGCTGCCCTCCTCCTACTCCAGCTGGTTCTGATCCAAGGAGCAGCTGCTTGATTGAGAGCCAACTTGAGCATTGGAGCAGGAGCACCCATTCCAGCTGGGCTAGGAGGGGGAACTCACTCTTTCCTTTTTCCACCAAGTTTGATAGCAATACCTGGGAACAAGATAAGAGACTCAGCTAATCAAGCTATCAGCAACAAGAAGCACTGTAGCCTAATGGACAAAGCACAGGCTAGGGAGTCAGTTCACCTGGGTTCTAATCCCAGCTCTGCCACTAGTATCCTGGGTAAATTTGGGAAAGTCAATTGTGCTGTGCCTCATTGACCCCATTGGGAAAATGATGATTAAGGCTGTGAGCCCTATATGGAACAAGGACTGTGTCCAGCCTAATTATTTTGTATCTACCCCAGTGCTTGGTACAATGCTTGACACAGAGTATGCCTTAAATGCCATTTTTAAAAAATACCTTAAAGAAATGGCAAAGGAGAGTTGATTAAATAACTGCACTCAGCTAGTCTTTACTGTCTGCAAAGCACTGTATTAAGACAGAAATAAGAATTAGGCAGTTGTAGCCCCACTTAGGAATCTTATTCAGATTAGGGCAAGAACACTGGCACTTAAAATTTCACAGAAACACTTAAAATGCTTTATCCCTTGAATTGAAGTCTTTATTAGTAAATGATACTAACTAAACACTATGTGCCAAGTGCTGGGACATAAGATAGGCAAGGCAGACTCAGTTCCTGCATAACCAAAAGGGAAGGTGAAGAGGAATTGTAATCCCCATTTTTCAGGTGAGGGACCTGAAGCTGAGAAATTAAGTGATTACCCATGGTCACACAGCAGGAAAGTGGAATAGCCAAAACCAAATGGGAGGCATAACCAGTATTAAATCCCCATTTTACATATGAGTAAAGCCAAAGAGCAGTGACTCTCCCTACGTCCAAAAGCAAGCAAGCGGCACAGCCAAGATTAGAATCCAGGACTCCTGATGCCTCGTCTAGCACTCATTCCATTAGGCCACACTGCTTCCAACACCTCAGTCAGTCAGTCAGTCAATCGTATTTACTGAGTACTCACTGTGTGCAGAGCACTGGGGAGAATACAATACAACAATAAACAGATTTATTCCCTGCCCACAACAAGCTTACAGTCTAGAGGACAAGCTTACAGTCAAGCTCCATTCACACCCATCTAAGGGAGGTGAGCAAAGAGAGAGAGAGAGAGAGAGAAACACTGTGGGGCCAGTTCTACCTAACTGTTAAGGAGCTGGCAAGGACAAAGCAAGATAAAGCCGTCAATCCTAAGGGCAGCCACGGAAGCACTGACCTCCAGATTCAGAACTGCAAGGCGTAGTGGATAGAGCATTGTCCTGGAAGTCAGGTCATGGGTTCTAATCCCAGCTCCACCACATCTGCTGTGTCATTGGACAAGTCACTTCACTTCTCTGTGCCTCAGTTACCTCATATGTAAATTGGGGATTGAGACTGTGAGCCCCATATGGGATAGGGACTGTGTTCACCCGAGTGTTTAGAACAGTGCGTGGCACATAATAAGCATGTAACAAATACCATAATTATTATTATTATTATTGGAGAAGCAGCATGGCTTAGTGCAAAGAGCACAGTCTTGGGAATCAGAAGTTGTGGGTTCTAATTTGGCCCCACCACTTGTCAGCTGTATCTTGGGCAATCCTGGGCAAATCACTTAAGTTTTCTGGGCCTCAGTTACTTCATCTTTAAAATGGGAATTAAAACTGTGAACTCCTGAAGGGTCAACTAATAACCTTGTATTTACCCCAGTGCTTAGAACAGTGCTTGGCACATAATAAGTACTTAACAAATACCATTATTATTATGTTTTCTTTATTCATCCTCCTGAACTGTTACTTATTCCTATTCCAGTGGTTCTCACCTTTGATGGAAATTTGCATGATGTTGTCCTTAAGATATGGCAGGGCCATCTTCAGCTGTTTGTCGCTGGAGCAGGCAATCATGTCATCTGGATGAAAACAAAAACAACTACACATACATGCCACATGAGTTCTTGAACCACCTCCCTGGCACTGCCATTTCTTTTTTGTGATTGAGAGATGATGGTTTTTCTGATCTGAAAGAATGCCTCCAGTGCACTGGCTCACAGCAGCAATCAGCGGGAGGAAAGCACCCCTTTTCTTTTGGCTCAACCCATGGCTTTTTGGGGCTCAGAGGCCAGAATTGGAATCTGGAACAGAAGAAACCCCTCACTACTGTGGCCAATCTTTTTTCTACATGGGTCAGCATGTTTTAGTTTCCTCCTGTATAGAAAAGCATTACTATTATTATAAGAGTATAATATATAATAAAATACAGTATAAGAGATAGGATATTAATATATGGTCTATGTGATATACTAATATAATAATTAATACAGTAATAGTAGTTATGACATTTGTTAAACACTGTTAAGTACTGTGGTAGATATAAAATAATCAGGTCATAAACAGCCCTGGTGCCACATAGGGCTCACAGCCTAAGAGAGAGGGAAAGCAGGTCTTGAATCCCCATTTTACAGATGAGGAAACTTAAGACCCAGAAAAGTCAAATAACTTGTCCAAAGTTCCTTAGCAGGAAAATGGTGGTGGTCAGGATTAGAACCCCAGTTATTCATTCAATTCATTCATTCAATCGTATTTATTGAGTGCTTACTGTGTGCAGAGCACTGTACTAAGCGCTTGGGAAGTACAAGTTGGCAACATATAGAGACGGTCCCTACCCAACAGTGGGCTCACAGTCCAGATGTTTTTGGTAGTTGGAAATTAGAAAACAGGACACTAGGTTTCTCTCAGCCAGGCCAAACTAGGTAGCCTGTGGCCTTGTAAAAAGATCAAGACTAGGAACTCAACTACACAATGCCAAACTGTTTCACTGATCCAGCTTTTCCTGATAATGGGACTTAGGATGCATTCACAATAAGTCAATTGGGAATGGGAAAACTTAACCCAGAACCAGAAAAGCCCTTATCCACGACTTTGCCTATATAACAGGGAGAAGCAGGAGTAAAACAAAAACTGATTCAGTTAGGTGATTACATGCTAACTCCTCTACCCCATTCCTCTCCATATACTTATGCCTGTGACGGTTTCTCTAGAATCTCAAGGAGTAACTGGGAAAGTTCTCTGTCTGCCTCTCTTCTCCTTGACTTTTGCAAATCGAGGGAAAAATATCTTATGAGAGAGGGCCCGGAGGGTATAAAAACCTGGTTGATTTCCCTGATTTTACCATCTCTTCATGCTCTGGTAACCACACTGAGTGAAACACGATATTGAAGATGTGGTTTTTAGACATACCTTTTGGCTTTACTAGCTCTAGGGTCCTCAGTGTTCAATGACAGGCAGCTCACAGAGATACATTCCAGAGGACAGCTGAAATTCCAGATGAACAGATCAAAGGCAAACCGGAAAAATGTCAAATGTCCCTACAACAGCTCACCTCCTGGTGTCTTTGGAACTTTGAAAGAAATCGAATGGGAGCTGCAAGTCTTCCTTCAGGTCTCCCAAAGTACACTTACCTGCTCTGGATCCACAAGGGATCTGGACTTGGTGAGGGAAAACGGTTCATAAAGGCCAGGAGACTTGCTATGCTGACGGCTACGTTCTTTGCCTATCTCCTCACCACACCCCTAAATTCCCATCTTCTTCAACTGTAGTGCTGTGCCTTAAGGAAGATAAGAAGCAGGGGAACCCAAACCTTTAAGTTTAATCTTTAGGAGGGAAATGTAGTTGGAAGGAGAGGAGAGAGTGGTGGTGACCCAGTTTTTGTTGTTGGTGCCATCTGCCAGTTTAGTCACTGAATAACACCCATTTTCCTGTTGTGTGATTTGGAAGTGAGGAGGGATGGCTTCCTTCTCCTCTGCCAACAGTATCTACTGGCCACAATTTCAAGAGAATCACATAGTTGCCATGCACTTCTCAAAACACATTAGATTTTGGAGTCTCCATTCATTTGATCACATTTATTAAGCAATTATTGTGTTCAGAACACTGTACTAAGTGTTTGAAAAGTACAATTCAGCAACAGGGAGAGACAATCCCTACCCAACAACGGGCTCACAGTCTAGAAGGGGGAGACAGACAACTAAACAAAAGAAGTAGACAGGCATCAAACCAAATAGATGGTAGACGGGAAGTTGCTTTTCCTCTTTCCTAGTACAACTTG